>NW_004524599.1:11837922-11840428 GCF_000260255.1 Octodon degus
AAAAAAAAAAAAAAGTACCCCAAATCTAGGTCTCTGCTGACACTTTTTATAGTAGTAGAAACTTAAAATTAGGTGGGTCTTGTCAGAAAAGCGAATCTTTAGAGTATCTTGGAAGGTTGTTATCACAGAATGCATTTTACTCTAAATTTTCTAATTGCTTTTTATAATTCTCCCCTCAGCCAGGCATATTTAAAAGGGACTTTAGCCTCGGATTATTATAGCCAGCAAGCAAGCAGATGGCGTTATTGCTGAGTGAGGTTCTGGTGTGAAGGATGATTCGCTGAGCTCCTCAATCATAACTGGAGGTGGGATTAGTTGAAGAGACTTGTTTATTAGCAAATCCTCTCTCTTCATTTTATTTATTCCCCAATAATTATTTGCCACTTGGTAAGCCCCGACTCTGCACCTGGCATTTTATGCTAATCTTTGAAACAATCCTATGAGGCAAATATTCTCCTTCCATTTTATAGATGAGGAATCCGACATGCAAAGAGATGGAATAATTGATTTGAGGTCATGGAGCTGGTAAGTGACAGACTTAGGATTCGAACACAGGTCTGTGTCCACCAAAGCCTTAGCCTGCAGAGATAAGGTTTTCTCTTCCTTGTAGATCTTAAGTGTCTATCTGGTCATTCTTATCTTTGAAAAGATACAGTTTAGAAGAACTGCTATAAGCCAGACCCACACAATGGCCATTGTTTCCTTAGCCCACTGTCCTTAGTCACCTCTTTCTTCATTTCCCTGGGAACAGTAGGTTTATAAGTGGCTTAACCACCACCAAGATCATCCGCACATTCGATGCACAGATGGCTGGGGGCTGGCTGTGACTTAACCTAATTATTCTGGCCTTTCCACTTTGAGAAATACGCATCAGAAAGCTGAGACTTTGAAAGACTGTTTTAGATCGCACTACCCTGAGGAGAATAAGTCTCCAACTTTCGTATAAAAAGGGAGATGGGTGGTTCAGGAGAAGGAATGGAGATGGTGCTGCCCACAATAGCTACAGAGCGTACAAATGCCGCCTGGAAGCTAGAGGAGGCCACTGGCTGACACACACACAGTGGCTGCAAACAGAGCACCTCCTGGCTCAGGGCTACCCTCCCCCAGTCTCTTTTGCATGCTTTGATGAGAACTCACCGCTCACTTCCTATTGTCTTTGCAGGACCCTGAGCATTTTACCATCTGCTGATGACCTTAACTGGTCATTTTCTTTCATGTACTGGTCTGTGTCTCTCTCTCTCTCTCTCTCTCTCTCTCTCTCTCTCTCTCATTTTAGGTAACACATTTGGTTTGGTGGTTTGTTTATCATGTGATACAAGGAGGAAAGGCTGATTTGGGCTCTCGATTTCTAAGGTCTTGGTGCATAGCTGCTTGGCCTGCTGCTTGAGGTCATTCGCAGCATAGAACATCATGGTGGAGCGTGTGGCAGAGGAGGTGACACACCTCGTGGAGGCCAGGAAGTGTGGGAGACAGGAAAGGGCGGGTGTCCCCATATCACCTTCCAGGGCGCATCCCTGAGGATTTAGCTTCTCCACACCAGGCCTTACTTCTTAATGGTTTCAGGCTTCCTAAGAGCTCCACAGGCCGGAAACCAACCCTTCCACATAGGGCCCAGTGAGAGACAGTCAACATCCAAGTCAACATCCATTGCTGTCACAGTGACACAAAAGATAAAATGGTGCCAGGACTAACTCTGTGTACTTGTCAAATTTGTTTTCAGCATTTGTCCATTAGAACCAGAAGCCCGAGGTATAAGTGTCTTGGCACATGTGTGCATGTATGGTGTTACTAGGGACGGAATGCGAGGCCTCATGAATGGGGCGCAAGCACTATGCCACTGAGTGCCGACTCCAGTCCCTTTCCTTCTTGTTAGTTCTCTAATAGATCTCCATAGTCACCTGATCCACACTTGCAACTAGGAAATATTTTAAAAACTGCATCTGTATTGAGCATGCACAGATTTTTCTTCTGGTCACTCTTCTGGTCGTTATTCCCTATGCACGAGTACAACTATTTACACAACACTGTAATACATAAGTTGTGCAGGTGATTTCCTGTTTTGAATTTTTTTTGGGGGGGGGTGTCTTACCATGTAGTAACTGTGAATCTTGAACTCACTGTGTAGTCGAGGCTGGCTTTGAACTCATGACAATCCTCCTGCCTCAGCTGCCCCAGTGCTGGGATTACAGATATGTACCATGCTCAGCTATTTAAAGTATGCAGGAGAATGTGTACAGAGTCTATGCAAATACTGCACCATTCAGGGACTTGAGCACGGGAGGATTTTTAGTATTTGCAGGGAGTTCTGTAACCAGGGTACCAAGGACAACTCTACTCCCATTAGTGCCCTAACCTGAGCAAAGTTTTCACAGTCTATTCACATATCAAACCTAAAGTACCCCAAATCTAGGGCTGGTGAGATGGCTCAGTGGTCTAAAGCACCTACTTAGAATAAGCTTAGCAAAGCAAAGGGACCGCGGTTCAATCCCCCAGCACCACATGCCAG
>NW_004524599.1:11840528-11844959 GCF_000260255.1 Octodon degus
ACCTTGCTAACCTCCCCTCCTTTAAATCCTAAAGAATTGTCTGCTAGACGTAAAGTTCCTACCCCCATTAAGATGCAAACCTAGCCTGGCATGCTGGCGCACGCCTATGGTTCAAGCCCTGGGGAGGCTGAAGCAGGAGGACTGCAGAGAATCCAAGGCCCCGCCCCCACCTGCTTGGCTGACTTGGCTCACAGCAATAGCGAAGACCCCGCACCTCTACATTTCATGCCAAATAAAAAGCAGTGCTTTGAACCCTAAGTTCCGCTCCTGGGAGAGGGTTCATTTCTGATCATTGTCCCTCCCCGGAAGAGGCAGCTTCGATGCTTGTCAGCTGTGTGTTGCTTTGTTAACACCCCATGTGTCCCAGGTGGTAGGCTCAGATGGGTCTCAAAGTAGCCCAGGAACAGAGGGCTGATAAGATCCCAGTGGGCAGAAGGCAACGTTACACCGCCTATGACAAAACTTCTAGCGCGACTGTGGCTGCCCTTTGCTCCAGAATCCAGCCCCTTTGTATTAAAAAGTGGAAACGCCTCCCACAGTGAGTGCGCTTTCCTTGGAGTTAGTTAAGCTTCCAGCCAGCTTTGCAAAGTGTCACATAAGCAGTTTGCAGTCTTTTCTTTCCTTCTTTTCTCTCCCCCCCCCCCCCAGAGGGCCGGATGGCTAAATAAATGCTCCGGTGGCTGTGGAGCAGAGTGGGCTTTTTTGTTGGAGCATGCGCCAGCGTTTTGACAATGCCCGGCACACTTTGGGAGCCTTTGGCACACGGTGCAGCACAACTGGATTCTGGTGCTTCCAGGACAAAGGGTGCTGCTAATTTGTGCAGCAGCTGCCTGTGAAGGGGGAGCTTGGGGATGGTCCCTCTAAGGAGAAAGCATCAGGACACCAGGCCAGATAGGTTTTGTAGGTGATGGGAGGGGAAAGCCCCATCCCGGAAACAATTTCAGTTTCTGCCCTCCTGTGTGCCTGATGTTAGGATACCAAGCCCCTTTTGATGTGACCTGGGTCTTGGGCCTTCTCTCTTGGAAAGTGGCCTCTCTAAGCAATAGAGCGGCAGCCACAGACCCCATTGGGAGAGGAAAGGAACAGACTCAAATATTTATAGAGGAAGCCAGGAAGCGAGGAGCTGCAGCCCAGCCTTCCTGGTGGGGCGCTGACTCACACTGCCATCCTTAAGGCGATTTCCTTTATGTCTTTCCTTCATTTCTTTCCCTAGTTTCTCCCTGCAAGAAAGAATGAGAAAAAGTGGAACCCCCCCCCAGAGGTGCTGGGACCACCTAATTTGTGTTTACACTTCCTTGAGATAACTGGGATTACTGCATAGCACCACTACAGGGAAGATTACATCTTTATTGTCAAATGCCAGGCCTCCATCTGAATATGTATCTTTCAAGGGCTTTCTTTCAGGTCATTTTTTTGACCATCCTCTGGGACACCCCTCCCCACTCTCCTTTTATCTCCACAGTGACTTCAAATTGTGTCATCTGCACGGAGAGCTCCTTCTCCTGGGAGGAGGAGCCCCCAGCTGTTCTGTGCTTGGTTCAGAAGCTGTTAGCTCATAAATCTTGGCTGGATGGAACCTGCTAGCTGTGGTGCTTTGGGTCACAACTCTCTGCAGCCTTTTATGGGACTTGCGCTGTCCCTTTGTACTTGGTTTCCTCTCCTTTCCAAGTCTCAACTTCATTGTTTGGCCAGGCTGAATACGTCACTTCCTCTTTGGGGGGTCTGTGTTTTGTATCCTGCTGGGTTTGAAATGTCATGTAATTTGTTGGGTTTTGCTGGATTAGGTTGGGGGTTTGTTTATTTTTGGTGTTGCCAAATTGTCACTGGCCACCAGAGCCCTCACCACTTCCACCTCCTAATTAATGATGTTATAGAAACTTGTAGTCCAAGAGAGGCGCTCGTTTTTAAATGTGCCCTTGCTTCTGTTGCCTAGGAAGGGAGTTCCCCCTGCAAGGACACAAAAACCCCACAAAACCCCACAAGCCTGTTATCTTTCCTTCCTGCTGTGCTGTCAGGCTGCTGTGCTGCTGAGCTCATTATCAGGCCCAAAACTCAGCTTCCTATCAGACCACACCTCTCGTGGACTATGGCGGTGATGAGCAGGGGCTGGAGGAGGCCCACAGACTGACCTGCCGTGCTGCCCAGGGAAGGATTTCTGGTGGTGCCTAGGAGCTACTGGCAATTGCATTTCGAAGGCCCAAAGCACAAGATCAGTATGTGCTTCCTCAAGTTGGTACTTTGGGCCTATCCCTAAACTGGGCCCTCCCAGGCCCTCCCTAGCTTTCAGCAGTTAGCTCTATTTTCTTCCTTCTTTTACAGGTGATAGAATGGAGACCAAGCAGTGAGTAGGGCTGCTTAGCTCCCTTGGAGCTCAGGGATTGTTGGCGAGCTCTCTCAAGTTCTGCCCTGATTCTCTAAAAGGACTTGTTCTTGTGTTCTAGAAGAACACCGTGGGGAGAAGCCTGTTACTGATGCCTTCCGTGTGCATTCCACATGTTAATATATTCCGCATGACTCTACCTTCAGGCTGTCTCATCGAGCTCTGTGGTGGACTCAGGGAACACTATGGGCCACTCTGCTAATCTAGTGAGGGGTGCTTGCTTAGAAAGTGATTTTAGGGGGTGGTACAAGTAGCTGGAAACTTCTTTCTAATATGTCTAAAGCTATTAAGATTGTCTTGTGGGCCCCAAGTGAGCGTCCTTGAGATGACTCTGGTCAAGGTCTTGGGCAGTGTCCTTGTTGTTATATTTTGGGGACATAGCACATTTCTTGTTTGACTTTTCAGAATCATTTGTTGCTGTCACCTTTTGAGCAGATCCATTCATTTGGTTTCCCGATTTTCTTCCTGTCACTCTAGGTGATGTTTTGCTTGACTCTTCAGAGTTAGTGGTCTCCCCATGTTTCTTATCGCAGGGCACTCTTTATTTTCAGGAGTCTCCTTCATTGTTGGGGTTCAATTGGCTGCTCCATGTAAGTGACTTTTCTGTCTTAACCTCAGACTAGATGTCTCTTCTGGACCTTAAACTCAAAAGGCCCACTACCTAATGTGCCCTCTTGGCTTTAGGGTCTCTTCTCTCGGTCTGCGAAGGACACCACTGACCATCCATTTGCCTAAGCCTGAGGCCTTGGCATCTTCCTGGTTCCTTTCCACTGTTTCCCGCTGTGGCAGCCATTCCGACATGTCCTAGTCCACCAGGACTTGGACCCTTCTGTTTCTCTCCACCCCATCACAACTGCCTTGGCTCAGGGTACATTCATGGTCTTCACACGCATGTTTCTCCAGTTGCACACGTTACCTTGTGCTTGCACGCAGCGTGCATACTAATTCAGTACATACTAATCCACCTGCTTATGCTATCTTTTCTCTCCTTGTGTGCTGTTCACCGAACTAATACCTACTTGTCTTTTATGTCTAAAGCGTAGATATTACCTAACGACACATCCCATTGCGACCTCTCGGTCCCGGCTAGGTGATCTTCCTCTACGCTCGTCCTTCGGCCTCCCACTCCTTGGTAGCTCACTCTTATTCTTATTAAAGCACTAATTGTTTTCTGTTTTGTATTGCTTTATAGACTGAGCTTGGGAGGGCATGGATAGAACTTCTTTATGTCCCATCGTGTCCCCCAGAGCTTTGAAAATGGTGAGACAGAGTCCTGTGTTAGTTACATCAATAGTGGCAGAATAAATTATTCTTAGGCTTGCTTGCTTAAGGCCACACACATTCTCTGTGTCACAGTTTTGGTGGGTTGGGAGTGGCTTAACTGGGGTGGTTCTCACAGGAGGTCACCATTGAGATATTAGCCAGGGCTGCCATGGTCTGAAATTGTGACTAGGCTGCAGGGCCTTTTTCCCAAATGGCACAGGCGTGTGGCTACTGGCGGAAGCCATTAGCTGCCTTCTGCTGTGTGTGCTTCTCTAAATGTGTTCTTGAGTGTCCTCATACCTTGGTGGCTGCTTTCTCCAAGTTGGGGAGAGCCAGCAGAGGTAGCAAAGAGGAACCTGCCACTTTTATGCCCTCATCTGTCATGGATCATGTGGGTGAGGGGCATACTGACAACACTCTGAATTCACGAGAAATACTAAATACAGCTCACTTTTAATGAAAAGAATCAAGCTTCACTTTTTTTTTTTTTTTTTTTTTTTTTTTTAAACAGGTTCTCACTATGCAATTCAGGCTGGTTTTGAAGTCACTATGTAGCCCAGGTTGGTCTTGAACTCAAGATAATCCTCCTATGAACACACGCTTCTCAGAGGAAGAAATTAAACAAGCGAATAAATATATGAAAAAATGCTCCACATCACTAGCCATTCATGAAATGCAAATTAAAACCACATTGAGATATCATCTCACCCCTGAAAGAATGGCTATCATAAAGAAATCACCCAACAACAAATGTTGGAGAGGCTGTGGGGAAAAAGGAAGCCTTCTCC
>NW_004524599.1:11846709-11882929 GCF_000260255.1 Octodon degus
TGCATCTTGTACAGCAATTAACCACTAAGAAGAATATATGCAGTGTATTATTTGTTGAAAAATAAAAAAAAAAAAAGATAATCCTCCTGCCTCAGCCTCACAAGTGCCAGGATTAAAGGAATGTGCCAATACACCTGGCTAAACTCCACTTTTTGAAGAACAGAGTATCAAGAAGCTGTCAACATACATTAAAATGTCACAGGACTTGAATAAAATGTGATGAATACATGCACCAATATTAGGCTCCCCCATTCATGGGTTTACCCTGATATTTACTGGATATCTAGTTCCTCAGGACCTGCCCCCAGGGAGAAGGTGAAAACTCTTGAGAGTGGAAAGCATAAAACCCGAGATAGTCGTTGGATTTCATCTTCAAACACGTGAGCGATACAGACTGAAAGGACACCCTGGCCCAAGCCACCCCCTGCCCCTCCTGTATGCTGGGCTAATATCCTCCATCACCAGCATGTCTTTCTTTCTGATCACTCAATCTTTTTTTTTTTTTTTTTTTATTTAATGTATTTGGTACAGGGTCTGCAGGGTCTATAGGGTCCCACTATGTAGATTGGACTCATAGGGCTTCTCCTGTTTTCAGCCTCTCAAGCCCTGAGATTACAGGCACGTGCCACCACACTCAGTCTCAATCCCCTTCTCAGTGCACCCCAGGGGCGGGGATGGCATGGCATGCTGGGGACCGAACCCTGCCCGCTGCGCTCTGCCTAAGCAGGTGCTTTAGTCTGCTGAGCCATCTGGCCAGCCCTCAATCTTCTAATAGCTGCCGAGGTATATTTTGGAGGCATCTTTGTGATTGACTCCCCTTTCCTTGGCTTGTTGGCTCATGGGAGACCAAGCGGAAGTATTCCATGTTTGGTGCTGAGCTTCACACTGGGGGGTCACTGCGGAAGTATGGTTACCCATGTTGGCGCAGCCCGTCTTACCTGGGAGTCTGTGAACCGGGTGGTAGCTATGGTTCAGGCAGCACAGGCAGTGGTGACTGCTGTCATGGGCTGGAGAGCTAGAGACCTATTTACGGTCCTGTTCTCACACCTGCTCCTGTGTGACAGGTCCAGAGCAAAGGACCAGATCCTTGACCTCCCCTTCTGCTCGGTTGCTCACCTCAGTCACACTCCTTTCTACCGGTGTGAGTTCCTTTGCAAAGCCTGCCCCGGATCCTCCCCCAGCAAGAGCCTGGGAAGTCAGACACCAGGCTTCTGAAGGCCAGAACGGAAGGGCTAGGACATAGCTGTAGAACATGGCTAGTCACTATTTCGCTCAAGTGCCCAGACAAGCTAGTGATGCATAATGCGGGCAGGTCCTGAGGACTCAGTCTGCCGATTCCTGCTTACCACAGACTGCAGGCAGGCAGGTGAGCCTTGGAATTAAGGATCTGCATTCTGCCGTAAGGCTGTCTGGGCTTGTAGCTTAGTTCTTCTCATGAGAGACTCTTTTTTATTTTATTTTTATTTTTTAAGACAAGGTCTCACAATGGCGCTCATTCTGGCCTTAAACTTGTGATCCTCCTGTCTCAGCCTTCTGAGTGCTGGGATTGTGCGTGCATGCCATCATACTCTCCACAAGAGACTTTTTTTGTACTGCGAATCGAACTCAGGGCCTTGTGCTTGCCAGGCAGGCACTGTGCCACTGAACTATATCCTCGGTTGAGGCTATTTAAGCTTCAGTTTATCGTCTGTAAAGTGGAAATAACATTCTACCTCATAGGATTGCTAGAGGGGTTAAATGAGATAATCTGCACTGAACAATGGCCTGGTGTCCGATGTATACTGAATGTGTATTAATGGTGACTCTCTTATCGCTACCCGTATTCTATTGGAAGGACCTTGAACCAACATTACCCCTGCCAGAAGAGGACCTTCCCCCCGCTATTTGTGTATCTTAAATAAGCAATGTTCAATGCCCTTTGGCGGGGGAGGGGACGGGACGGGACATATAATGTACTTTTTGCTCTCCTGAAGTAGAAAGCTAGCCAGAAGCAGTTGTGACAGTTGAAGATTACGGTGGTGTGTGTGTGTGTGTGTGTGTGTGTGTGTGTGTGTGTGTGAGAGAGAGAGAGAGAGAGAGAGAGAGAGAGAGAGAGAGACTGTGCATGTGTGTGAACAGTTTGCTTGATGTTTTTACAAAGTTCATTGTTAGATTTTTGTTAAGAAATTGCTGGGGAAGGGACTCCACCACAAAAAACTGAGACTGGGGACTCTTGCTTATATTTGCTTGCAGTGAGAGAGAAGTGGGGGAGAGAGAAACAGAGAGAGACATGTAGATTTTGGCTTAACACAGGCAAAAATTTATGCTAAGGGAGAGATGGGTACTCGATGCAGGAACCATAGAATGCAAAACGGCAGGGCTTGTGTTCCTCAACTATTTTGGTGAGCAGAAAAAGAAGAGAATTATTGCTTTGGATAGATACTGGCATCTGAGTAAGGAACCACAGATAAAAGGCAACCATTTTCTAGCTTTCTGAAGTTTCTTTTTCATATTTTTATTTGATTTAATGCCTATCTTCCTTTGGCAATATTCTATTATCTATCTATAAATCATCTCTTTGTCTGTCTGTCTATCTATCTATCAATCATCTATCTATCTATCTATCTATCTATCTATCTATCTATCTATCTATCATCTATCTATCTGCCTACCTACCTACCTGTCAAGACTGAACCAAGGTCAAATTAAAACTAACTGAGAATAATTTCAGAGCTAAGGGTGTAGGTCAGTGGTAGAGCATTTGCTTAGATGGGCCCTGGGTTTGATACCAAGCAGGAATAATAATAATAATAATAATAATAATAATAATAATAATAATAGAGTAAATTTGAGAATTGAACCATGTCGCAGTTGTGGATATGACTTAAGTCATAATGTTTATTCCATGCATGCCCCACAGCCCCTGGGTGACTTTGGTTGGTGTTCAATGGTTTCACTGTGACTAAGGCAATCTTGTCACTGTGGTGTGACCCTCCAAGGCCTTTTCTTTTGCTTTGTTATTTTCCAAAGCACTGGTGATTTGTTTTGCTTAGTTTTAATTTTTCGAGCGAGAAGGATTTCCTTAGAAAACTTTCTGAGGTTTCTCTATTGGCTGTAATGGAGCTTTCTGCACAGTTCAGGGAGGTTGGCCCTGTGGCTTAAATTTTGCTAGAGTTGCTTCTGCCACACAAATAATCAAGGCAGAACCTTCAAACCAAGCCTATGCCACAGACCAGGTAGTTAGGGGGACTTGGATATCTTTATTTTATTCCAGTTCCAACTTCATTTAGTTAAGAAAACTTGTAGATGGAGAGGGGAAGATGGGCTGCTGATTTGGGTTTCTGCTTCTATTTTTTTCAATTTTTAACTTTTGTTTTGTTTTGTTTTGTTTGAGCTTTTGCAGTGTAGTCCCCTGTCTTAGCTTCCTGGGTACAGGGATTACAGGCACTGAATTTCTGCTGTTAAAATGCTAAGGTGTCCTTCCCGCTTCCTTCCCTCTTGTCACTGGGCAGTGTTTCTCTCTTTTGCAAGGCAGCATAGCCTCTCTTAGGCCCTGCTGAAGGCACCTCATCTGTGCAAGGCTCACATGCTCCCTTTTGTCTGGTGGCCGGACAGCAGAGGCAGGAACCTGTGCCCTTGGAGACCTAACTGTGATGTTAGGAGCAGTTTTTACTCGAAAATCCCATCAAATCATTTTTGTGATGTGTTCCTCCTTTTGGCTTTCTTTTTACTTCTGTAAATTCCTGGTCTAGCATCTAGGAGTCAGAAGGCTTAGTGAAGGATGGGTTTTAATAGAGGGCCTGCTGCAGGGGCTGAAGTGGGAGCTGGAGGGCTGCAGCATGGAGGGAGGGCTATGGTAGGGAGGTGCCCTGTCGTCCTGCAGCCCTGCTGTCAGAGGTCTGCACTGGACTTGCTCCTCCCTATCAGAAGGCGCTGATGTCAACAGCTCACTTTGTTTTTGACTCACCCCCCTTAAGGGGTTCACAGTCTTGATTTTTCTGCTCTGCACTCGATTGTGTTTTCCCTTTTACTTCCTGCTGCCTGTTGCTGCCGCAGCTCTTCCTTTGCAGACAGGCAGTGGAGGAAGTGCACACACAGCCAGAGGCAGCCGGGAAGTGCTCAGGAAGTGTCGCCCCAGAGAGCGCCTAGGACTCAAGGCCATGGCTCCATGTCTTGTTCTCCACTACCAGGCCACAGCAGGGCTCTGCGGGGGGGTGGGGGGGCGTGGAATATTTTGCATCGCTGTACAAAATGCAAACCTCAGCACAACTCAGCCTGGTCTTGAGAAGAAAGTTGGCACCTGCTTTCAAGAAATACAGGACAGGTGCGTGATTCCCAGGGCAATGGATGGCAAAGAGAACCACACAAAGAGAGCAGGAGGCTGCAGAGCTGACGTTGGTGCCCTTGTCACACAGGCTCACTAATGTCATTACGGGGGGTGCTGATTTGTGACTTCCACACAAGCTGGGCAATTAGGTGAGGATCATCAGAATCTATGAAGAAGGCCTCTGCGATGCATCCAATGCCTTCTGCGTTCACTGGCATGTGCCCCCCCAACTCATCTTCTCCAGGCTGTGTCATTCCCTGAGTGTGAATTAAATGCCTACAAGAACATTTTGGTGGTGTAGTTGAAGGAAAGGTCAGGGGCCTTAGGTCTATCTCGTCTAATTAGATTCTACCCCACAAACTCTGTGATATTAGATGTCTGTCTTCCTTCCTTCTTTCCTTTCTCCTTTCCTCTCTCCTCCTTTGTCTCTTCTCTTCCTTCTGTCCTTCCTTATCAGTCAGTGTTGTGCTATGCGGTCCAAGCTGGCCTTCAACTCCTGGGCTCCATCCTCCTGCCTCAGCCTCCAAAGTAGCCATGACTACAGGAGTCCACCACTGTGCTTGATGTGGTACAATTCTTCACCTCTGGGAACTTCAGTTCCCTAAATTAAAAAAAAAAATATGATTGGTGATTTGTTATATTTAATGTTGGTCTGTAAGATGAATTCCTTACTCTTGAAATGGAACCAGCAATACGTTCCTTTCAGTACTGTCATATGAGTCAATGGGAGGATAATGAAAATACTGAGTGGCCCCCAGCAGGTTCTGAGGACAAACACTTTCCTTTCTCTTTGTAGTTATTGTGTCTGGACTCAGAGTGGGCCTCATTAGCATAATAAAGGGTTTTGCCGACTTATTTCATTAAGGGCTTTCGAAGAACTCCCTAAGAAACTACTGGTGAATGACTTGGCAAAGAAAACAAAATAAATGCATAAGACCAACTGCTTCTTTGGCTTGCATTTCTTTTATCTATTCCCTGGCAGAGAAATGGGTAAAGTGATCGGGGAGTGCTTTGTATGTTAGCCCTTGGTCTATGAGATTGAAACTCATGAAGTCACCAGTTTAGGACACGGTGCCCCACTATGAGCTTGTCTAATCCCAAAGGAGAAGGATGTTGGATGAGCGTGTACAGGGCCTGTGCAGGGTGGCAGAGGCCCACAGGTGCCAGCGCTCTGGGCCCACGTGCCAGCTGTGGTGGACTCCTGCACACCCCGTGCTCTCTCTTCGTACTAAGCTGCTTGCTCGCCAACTTCTCACTGCCCTGTCTCTCGCTGTGGACCTTCAGAAATATGACGTGGCTCTGAGGACAGGACATTCAGCCATGTGGCATTGACCTTGGCCTTCTCTGCCACCACTTGGGCTTCTCTTCCTCCTGGATTATCTCAGGGACACAAAGCTCCTCCTTCCATGTGGGCCCCAAGCCTCTTCCCAAGGGCCCCCTTTGGGGTGTGTGGGGCTCCATTTTAGGCAGAGGGGATCTCGTCTACAAGGCTGAGATTGGGATTGAGATGTGGTGCAGGGTTCCTGCTGGGATCTGTCACTCAGATCAGGGCTGCCCTTGGCGTCCCTCATGACTCCCCCATCCTAGGGACACACCCCATTCCTTGCTTCCAGTCTTTGCAGGTGGACTCTATATCCCACGATATGGTGCCACACACTACTCCTGCAGAGGCCAGACATGGCCTCCCTTCCAGCCACTGCAGAGGACTTTACTTCCTGAGCCCACTTTGCTCCATCCTCAGGGGAGAAGGGGCCAGGTAGCTGCCAGGAGCCTCATGGGCCCACAGTAGGAGAGGTAGGTGGGCTGTCCATTTGTTCACCCATCCCATGCTCAGAGTTCTTCCACGGGCCACTGCTGTGCTGGTTTTAATGAGGAGCTCACAGTGAGGGGGGCCTTGGAGAGTGGCCACGTAGTTCAACACGGGGGCTCTATACTTGGAGACAGACACGGATGGATAAGAAGGTGTCTGATGGGAACAGAAAGGCCAAGTTTCAATGAGGAGAGAGCTCTGGGCGACTGGAAGGGAATTCATTTCTCTTTTCTTTTTTGGTACAGGGGCTTGATCCCAGGGCATTGCACTTGCGAGGCAAGTGCGCCAGAGCTGAGTTAGAGCCATATTTATGTTTTATTTTGAAGCAGGTTCTCATTAAGATGCCCAGGCTGACTTTGAACTTGTGCCTCAGCCTCCTGGAACTACCAACACCCATACCACACCCAGCAGGCAAAAATTCATTTCTTTTTTGGTGAATTGAATACTGTTTGAAAGATACTAAGAAATTACTTATTGTAATGATAAAAGCAATAGTCACTGAGCAAAATGATCTTTTAATTATTTTTTGCACAGTATTTACTAATCTCCTTCAATATGATGATTGGAATCTTCTGGCATAATTTATTTCCGCCCCCAGATTCCTCTCCAGCCTGTCTTGGAATTCCCGTAAGGCAGCTGCACCCGTGGATCATAGCTCCATGTCTCTTAATATTGAGCTCACATGTTAAATCTCTTGATCTTTTGAACTTTATTTTGGGAACATCAGCCTGATCTTCCATTTACTGCATTTATTCTTTGAGGATGGTTCTCTGTGATTTATCCCATCGGCAGAGCTTTCATTCAGCAATTAGACCTTCAATTTCCAGGGACACTAATGGCTTCTTTTCCCAGGCATCCTGTCCTTCATGGATTTCCCAAGCTTGCATGTCCCTCTTGGGACACTAATTATACTTAATTTAAAGCTCTCCTCTCTTTTCTGTAGTACTTATTTCCCTGGGGTCTAATTCCTTTAGTGCATTGAGTTTAGCGCTCACTTTTTGTCCGCTAGTTTTCTCAGATGGGTGGTGATCTTGCTTGTATCTCTGGTGGCAGGTGAAGCGGTGGGGCCTGGCTGACGTTGGTGGCTGTGCACTTCTGAGATGACCGTGGCAGTGACAGCACAGCAGTTGTGTAGGGAGACGAGGGTTCTGATGGGAGGAAACTGAACCTAGCTAGGATAGAGACGAAAGGGTCAGGATGTGGAATTCAGGTGAGGGGCCCGGCTTGGACCAAAGAATCGAAAATGAATGTAGAGAAAGGGGGGTGTTTGAGGCTTGAGGAGAGAAAGTCAAGATCATAAATAAATACCAGAGGTGAGGAGATTATTTCTGGGCTGTTGAAGCATTTAAGGTAGATGAAATGGAGATGGGGGAGAAGCAAAGGGGGGGGGCAACTGGCAGCAGCGAGCATTGCTGATCAGTTGGACGTGGAGAGAGAGCTGGGGAGACAGGAGTGGAGACAGCTGAGGTCTCTAGCATGGGTGAACGGGGTGCACTGTCTGAGAGGACTTCAGAAGGAGGAAGTGGTGAGGGAAGGAGGCAAGCAGTAGACTCCGCGGAATCCGAGTTGCTCCTGTGACTTCCGGGTGATCATCAGGGTTGGGGACAGGCTGGAACCTCAGATGGGATTGGGACTTGAGCTTCAGAGAGGCAGGAGCCAGCATATGGCTGGGGCTCCTCAGAGGGGGTGGTTGAGGATCTCCTCGGGGGTGGAGCATGAAGAGGAAGCAGCAAAGCCATCCCAAAGGGAACAAGAAGGAAAACGGAGTAGTCTGTGTCATCGGAAGCCCAGGAAGGGAGCTTAAGAAAGACGTGAGTGTGCATAGGGTGAAGTGCAGTAGGAGAGCAAAGTACTCTGCAGAATGAGGGCCAGCTGCGTGCACCAGGTGCTTAGGTGTGCCGGGCTCGGGACCACACACCTTCCTCGTGTTAATTTATTTAAATCGTCTAACAAATCCCACGAGGTAGGTGCTATGGTTTCTGTCTCAATGCCTTCTAGGAGCCTCCTCTGCTCGTAGGTGGGGGCTTTGGGGAGGTGATCGCCTTACAGGGGTTTACAGCAGACTTGCTGTTGGGAGGCAGGGTCTGGTGGGAAGAGGCGGGTCGCTGAGGCGTGGCCTGGGGGGGTTTCTCTTTCTCCCCCCCGCCCCCTTCGGCCTTGCACTCAGCTTCCTGCTCCCATTCCCTGAGCAGCTGTCCTCCTCCAGACCCTCGGCCACTGTCACAGCCCGCTGACTATGGGCGAAACCTCTACCAACCGTGAGCTGCGATGAGCTTCTGCCCCTTTAGGTCGTGGCTGTCAGGAGCTGTGTCCCCCTGAGGAGGAAGGTGACCAAGTCAGTAGGTGTTGCGCTGTCTCTCGTAGACAGAAAGACCGAAAACAGAGAGGCAAGCAGTCTGGCCAAGGCATAGGGCTGCAAGGCATGGCGCCATCTTGAGCCCACGACCCATGACTTCATGAAATTCCACATTTTTAGCTAAAGGAGACGCTTTTCCTGCTCACTAATGTCAATTTATATTTCTGACGTAAATCTATAATGCATATCCACATGCTCAGATTTCAGATAGCCTCTCCAGGAATCTTCCTGAAAGAGTTAAGGTCGTCACATTACTTACTACATAATTCATAACTGCTAAATCTTGGGAGTGGTCTGCGTGCCCATCGGCAGATGAACGAATAAGGAAAGTGTGCTACTTACACATCCTGAAGTAGTATGCTGCAGTAAACAAGCTCAAATCTGAGTCATTTGTGGGCGAGTGGATGCACGTTGAGACCACCATGTTAAGTGAAATAAATCAGACACACAAGCTTTTTTTATTTTGTATTTTAGGGAAGGGTCTACAGGGTGTTCAGGGTGTCACTACTAGATCGGACTCGTAGTGATCCACCCGTTTACAGCCTCCCAAGGGCTGGGACTACAGGCGTGGGCCACCACACCCAGGCTCATTGGTCATCTCAGTGTGCCCTGGGGGCAGGGCTGGCACAGCAGGCTGCGGGATTGAACCCCAGCCCCTGTGCCTGCTTGCAGGTGCTTTCATCTGCTGAGCTATTTGGCCGGCCCTCAGACACATAAGCTTAAACAGCGCACGGTTTCTCTTATATGAGAACCCAAACCAGAAGTCAGGAACAAAACAAAAGACAGATAATAAGAAATAGGGAGAGCTGCACATGGAAGGAGACCAAGAGCTGGAGCGGGAGGAGGCGGGGCACTGAGACAAGGGTTAAATGTGCACGTCCACGCACCGCGCCTCACGACTCCTGGGTACTGTAAACATGTGCTAGTAGAAATACCATTTTTTAAAAAGCTGAGATAAGGAACACCTCTCCTTGCTTCACCAAGCTTCAGAGAAGGAGCAAACCTTTGTTTCGTGGGTAATGACAATGTGGAAAATGGTACTGCACTTCGGTAGCTCTGAAAAGCAGTGTTGGACTCCGGTCCTGAGAGCTCATGAGTCCTCCATGCCCCGAGGCCTGGTTAGTTGGGAAGCCTGTTGCCTTGGCAGCACCCACAACCCAGAAGACACAGGGGGAGCTCCAGTCAGTTCCAGTCAGTGAGTTCCAGTCAGTTCCACTTCTGGGCCTCTGGTGGGCCTACAGTCGCCCACTGGGCTCAGCACCGCATGTGACAGTCCTAGTGGCCCGGCCCCTACCTGTCTCTCTGGCATCACCTCCCTCCATCCCACCGGCACTCCACACCAGCCACTCGAATGCCCTTGCACCTCAGGACAGACCTCCTCTCCGAGCAGCTCCTTCCAGCTTTCTCCTCTTGTCGCTTCCTGGCCTGACGAGGCGGCAGCCGGGGCGATCCTTTCAACACCTACATCTCAGCTTGTTGCCCTCTGGCTTTACTAGTTTTTCCATGATGCACATCACAAAATCCATTTAGGATCAGTGGCATGGATGTGGCACTAGGGCCATGTCCTCTGAGCAGTCTCCCCTGGTTGACTGCCCCTCCCTCCCTGGCTTTAGACTGACTGGGAGGTACTAACCTGGAGCCCAGGCTTCCCTTGAGTCTAGTGCCATCTCTACTGGCTTGTCATTGTCTTCTTGAATGACTGTCCCGCTGCCATGACAAGTCCCCTAGGTGCTCCCAGAACCTGGCTGAGGTTCTTTCCCATCATGGACTGGCCACCCTTGTCCGCTGGCCTTTGTGTGGACAAGGAAGGGGGAAGTGAGAGCCACTCAGGCAGAGAAGAGTCCCTCTCCCTGCGACTCCAGGAAAACCTGCAGGCTCCTCGGCTCCCTGTCCCTGGCAGAAGCAGAAGGCAGCCGTGCTTGCAAAGCTACGGTCCTGGCCCGCAGCCCCGCCAGTCCTGTTTCAGAGTTCGCTCTGTGTGCAGGCCGGCACACTGGCCAGGACAGCCAGCAGGTATGGAGCCCTGGAGCTTGCCCTCGGGGAGGGAGGGAGACATCCAGAAACTGGCCCGGCTGATTTTTATCAACTCGCCTTTCAGTGAAACTGTAGGGTTTGAAATGGGACAATGCAATCGCTTAACCATCGCTCTCTGCTAAACCATTCTAGACAGAAGCAGTTTTTGCTCAGCTTGGTTGGAGAATAGAGTCATGAAGCCTTGATTAAAAAAAGAAAAAAATCCTAGATGTGAGTGGTAGATGTAAAAATGGCTGTGGCTGAAACCTAGCCTTCCACATTCATTTCCAAAATTCATTGAGTTTTATTAAGAAGTGTATTAACTCCACTACTTTTTTGATAACTGTGATCCTAAGATGGATGTGGCATAACTAATTAAATTATTAATGTGTGTGTGTGTGTGCGCACGCATGTGTGCGTGTATGTGTGGTATTGTTTCCACACTGGGGACTGAACCCAGGGCCTTCACATGGAGCCGCATCCTCTTCCCACTTTTAATATTTTATTTTGAGATAGGGTCTCTCTCATTAAGTCACTAAGTTGTCCAGGCTGGGCTCCAGTTTGTGATCTTCCCGCCTCAGCCTCCCACAGCGCTAGACTCACAAGCCGGCACTACCTTGCCACGTTGTTGATATTTGGTTCTCATCCCTGAGGGGAAATATGCTTTCTCAGAGCATGTTGGGAGTCAAGTTAGTGTAATGGACGCGCTTTTGCTTTCCAGATCTCCCCAGTCTCTTCTCCTCACTCCACGCCTCACTGACTCCTGACCCCGAATGCTTCAAGTTTGATTCAAAGTCCCACTGCCTTGTTCAGAGCAGCAACCGCGGCCGTGGCCTGAGCACGCTGGACTTGTCACCACACAGCTTTCGGGACCAAAGCTGGGGACAAACATGGGGGCACAGTGGAGCCCTGTGAGAGAGAACTGTGCAATAAGGTAGCTTCTTCGTACCACAGCACCATAGCATGCAGACCTGAACACACCGCAGCTCCACCGCCCCAGCACAGCCGGCTGACTCTCTGCCCCAGCTAGCGCAAGCTAGGGAGGCAGGCCTGTGACAACCACATCTGTCGCATAGATACCCAAGCTTTGTCTTGTCATTATTTCTTAAACCAAAATATGGTGTGGCAACTGATCATGAAGCCCCTCTGTGGTATTAGGGGGTATTTAGCATCTACAGGGGGTTGTGTGTGCGCTCTGTACACTCTGTGCAAATCCTATGCAGTCTTATCAGGACTTCCAAGTGGACAATGATGTAGAATTGTCCAGATGCCCGCTCAGGGCCAGGAACACCAGACCCCCTCATGACGAGCCCCTGCCATTGGACACTTTCAGAAGCATGGGAAGGCAAGAGGGCCCAGCACCCGGACTCCTACTAGGCTCCATGTCCTGGAAGTCCCAGGAGGCTTCCCTTTGGTCCATTCCTCAAATGCATCTCCAAAAGTATAGTAATACTGAGTACTATTACTATTTACATTCTCAGTTCCAATGACAACTGCCCTTCCTCTCTGTTTACTTGTCTGCTTTTGAGAGCAACATGACCATTTTCTTTCTTTCTTTCTTTGTTTCTTTCCTTTTTTCTTTCTTTCTTTGGTACAGGGTCTCACTCTGCAGCTCTGACTCATTGTGAGCCTCCTGTTTTCAGCCTCCCAAGCCCTGGGATTACAGGTGTGCACCACCACACCCAGTCTCTGTGGTGGCTCATTGTGCCTAGGGGCAGGGCCAGAGTGGCATGTGGTGCTGGGGATTGAACCCTAGTCCCTGTGCTTGCCTAGGCAGGTGCTTAGTCCACTGAGCTATTTTGCCAACCCAGCATGACCATTTTCTGCAGAGTGGGATGCAAGGGAGTTTCCCAGACACCCTCACCTCTGCGTCCTGTAGACCTGATACTTCCTGGACCAGTGTCTGCCTTGTCCTGTCCTGCTTCTGCTGCCCCTCTTTGGGTGGAGTAGACACAGAGTGCCATGGGTCAGATGGGTGGACACAGAGCGCCATGAGTCAGATGGGTGGACACAGAGCGCCACGGGTCAGATGGATGGCCCTGAGCCCAGGTGCCTCTAGGCCACTGTGAAGGGACCTTTGGAGGAATGTCCATGTCGTGCTGCTTGAGACCCCCATTCAGTCTTTGACCTTCATATTTGCTCCCATGCCAGAAGTCAGCCATGGTGTGCCCAAACAGTTTTATGCAGCTTCAAACACTGCTTAGCTTTGGAGGTTTTGTTCCTTGTTTCTCTTCTCCCCGAGGCATGAGGTCTGCTTATACTTCTGTGAAGGAGCTCTGTGAAGATGGCTCTGGCCCCACATAGACTTTGCCTACCTTTCTTGCTTCCCTTCCTTCCTGTGGCGCTGTGCTGAAAGCGGCTGTTGTGGAGAGGGTCCCCCACTCCAACCACTACCCGACACTTGCAGCAGAGTGTGTATGTGCGTGCGTGCGTGTGTGTGTGTGTGTATGCGTGTGCATGTGTGTGTGTACAGAGCCCTTAGAAAGCTTAGCTGGGCTCCGGCCTTGCTGTTATAACTGTGACTGTAGGAAAACCCCCAGCTTACTTATGAAAGCTGAACCTGGCTCCTTTTCCAAAGCTGAAATCCCTCTTGTATTGGGTGTCACGCGTAGATCAGCTTCCCTTAGGGAGTGGAGAGCCGAGTGATTGGGGAAAAACATTCAGCAAGGCTGGAGACATGGCTCAGTGGTAGGGTGCTTGCCTGGCATGCGTGGCACTAGGTTCAGTCACTTCCCAGTATAAAAAACAATCAAAACCAAAAGAGGACAGGCAGGGTGATGCAAGCCTGTAATCCCAGCACTCAGGAGGCTGAGGCAGGAAGATCACTGAGTTGGAGACCAGCCTGAGGTACAAAGTGAGTTCAAGTCCAGCCTAAATGACATAGTGAAACTTTGTTTCAAAAAAGCAAAGCAAGGCAAACCCAAACAACCCCATGCCCCAAAGTTAAGCATGGATATAACTTAGCGCAAAGGAAACCTATTTGGGGAGGTAGAAGCAACTTGCTTCCTTACCTGCATGTCGCTTTCCTCCATGGGCTCACAACAGAGAGAAAAGAAAGCAGAAAAGTCCACCATCACTTTTGCCATCCAGTGTGTTCATTCCATGCAACCACACATTCATCACGCAACCACGCATCCATCCATCCATCCATCCATCCATCCATCCATCCATCCATCCATCCAAGTGTCCTTGCCTCCCTCCCTCCATCCTTCCACCCATACACCCATGTATCTATCCTTCCACCTCTCCCTCCCTCCCTCCCCCCCTCCAAGCCTGCTCCGGTCCCACCTCCTCCCTTTGCACCTGTGGACCTGTCCTTGCCCTCCATGGGGTGGCCTGTGTGGGAGTCCTCCTGCTCCCATTCTAGACCCACTGGGACACGTGCTGTGGATTCTGAATTGCATCTGTTTCTTCTCCCCTACTTTCCTGCTTGATTGCACCACTGTTCTCTCCCGCGCCCCCAGGGCCTGCAGTCCTACCTGTCCCGTCCAGAACACACTGCACCCGCAGACCTGGCCCCAGGCGAGCCCTGCATGCAGGTCTGTGTGCCTGGCTCCCAGCTCTGGCTTCTGGGATGTGGACCTTCCTCCCTTATGCAGCCCTCTGGTCTCCAGGGCAGCGTCTGTTCTGGCCAAAGCCCACCCCGCCTGGCACAGCAGGGAGAGATGGGCAGTTCCTTTGCTTTAATGTAGCTTTTACTGAAGTGGCAGAGGCTGGAATGAGAGAACAGGTGGAAGGATGGGGCACAAGGGGGCCCTGGGGAGGCCAGGCCTCTCTCACGTGTTCCTTCAAGGCCCACAGGGAGCAGAAGGAAGACCATGCTGCAACCCTACGTGCTAACTGGGAAGCAGTGGCTATAAAACAGTGTGCCAGCTCTTGCAGTCTCGTCTGTGGTGGGGTTACGTCATCACAAATGCACCGCAAACTGAAACTTACAACAAAAATGCTTCTACTAACTAGGCTTGGTGGGACATGCCTGCCATTCCAGCTATTAGGGAGGCTGAGGCAGGAGGATTGCAAGTCTGAGGGTGGCCTGGCAACTTAGTGAGATGGTCAAGAAATAAAATAAAAGGGTTGGGGAATCCCGAGTACCATACCAGAAGGAAAACAAGTGACTACACCTAACCTACTGGTCAGCATGGGCCAGCCTAGCCTACCCTGAATATACTCAGAGCAATGACATCAGCCTATTGCACAATAAAGTGCTGACTATCTCATGTAACTTCTTAAATACCGTCCTGAACATGAAAAGCAGAGTGGTTGTGTGGGGATGGCTTTGTGGCCCTGTCAAGCTGAAGAGTCTAAGTCAAGTGGTGTAAGTCAGGGACCGTCTCTGTAAGATGCATGTGCAGGCAGGTGGAGCAGCGCCTGAGCATTGCTGGCCAGACCCCTTAAAAAGACGCTCTATGCTTCCCTCTTTTTATATATTTTCTTATTTATTTATTTATTTATTTATTTATTTATTTATTTATTTATGACAAGGTCTGGCTGCTAGGTTGTCTAGGCTGGCTTTGAACTCCCCATCTTCCTGCCTTAGCCTCCTCAGTGGCTGGATTCCAGGTGCAGGCTACCACATTTGTCTCCTTGAATCTTTTATAACTAGAACACAACTTTTTTTTTTTTTTTTGAGACAGGGTCTCACTATGCAGTTCAGGGTGGCCTTGAGCTCACTTTGTAGCCTAGGCTGGTTTCAGACTTGTAACAATCCTCCTGCCTCAGCCTCCCAAGTGTTGAGATTAGAGGGGTGCATCATCATGCCCAGCTTGTAATGTGTTTTGTGGACATAGTTTTCAAATAGAAAAGTACGGCTGGGGATGTAGTTCAGTGGTCCAGCACCTGCATGGCAAGCACAAGGACCTGATTTCAATTCCTAGTTCAAAAAAGGAAAAGCAGGGTGGAGCTTTGCAGTGCGAGAGAGGGAGGCTTTAGCAGGCGACCCCAGGCGTGGGCTGCAGGGTGCAGATTGGGCTGTGGCGGTCCTCATGCTTCTCAGGCTGAGGATGACCAGAGGAGGAGGAGAGGCCCCAAGAGGGCCGCTGAGGGCTGCGTGAGTGTAGCCTAAGGGGACATCGGCACCTGGCGCAGTTAACTTGCCAGGGAAGTTTGAGGAGGGTCTCCACAAAGGGAGTGGATGCGACTGCGCATGTTTATTGTTTAGGTTAACTGGGTGCAAACTTATTTTCGTGTTGTGGGTTACACGCCTTAAGACAGCAGTATCCAGACATGTAGTCTTCAGGTCCAGGACCCCGTCAGATGCCGGACACCACAGCTGCTCTGGTCCTTGTGCGCTGAGCTGTGGGTTTGCACAGAGCCTAGGTGCGCCCTCTCTGTGCTCTGAGTCAGCACTAGAGGACAGGTTGAGCCCAGCTGGCTGCCCTTGCTCTACAGATGGGAGATGTGGCGTTGCTGAGGAAATGATAAGAAAAATGGCTGTTGTTTTTTAGGACAGATATCATTTCCTCCCAAATATTTCCCATCTTTCATCAGTTAAATCCTTGAATTTGGAATCTATGGATGCAGAGGGCCAACCAGGTAGGCTTCCAGGTCTCACCAGGATGTGGCAGGTTCCCAGTTTCATAAATGATATATCCAGTGTGTGCAAATTTCCTTAACTGCCATATATATGGTATATTCTCTGCCCTTGTTTTGTTTTGTTTTCCTGAGACAGGGCCTTGCTGTCACCTCAGGGTGGCTTTGAACTCACTATGTAGCCCAGGCTGGCCTCGAACTCACCGTGGTCTTCCTGCCTCAGCTGCCCAAGTGCTGGGATCACAGTTGCCTGCCACTGCACCCACCTTCTGGCTTTGTGTTCATTGCTGGACTTCCACATCCTCTTGGCTATTCTGTAGCAATGAATAGATTTACTGTTTTTCAGCTCCATTAGTGTGTGTTGGTATTATTATTGTCATTTTCATAAATAGAAGTGTTTTTAGATTCATTGGTCTTCACTTAGAGTTGCAAAAGATTGCGTACCATTTGTAGTTATGGCCGTGTGTGTGTGTGTGTGTGTGTGTGTGCGCGCACACACACACTCGCGTGCGTGTATATGTATATAGTTAAAGTATAATGTATGCTACATATATATGGTATATTTAGATGTTGTTTTTTGCACTTGGATTGAACCTACAGCCTTCTCACTGGGCTACTTCCCTAGCCCCCTTTAAAATGCTTAGATTTTGAAACAGAGTTTCCCGAAGCAGCTGGGCTTGGATGAGCAAGGCTCTCGGCTCAGGCTCCTTGAGTGCCACTCCCACCTGGCCGAATCTGTTTGCACTTTCGTTGAGTTCCCATCCTGCCTTTTTCAAGCCTACTGTTCTTCCAGAGCCTGGGTGACAGCTCTGCACAGCGTCAGCGCTAGAGGCAGAGAGACACTCGCCTTAGGAAGCGGCCTCCATGCTGTGGAACTGCTTTGCTTGCAGGAGTTTCCGAGCCCCCAGAATGTCCCGTCCAGATGTGTGTGCTTCTGGGCTGTGCTTCTCCAGGTCCCAATTACTGCATTTGGTGGCAGAACACCAGTGCCGCCATGACACACATTTTTTTGAAGCCAAGTGATTTCCACTGCTGCGATCCACTTGGGCATTTTCTTTTCTTGTTAATGAAAAACAAACATATAAACTCAAAAAACAAGTGTCAGAAAAACCTAGCCTAATTTCATTATCACTGGGAGGAGGAGAGAGTGATGATGGTTCCTGGTGGCCCACGGAGTGCTGAGGAAGCTGGGGAGACAGCGGCAACTGAGGCTTGTCCCCTTGCCCCTCCCTGGCCTCTAGTGTCTGAACACTAACCCTGACCGCCTTAGTGGCAGGCCTGCACAAGAGGGATGGTCTCTTTGGGGAGCTCCAGGCTGGAGCTTCCTTGGGACCCCACTGGTGGCTTCTCCCGATTGAGCTTTTGTGGCCTCTTCCCATAGCGCCCCACTCGGACCTCATTGTTCTGTGTAAAACCTGTCTTTCAAGACAAGGGCTTGCAGGTCAGCATGACTTTCCCTCGGAGCTATTTTTATTTGCTAGGAGACTCCTGGTAAAATTACCCTGCCTTCATCTAAGTAAATAAATCTCCAATGTGGGGAATTCAAGGTATGTGGCACGACAAGTTGGGTAGATGATTTTTCCGGGGAGAGGGGTCTTTTCCAACAGGCCTCCTCCTCCTCGGCAAGCAGGCGGAGGAACCACACATTTTCCAAGTCATCCCAGCGAAGTGACTTGGAGACTGTTTCCTTGTCTATAAATAAATGGGGGTGATGGCTTTGTAATTGTTTCCTACTCTGACATTTTCTGATTCCTTGAAGTACATGATTTCCTGGTATCAGTGAGACAGAAGTCGTCTACTTTGCTTTCCTGAGTATGCATGGCTGGCCAGTTCTAATAATCTGACTTGGGTATGGGTGCACCCAGGCTTAGGGCTGCACCATTCCCAGAAGCCAAGGTGAAGGCAGTCAGCGACAGGGGGATGGACACAGGAGATGAGATGTGATCTGCACGTGCCGTGGAGTAGTCCGGTTTTCAAAAGGAAGGAAATTCTGACATATGCTGAAATATAGATAAAAACGAAAGATGTTATGCTCATGCCATAAGCATAACGCTGACCGTGAATAATTCTCTTTTTCTTTGTCAGTACTGGGGACTGACACCAGGCCCTTCACGTGGTGCTCCGTGCTTACCCTTTCAAGAACTTTTTTATTCTGAAACACAGTCTCCCTAAATTCAGCCCCAGCTTGGGCTTCAACTTCTGTGTGGCCTCCTGGGTGCTGGACTTATGGGCCGGGGTTGTGAGTGCATGTATGAATCTGCTTGTATGAAGTGCCTAGAATAGGCACACTGTGAGAACCAGAAAGGAGAATGGTGGTGACCAAGGTTGGGAAAGAAGGGACAATAGAGGGTTTGTGTGTAATGCATGCAGAGTTTTATTTTGGGAGTCTGGAGTGGTCCTCCTTGCCTATAATGCCAGCACTTGGGAGGCTGAGGCAGGAGGATTCTGAGTTTGAGGCCTCTTTCTTAACATAAAGACCTCTTAATTCCCCATCCCCCAAAAGAAGAGTTTCAGTTTGGGAAAATGAAGAGGTTCTGAAGATGGAAACAACGCAAATGTACTGAACGCTACCTGTGCAGTAAAACATGGCTAAGATGACAGCTTTTGCTATGTACATTTTCCCGCAGGGGAAAAAAAAAACCAAAAACCTTGCTCTGAACATTCAGTGCTGCTGATTGGTTAACATATGAACACGAGTGCCTCGAACTTCATTTGATGGTCATCGCATTTTGTCCTATTGTACCTCTGAGAGGTGGTTGATGCCGATTGCCACAGTGCCCCAGCTGGCTTTGAGACAATAGTGGATTTCACTGCATTTTTCCAAGAAATGCACGCAGTGAAGAGTTTGCCACATCTTATTCTTGTAGCTTATGGGGCAAGAGGGGTATGACAGATTGTCCCAAGGGATAGCATTCATTTAAACAGAACAAATCTGACCCAATACAGGAAAGTCACAGGTAACAGAGTGCTACTCTCAATTTCTTTCTTGCAGTTATGAGAAAAGGATCTAAGTAATTATATCTTGCGCCTCCCGCAGCACTGAGTTTAGATTTGAAATTTCCTTTAGTAACATAAGGTGACTGTAAAAAGAAAACAATTATGCTTTATTCTTGCTACCGGTCTTAGTTACTTTTCCCATTGTGGAGACCAAATACCCAACACCCAAAGTTAAAGGAGGAAAGGGGTATTTGGCTCACAATTTGTAGAGGTTTCGCTTCATAGTTGCCTGATTCCAAGGCAGTCTGCTTGGCAGAGGGGCATCGCAGAGGAGAAACTGCTGGTGGTGGGCAGAAGACAGCAAAAGCAAGCAAATGATCCAGCAAATGAGAGTAGCAGCCTCTTTTGGCCCCTTTTTTATTCTATCTAGTTTACCCTCCTTAGGGTGATTTTTAAGCCAATCAGTGGACTAATTTAGTAATCATACCCCCTTAATTCCAGCATCCTTCATGCAAACGTTGCAGCATAAATTAATCATAGCATCACCTATTCTAGATGCAGCCAACTCTGACGAAACCCCACCTATGAGGCCATGAGGCCCTGGGGAGACATCTGGCCATAGGCAAAACATCACCTATGAGAGCCTCTCTGAATCTGGCTTTGAGTCTAGAGGGCTCTTGTGGGCCTGTGCCTGGGCATCTCTCTGGGCTGTGGAGAGGCTGACAGCTGTGCAGGGAACCAAGGACATCAAGGGCATCAAGGACATCAAAGACATCAAGACAGGGAGGGCCAGCATGCAACCAGGGCTTCCCAGCCCCTCTCCTCCAGCCCCTGAGAATGCCTCCCTACTGCCCATCTCTGAATCTGATTTTTCTAGGTACCTCAAGTAAGTGGGATAAGTACTTATCTCTTTGGGAGTGGCTTACTTATTTCCCTGAGCAAAGTGTCTTCAGGGTTTATCCACATTGTAGCACAAACTAGGCTTTCTTTTCTTTTAAAGGTTGAAGAATAGCCCATTGTTTATCTCTTCACCATGAAAACATATTTGAGTTGTTCCTCTTCAGAGGTAGTTTTGGAAATTATAAGAACATGTGAAGAAAAAATCAGGTATATCATCATACTAGTGCGTGAAGTTGGTCACTGTTATCATTTTGGCACATTTCCTTCTAATGAGGAAGACCGAGATTTATAGTCAGCCCTTCACAATTGTAATCGATTAGCCAACTCACACACACTTCTTTGTCTGGATATACAATAATGATTCTCAGAAGAGGAATAATGGGGGTTGGGGCAGTGGGTGTGAATAGCTGAATGCACTTGACGGGAATGCAGAAAAGTCTAGCAATAACCCTATCATGTTACTGTGTGGGATGGAGGTGCAGGGCCTTCCTTTGTGTCTTGTGGCTCTCTTTACAGTGAAAAAAAATATTCTAATGAAAATCAAATGCTTAGTTTCACACATGTACTCTTGGAACCATACAAATACAGTATCTGGATTCTTAGCCAGCTGTGATGGTGCATACTGGGAGGCTGAGGCAGGAGGATTGCAAGTTTAAGCCTACCCTGAGCAACTGTGCAAGACGTCTCAAAAAAACAAACAAAAAGCAAAACTGGATTCTGATTGATTTCTTTCTCATCATGGATTTGGTACTGGGAACACTCCTCCTCCTCTAGGGATGGGATTGTTGGTTCCATGTGCAGCAGGCCCCTTTCAGACCTGGGATCAAGCACTGGAAGCAGGGGTGGTTTATACCATTGCAATGACATACAGGATGTGTTGATGGCCGGAAGGAGATTTGGGACATCACTCAGCTGGACCCATCTCACTTCCAGCTGCACTGAGTGAAACTAGAGGGGTGTCCTCCCTCTCCCAGTGGCTGTGCAGGAGGAGGCTGGTTGACAGTCTGAGTGCCTGCCCACCCCCAGGGACCCAGTAATGTTGCAAATGGTCTCCATAATGATCTTGAGTCCTGATGAGATTTCGTCAACAACAGACAACCACTTTGAGACACCAGTGTGCCTGGACTGGGAAGTTTCATTCTAGAGGGCCATGATTTTGTCAATAGAGCCTCCCATTTGGCATTGGAAGTCTCACTCTTTCATTATTGGTGATCCCGAAGACGTCATCTGGCTCCTTTACCTTTGGCTCCCTATTGGTTTCCTTGGTGAAGAGCAATTCAGATGACTGCATTAGAGGCATCTGATCATCAGGAGAGGGTGAAAGAACTAGTTGGTGTTAGTGTTACTCCAGGGCTGATTACTATGTGCTGTAAAGAGGGGGATGTCCGTCAACTTGGGAAGTAACTGGCTTTCTTAGGTTTTTATCATCATGGTTAACAGCACTTGAAAAGCTCTATCATTTCCTACTCATGGTATTGCTTGATGCATTTCCCTTGATGTGCTTTCACGATTGTGAAGGTCTGTCTCATGTGCTGTGCCACTGAATCACTGCGGCGGTGCCACAAAGTAGGTCCCTGTCACAGAGGAACTGGATGACACCCTGAAAGGCTCAGCATCTGGTCCCTGGACACGCAGCAGCAGAGCCGAGGCACGATGCAGGCTTCTTGGATTGAAGGCCCTGGGCCATCTGAGCGAAGTTCGCTGTTTCCTTGAGCCTTTCCCCATTCACCTTGAGTGACCTTGGGTGCTGCAAACTGAAGACCAACAGCTGGAGTTCAGGAAGCTCTTTGCCGATCTAAAATTCGCAGTCTCCCTGGCATCCCCTTTGCAGGCAGTGTATGCGGCTCAGATTTTGCGCTCACCACCCCTCCACCTGGCTCCGCCTCCCTAACAGTCTGGGACTCCCGGCAGAGATGAGAACTGAGTCATGAGCACAGCCCGTGGCCTCCTCCTCCTGTGCCTCTTACACATACAGTGTTCTTGTTTTCTGTTATTTTTTTTATTTTATAGACTACCTATATTTTAGTATAATATTTCATTAAATGTATAGTTTTGAAATATATGAAATATTAATCTGTAACATTTGAGACATACACATTAAAATTCTTTTTTTAACCACTATCACTATTCAAAAAACAAAACAAAAAAGGGGGATATAAATAAGAAACCATTTTTAGTGAAAGAGAATATATGTATATACAAGATAGTTAGGATAGATATACAGTTACATTCTCTTAGTTCAATGAGAAGAAAGATTTATACTAATATTGTCTAGACAAGATATCATGTCTGCATTTTGTCCTCTGAATAGCTACCATGAAGACAATAATGTGCAATGTATTAATTATTGTAACTGTCCTAGTAATCTGTTTTGAAACTGTCTCATTGCTATTTTATCTTTTTTTCTCATTAAATGAATAAAAAAATAAAAATAATTCTGTTGTTAATTTTAAAGACCAGAAGCATATACTTTATTAGCCCTTCCAAGACAGCCTATTTAGAGTGGTTATTGCCCTTTTGCAAACACTCTTTAGGGGTAGGTACACATTGTGGTGTTTGACCCTAAAAATAAGAGTTTATTATTATCCTCCAAAGCTGCATATAAAACAAGAGACACTGATATCTTACATTTTCCCTTCCTATGACTAGTGCCAACCAGCAATACACATTAGCCATTTTCAGCCTGTCCTGGTAGGCAGGGGGACAAAGGGCTTCTTTTCTTACTTGTGAGTGTACACGGCAGACAGTCAGTGGAAAGGTAGTTGGTTGAGGTTTTAGTGACTTTTTCCATTTTCAGATGTGTGAGTCCCTGTGGAAATCCTGGCTGGAGATGGGAAGGGCGGAAGGCAAAGCCTGGCCTGCTGGACCTGACCCCCCGCAAGCCCGCAAGGCTGCCCACACTTGGCTCGGCATGAGACCTCCAGACGGCTTCAGTAACTGTGGCCCTGAAACCATGAGCTGAGACGAGCACACCCAGCGCCTACTAAATACCATCCCTTGTCCTGCCCCGAGCCAGTCAGTGCTCTGCGGGGATGGGTGATGCTAGTCAAGGAAATTATAGGCTGTCCAGCCACTAGGCCTTCCAGCAAGATTATGGGGTGACTTGCTGATCTTTAGGTGGGTCAGGGATTTGGAGGGAAGGGTAGATTTAAAGCCTGTAGTTAGGGCTGGGAAGGCTGGGTTTGGAACTCAGATTGATGGAGATACAATGGAGACAGTTCCAGGCATAAGGGGACTTGTCTTAGCCCTCATCCTGGTTCCCACACAGCCAGACTCATGTGCTGGGGACATAGGTGACACCGTTGACTCATCAACCCTTCCACTTTAGAGAGAGGGATACCGTAGCTGAAAAAGTGAGGTGAGCTGCTTACCTTAGCACCAGAACCAAGGCTATAACCCACATGTTCTGGTGGCTTCTATGAGTCAGATTCCTGCCAAGGATGCCCTATGACCTGCTCTTTCAGTTTCAGTGGTTTACTGTCAGATTTGCTATACTTTTTGATGGCTTTTCTGGAGCTTCAGAGGTTTGACTTTTAATGCATTTTATGTTTAATGAAACAGATTGCACTAGGGACAGCCACAACAAGAGTAGAGCCAGGAGAAATTTAGTAGGGTTCAATGTGAATAATGATCTTGGCTCTTCACTGTGGGCTAAGTTATATCCCTTCAAATTCATATATTGACTCTTAACCACCCTGTGTTAGTCAGCTTCTCCATTATTGGGATAAATACCCACAATTTAAAGAAGAGGTTTAATTTGGTTCATAGTTTCAGGGGGGTTAGTCCATGGTTGGCTGGCTCTGAGGCAGAAATGGCAGGGTGGAGAGGTACAGTGGAGGGGAGCTGCTCATTCAAGGCAGCCGGGAAGCAGGAAGCGTAGAAGGGAGGAGGAGGGGGCAGGAATACACCCTTCCAGGTCATGTTCCCCAGTGACCGACCTCCTCCAGGCAGACCCTGCCTCTGAACACACAAGGCTTTTGCGGGTTGTTTTATATCCCAACCATAGCCCACATACCTCATAATGTGACTTTTTTTTTTTTTTTTCAGAACCGGGGATTGAACTCAGACCCTTGTGCTTGCCAGGGAAGTGCTTATTCTACTGAGCCTTCTCCCCGTCCCCATGATGTGACTTATTTGGAAACACAGTAATTTAAGATGTAGTTAGCTTAAGAAAGGCCCTATTGGATTAGGGTGAGTCTAATCCAATGCGATGGGTATCCTTACAAAGAGAAAAAGTTGGACTCAGAGTAGAGTGAATGAGAGGATAAAGACAAGTATTGGCAGGACGACACAACAATCTATGTGACCAAAGAGTGGGAGCAAACCAACAAAAGCTGGGAGAAAGGCATGGAGCAGGTTCTCCCTCACTGCCTCACAAAGAAGCGTTCAATTAAGTAAGTATGACGCTATTGGTCTGGGGTTGTCCCCCTACTTATGTTGTCAGGTAGTAGCCACAGCATGACTTAGTAGAATATTTCTGTAATAGACAATTGAGGCTTAGCTTAGCTCAGCTTCAGCCAATCGCAAACAGCTGACTGATGACATAATGCACAAATAAAACAAACACTCCCCTGTAGCCAATCAGGAAATATCTCTATTTGGCATCCTTGTTCAGCTTATAACTTGCAAGGGTAGAGTCACTGTACCACTTCTGATTCCAAGTTCTTCCTGATTCATGAATTGCTCTTTGCACAAATAAACTCTGTTACATTTAAATTGTTTATCTTTCTTTTAAGAAAATTACCCCGCCAACTCTGGAAGCAACCCTACCAACACCTAAGTTTTGGACTTCCAGGCTCAGAAACTGAGGCAATAGATCACTGTGGCTTGAGCTTCCCAGCCTACGGTACTTTTCTTTGGCAACTCTAGCAAATTGACGTGTTTCTTTTATCTTATATTCCTCACGGATAAATCATTTTCTTTTAGTTATTTTTCTCTCAGCCAAATATTTAATGCTCTCTAAAATACTTTTTTAGTCCTGAAATGATCTTGGTTAAAGAAAAAAAGTTTAAGGGCAAAGGAAGTACCCCAATTAATTGTAAGACTTTCTGTTTCAGTTGTTGCTGATGAAAATGAAAGAAACTCTTTCTGAGGAAATTTATTTGACAGATTTTCCCATGAGCTTTGTTGGTCTTCCACTGCCTAAGATAATAAGCTTGGGTCATTTATGCTTCAATCCAATCCCAGGGTTTACATTGCCTCTAGGCTTTGTGTCACACTCTATCTCACAACAAATGTGCTCTCTTTCTCTGGTCTAACGTTCCCCCAAATTTCTCTGCAGGCTCTGGGGTATAACACTGGAAGGCCTTGCTTCTTGCTGCGGATCTCTCTGAGGTCCGCTCTTGTAGCTGTGACTTGGGTCTATGCTGACCACTCAGAAGCCATGTGGGGCCTTTGCAAGGGCAACAGTAGGATCACCAAGTGCTTTATGGGTTATCTTTGGCTTGGGATGACATGGAATTTAATGTTGTCCACTTATCCAGAACTTTTCCAATAGCACTGTGCTAATGGAAGTCTTAGAATGACAGCAAGCCTGTGTGTGAGGTGACATCTTCCCAGGTCCTGGGGTACTTCTGTTCTTAGTATCAGTGAGGCTGAGTGATGGTGGAGACAAGACAGAGAGACCCAGTATCACCGAGAACCCCAAGACCACAGCTGTCCCACAAAGCTCATCTGTCCCTAGAATTCTGGCTGGATTAAAGTTTTATACTCCACACAGACCACCCTTTGTCCATTACTGGTGCTCTTTCAGATAGGACCAAAGGAAGTTAAGTGACAGCTGTCCTTCAGATCAGCTCTAAAGTTGACAATATGAAGAAATGTCCTCTTTGGGGGTCAAAAACAGTCAGTATTGACAATGTCAGATCACTTAACCTAATAGATTTTAAAATGTTTTTAAAAATTTGAAATTAGTTATAGGCAAGCAAGGAGTTGCAAAAATGACACAAAAAGGTCTCATATATTAATTGCTGAGCTTACCCCTGTGGTAACATCTATGTAATGTGGTTCATTATTGGAAACCGGTAGTTGACATTGGCACCACGTAACTTACTAGTTTACAGGCCTTTGCTAATTTAATAGGTTCTTGGGTCTTTGTCACTTTTTACACTGGCATATTCAATAGTCTGTTGGGGTCTGTTTGTTGTGTACAGGATATATCTTGCATTTTATTTAATTGCATTTACTTATTTATTTTCTGTGTGCTGAGGATTGAACCCATGGCCACATATATGCTGAACATGTGGTCTACCACTGAGCTACACCCTCAGCCCTTTTCATCTGATAAATTTTAGTGAAAAGTAGATTCTGCAGATAAAAATTCAACTATAAAGTGGAATGGGAAAGTTTCTTCCTCTCGTCTCTCATTCCCTACAAGTAGCTGCTTCCATACGAGAAGTTGATGTAAACGCTTATGTTAGTCAACTTTGAGCAATGTGACAAGAGAACTCACATTCTAATTTAAGGAGGAAAAATTTATCTTGGCTCTTGGTTTCAGAGGACAGAGGACAGAGGGCTCTGTCTCTGGACAGAGAACTGAACACTGTGTGGGGCAGACAGCATGGCAGAGAAGGTGTGGCAGAGCAAAGCACTTGCCTCCTAGCCTCCAGGATGCAGAGAGAGGACAGCAAGGACCTGTGCCGCCTGCTCCTTCTGTCTTTCTTCTATCTGGGCCCCAGCCTAGTGGATGGTGCCGTCCACTTAAACGGTGGATTTCCCCCTCAGTTTGTTGTCCCACATGCCAGTCATCTCTGGAAATGCCCTCAGATTCACCCAGAAGTTGCTTTGCCAGATTCCTAGGTGTTTCTCAATTCAATCAAGCTGACATTTGAGATTAACCATCGTAGTTTCCTTTTGTTTCTACTTCATACCATTATTTACATATGTGTATATATATATGTATATATATACATACATATATATATATTACTTACATGTATATATAATTATATATATAATTTCTTTTGCTTATTTATCTAGTTTTAAGGGTATAAAAATTTATTAGGGAAAAGGCATGGGGGGGCTGGGGAGATAGCTCAGTAGAATAAGTGCTTGCCTGGGAAGTGCAAGGTCCTGAGTTCAGTCCCTGCTACTGAAAAAAAAAAAAAAAGGCATAGCTCCTGAGAGACAGCAGGGGTCCTGAATATGTTGCTAAGGAGCCCACTTCTCAAAGGAAGCTTTATAGAGCAAAATCATGAGGTGGGTACAACATGGGACAAAATTATGATCAACCAATAAGATTACAAGTATAGTTGCTTAGGAAATATTGGTCCAGTAGTGGCAAGGGCATCTGGATGCCATCATTAATCATGGGCAATCGTCTATAGTCTTAGTCTTGTCTTAGCCTTAACCTTAGTAGGTGGGAGAAGATGATCCACCCCACCTCTAATGAGACAATGGTTTATTTATATGGGAAACCTCATAGGGCTGGTACCAATAATCTCGCACTTCCCTTTATCCCTTAGGAAAATATGTATATCTGCCCATTGTGACTTTAATTTTCTTCAGATGCGCCTCCCGCTTCAGTTTTGTTGTGTTCTCATCTTTTGTACTGACTCCCTGCAGGGCCTAGCCCTGACTGCCTGTAATATTTCTGCCTGGCTTAACTGTATATAATAGTCCTCCCTCTGACGAGGTACACTAACTTTTCCCCTCAGGGGAAAAGGGGCGCAGACTATTCTGGCTTCCAGTTGAAGGGGTGCGTAGTAGTGACCTACAGCCAGAGATACCCCACAGACGGCCTATCTGAGGGCCCCGATAGGTGCCACGCCTTCTCCTCTTGGGCAGGCATACAGCTTTAAGTCTCCTTCCAACGATCTCAGTGGAACTTCCAAGGTGATGTAGGGGAATAAATGGAGCTCCCAACCTGCCAGATGTCCGAAGGTCCAATTCATGCTTTCTGAAGTTGAACGGTGTGTTCTAAGCAGCAATGGAGATTGAGAGGAGGAGAACTTCTTGAGGAAAAGGAATGGGGCATAGGAAGAGGAATAACTCTTCCTATTCAGGACAGGAAGGATCCCAAATCGTTTGCCTATAATTTCTTCTATAAAAACAATCATATTTTATAAACTGCTTTCTCATTAGTATGCTATGAATGTATTCACTGTGCTGGGCCATGATTTTCACTTATGCCCACTTGACTTTGTTTTCTTCTGTGCAGGATCAGGTTCTGAGAGTGCCACCTGTGTCCAGCCTGAGCTCTGTCCTTGAACTCAGCCTGTATGCTCGCTGCCAGGAGCATGCCCGCCCTCTGTCTACCTCTCTGTCATCCTGTCCCCCCGAACTGCTCCATCCTTTCCCACTGAGTTTGAACTGCACATGTGAATTCCTAGGCTTCGGGGCTTTCCCCTTCCACTCTGGTCAGCTGTGCTTGTTGGCCAACCTGTGTTCTTCTCAACTCCCATGTTTGCTACTTAGGATTTCTCATTGCATGAGCCCATCTCTCCTAGTATATAGTTTCCCCTTCTTCATGGGAATATGTTCCAGGACACTTGGGAGATGCTGAAAAGTGCAAGTGGTGCAGAACTCCTCAAACACTGCGCTTTTTCTTTATATGCATGCAGTTTAAAGTCTATCATGGGGACCAGAGAGATGACTCAGCAGAATAAGCGCTTCCTTGGCAAGCGCAAAGGGTCTGAGTTCAATCCCCAGTTCCACCAAAAAAAAGCCTATCATGAAGTTTAATTTATGAATCTGTCCAGTAAGACATTAATAACTAATACTCATAAAATAGAGAAGCTACTGGCAGGCAGAAACCTCCATCAGCCCCACTGCCTCACCTGCTCTCTTTTTTTTGGTGGAACCGGGGATTGAACTCAGGCCCTTGCGCTTGCCAGGGAAGCGCTTGTTCCACTGAGCTATCTCCCTGGCCCAATACTCATAAAATAGAATAATTGAAGCAATGTACTTCGTGTAATAGAATTGCCAGCATCATTAAGTGAAATGGGGTTGTTCAGCACACGCACAGCGTCACCACGACAGTCAACCTGATAACCCAGGTGGCTAGTGAGAGACAGCAGGTGGTCTAGCCAGTGCAGACCCACTGGGCAAAGAACTCACATCCAGGTGGGACGAAGTGAGACGGTGGGAAATTTCATCGTGTTGCTCAGGATGTGCAGTGTAAGACGGGTGAATTTTTATTTCTGAATTATCTATTTTATATGCTCAGAGCTTGTTGACCTTAGAAAACTGAAGGTACAGAAAATGGAACCATGCATAAGAGAAGACTGAGGTGGTCTTTAATTTGGGGAGCAGTTATGCAAATTAAATCCCTCTTGATTTCTCTTTCCTTGTTCGTGAGTGATCCCCTACAATGCTATGGGGTCTAGGAGAGAGGGTGGCAAACTCCTTCTGCGAAGGGCCAGGTGGGAAACGCTCGCTTCTGCTATTGTCATTTTAGCTCAGAAGGAGCCACAGACAATATGTAGACAAACAAAAGAGGCAATAAAATTTTGCTTATAGTTACTGAACCCTGATGTTCAGAAATAAACAAAGGATGTTTAAATTCATAAAGTGTTTGCAACTCACAGTAAATTTTTATTTTTTTGAACCACTTAGAAATATAAAAAGCCTTCTTGGCTCACGGGCAACATGGAGATGAAGATGCTGGGCAGAATTTAGCCTGCTGGCTGTAGTGTGGCAGCCTCTGGGCTGGAGGACAGAGCCCAAACTTTGGGGTTAGACGGACCAGGAATTCAGTTGTGTTTGTCACTTGTTAGCTGTGTGACCTTGGGCGGGTTATGTAATCCTCTTAAACTCCAGACCTTGAGGAGTTGCTGCGAACACTACAGATCGCTTGTGTAAAGTTCCAGGCATGCAGAGGGCACTCAGCAGGCCTCAGCTCCCTTTGATTTCTCTTGAGGATCTTTCCCCAACTAGAATTCAGTAACCCGAGAGTGCCAAGTCCGCCATCAACGCTTTTTGGGCCTAGAAGCCTGGGCTGACTCAGCACGCTCTTTGGCCTGCTTGCAAACACACGTGCATGCGCCCAGAGCTCGCGTGTTCACGTGCATTCCACACTGCTGCAGGACAAAGAGACTGCCCTCTCCCTGTGCCCATCTACCAGGGGTCGTGGATTCCAGAATGTTGACAGTGCCTCCAGATTAGCAATTCCTCAGCTTCTATAATTTACAGTGTGTCAGACTGAGGGTTTTTAATAAAAAACTTTCAACAAAAGTATTAAGAGTGTGTAAAGTATTCTCCTAAGGCAACATTTTAGGAACCCAAGTCCCTGTTATCTCCAAGTGCCCTGCTGTAAAAGGTTAGAGTTGTAATCCTGGGTAAACGTACTTTCCAGACCTCTCCCAGTCCCACTCAATTCGCTCTGAGGCAGGTTGTTTGATGCCTGGACATTTCCACCCATTATGAACTTAAAGTGATTCACACATATTTGTTCTTCCATGCAGCTGCAGCTCAGTACTGAAGGCTAGGTCAGTTGTAGCGTGCGAAAGCTTGTTTATCACAATTTGGAGGTCAGGCAGTTTGACACCAAGGTGTGGTGCCTGACGAGGGCTTCTCTGTGTCTGAGATGTCACCTGGAAAGCTGTGTCCACTGGAGAACAATACTGTGCACCCACATGGCAGAGCAGAAGCGAGCAAAAGCCCCCACCCCAAGCCTTTGTGTCAGGGAATTAACCCATCCGTCCGCGAAGGGGAGCCTTCCCGCCCTAACCCCTCCCACATGCCTCCTCTCTACACTCACACTGCTGATAAATTTGCAACACATGCGATTTGGGGGCATACTCAGATGACTGTGTGTGTTATTTCGTGAACATCCAGAGCTGGTTTTAGCATCTTTTTGTAGCAGGAAACAAGCTCAGCAAGGTTGGGATGGTCACCAGCATCCAGGTGCCTAGACCTCTGTCCTCCCAGAAGCCTTCTACTGATACTGCTTCTCAAGCCTATGTTGAGGCTGTCTTGCTTTTTCACCATCCAGGTTTTGAAGACAGTGGTCTCTATTATTATTATTATTATTATTATTATTATTATTATTATTATTATTATTATTTTCTCTTCTTGAGAAAGGGTTTTGCTATGCAGTTCAGGCTGGCCTTGAACATAATTACTTTGTAGCTCAGACTGGCCTCGAATTCCCGCAGTCTTATTGACTCAGCCTCCACATGCTGGATTGCAGGTGTGTCCCACAGCACAGCAGGCCACGGTCTCTATTTTTCTGTGCTTTCTGAGGACCCTAAACCACTTTACAGAGTGGAATCTGTCCATTGTTGGTTCACACATTTGGCAGCAGTCCTTTGGCCGTAGCTGTTATGTCAGTCTGTAGTGAAAGTTTGCTCAGTTTGTCTGAGCTTGGGGAAGACGCAGGCGTCCATGAGGCCTCCATGAGGGTGTGGGCTGTGCCCGGTGGGGAGAAGGCTTCGATCTGGGCTTGGTTTTGAGGGCCAGAGCTCCAGGCCTTGCACTGACTCAGGCCCCAATCCCAAGGCTGCTTCCAACCAGGTGGGGAGTCACTTACCCTCTTCAGTCTTGTTCCTGATCTGTAAAGTGAGGACGTGAACATCTACCTCACAATGAGTTTGGAAGACGCAAGGGCATGGTTTACCAAGAGTGCTTAAGGAATAATCGGGATTATAGTAAGAAGCAGTTCCTAAGCCCCCAGGCAGACAGGCCAGGTTCCGCCGTGGGGAAAGCGCTGCTGCCGTTTATTTCTCACACGCTCATGCTGTGTCCTGTGTGGTTCTGCTCCACACCATCATCCTGACTGAGAAGCCTCCATCTCAGGTGGCAGCTAGAAATAGAGGAGGAGAAAGCTTAGCACATCCCATACTGTCTTGAAGAGCTGGAAAAAATTTACTTCTCACCTTTAATGGCCAGATCGAGGAACATGGCCAAGCCTGACTGGGGAGAGAAAACAGAACAGCGGTGACCAATATTTTAAAACACTGTATGTTACGTTGTGGACATCCATGATTTTTATGCAACGTAACCCATAAGAAGCACGGGAAAGTGTGGCCCGGACATAAAGACATACAGGCTGAATAAACACTGGCTGTGGGTATGCTGTTAGGCTCGACTGCTTCCAGAGTAAATGATTCTTTAAGAATTTTCTGAGAAAAGGTTTTCATTGTCACTCTTGTGAGGTTTATATAAAAGTGAAGATTACTGTACACACACTCCCGGCAGTTGTCAAATACTGAGTCCCATGGAGGCCAAGTTCTGTTTGTCTTCTTCCAGGCTTTCAGAGGCTGACACTGATCAAAGCAAACAAGTCCTTTCTGTCAGCCAATCTAGGTTTTTGAGCTATATTTGGAGAAACCCATACCATTCTGGAGACATTAATTTAGTGTAGTAACACACATACACACACACATACACACACACACACACACACACACACACACAGAGTTGCCAATCTTTTGTGTTAGGCAGGATTCTTTAGTTACAAAGACTCGTATCTATTCTAGGAAAAACCAGAGAAGATTTAGTAAGGGAAATCAGGTAGCTCAGAAAATTTCCAGGAGAGCTCTGGAGGTAACAATGAGTGAGTTTCACCGAGTGTATGGCTGATTGCTTCACGCCGGAGCAGCTGCCAATGCTGGGCGTGCGACACTGCCAGGAGGACTTGGGCCAAGTTGCCCTTGAAAGCCAGCTGCTTCCCGTCCTTGTGCTCTGCCACCTTGCCAGAATGGGTCCTGGGTGACTTCTTCCTGTATTTTACATTTGTAACTTCTCTTCAACAGTTTTTTTCTGAGTCAAAATCTTACGCATTTACCTCCTTAACCAAGTGGTCACACATAGTGTCCCTAACAGTTTGAAACTTGGATTGATTGTGCCTGCTCGGCCTGATGTACTTAGTGTGCCCCCGAGGTGCTCTTTCACCAGGAGGTGAAGGGCATCCGGTTCTCTGTTTTATTTTCTGGGCTTGGAGACTGAACCCAGGACTGTGGCCATTCTAAGCATGAACTGCACCCCCTCGCTGCTCAGCTTTATTTTTCTAATGATAGCAGGTACCAATGATCATTGCTGAGATCCGTTAATTGGTTAGGGATGGCAAAGTGCTGATGTTCTGATCGTACCATTCCTTTAAATATTTGCAGTTGGTTCACTTTAATAACATACATTGCCTTTTATTTACTGTTTGGTTATCTGTTCAGGAGGTAAGAGAAAGTTTGATTCTCTTCTTTGTTGGTTTTCAAGATCATGAGCTGGTCTCTCATTGTGTTATTGTGCTCTAAAGATCATCAGTTACTTTTTTTAAAAAGTCAACACAATTCCATGGATTGAAATACATTTGATGAGTTTTCCAAGTTACAATTTTGCTGTTGTTGTTGGAGACAGGGTCTGTCACTCTTTAGCCCAGGCTGGCCTTGAACATGTGATCCTCCTGCTTCAGCCTTCCAGGGCTAGGGTCACAGGTGTGTGACATCGTACCTGGTGCGGTTATACTTTCTGAAATTCAAATGGTTCTGTATTTTGCTAGTGGGAACCTCTTAGCTCGGCTTCTGACTCCTTCTGCTGCGACCCTGGGCTCTTTAGCAGTGTTCTCACTGTGCGAAACGGAAGGAAGCTTCGGGTTCACCTTGCGGATTTATTGTGCCAAAGCAGGGCCAGCCGTTTCTCTAAGAAGCCTGGTTCCTTCAGTAAGAAATGGCATTCCAAAGTCCTGACCCAGCCACTAAGAACACTTACTCTTACTCAATTGGCAGTTGTTTCCGGGCTTCACCAATGCACAGAGCTTGCAGCTGTATACGTACGTATGCATTTTTTTTTTTTACTTTTTCCATTTTATGTGTTTGGTTCGAGGTTTCACTGTGCAGCTCAGACTGGTAGTGATCCTCCTGCTTTCAGCCTTCCCAGTGCTGGGATTACAGGCTTGCGCCACCAAGCTGGAACTTGTTTGCTGGCCCAGCGTGCCCTGGGGGCGGGGCCAGCGGGGCAGCATGCAGGACTGGGTGTGGAACCCCTGTGTGTACATATGTATATGTGCTTAGCATACGTGGCTTTATACCGTACGGCAGTTCAAATCCATGACCAGGTTTTTACATTTAAATGTAATCTCTCCTTCCTTCCTTCCTTTCTTAATTTCTTTCTTCTTTCTTTCCTTTCTCCTCCCTTCCTTCTTTTCTCCCTCTCTCCTTTCTTCCTTTCCATCCTTTCTCCCCTCCTTGTTCCTATTGTCTTTCCTTTTTACGACCTTCCTGTGTCAGTCTCTAGATTGAACTCAGACCTTGCTGATGCTAGGCTGGTGCTCTACTACTGAGCCACACCCCCATCCTTCATTTAACGTTTTTCTGGTTTCAAAATCTGTGCATCATTTTTTTCCCCCCTTGTTGAAAATTTCGATCCTCAGAGATCTAGGGTAGCTGGCTGTGGTGGTGCGCACCTGTAATTTCAGCATCCAGGGCGCTGAAGCAGACCATCGCCGTGAATTCAAGGCCAGCCTGGGCTACATAGTCAGTTTAATGACAGCCTAAACGCATAGTGAGACCCTGTCTCAACAAACAAACAAACAAACAAACAAACAAACAAACAAAATAAAAACCTAGGAGATGATATAGTCAGACTATTCTATAATCACTCACTTATTTTATCTCCTACTGACAACACAGTAGTTCCAGACCAGCAATAGTAACATTGCATCGTCGGAAACACCACAGTCAGAGTTCTTTCTTGCATGGCTCTTTACTCCCCCAGAGGCATCAACCCGGTCTTCCCAAGCGGGAGGTTGGTGTGCAGGGTATTTTGGTCCCTGCGAGCCTCAGTTGGTCCTGGTGCTACAAGCATAAGTGTGATTACTGTGCGTCAACCCTCGTCACGTTGGCGTCTCTCAGCCATTTGTTACTCTCTGCAGTTTGTTCTCTGGTTCAGTCTTCAGAATCAGGAACATTTCCTGAGCTTTTTCGTTAAATCTTGGACCCAAAGCCACTTCCACAAGGTATAAACCCTTGAACCACATTTTCTTTCCTTTTTCTGTTTTCTTCTGGCATAAATTCTTGCTATCAGAAAATTGGATGATAATTTAGTTTTCTTTTTTAAAAAGTTTCTACATGCTTTGCGTTCATGCATGTGTACATGTGTGTAAATACTCGGAGAGTGTTTAATTCTTTTCCAGAGTCTAGCAATTTTTACTGGATGATGTTTTAGGGTATTTTAGGTATTCACTATGTTTTTTCAATATAGAGTTTCAACATTTTTTTTCTTTTTCTAGGAAAGAGTGTATATCTAGGAAATAGTGTATATTTCAAAATATTTGTTATGCTTCCCTCTTTTGTTTTTTTCCCTATTGTCTCAGAGTAGGCATTATCTTTGCCCATTTTCAATAGCTGTCACCTTCTTCCGTGTTCTATTCAGTTTTCTCCATTTTAAAAACTTAAAATGTCTTTCTTTTAGTTTTTACTTCTCTTAAGTTGTTATATGTTGTATTTACTTGGCTTTATTATTTTTTTAAAATATATTTCCTGAGGTTTATCACACAGATTTTGGGTTTTTATTAATTCTGATTGATGGTGTTCTTTTTTGCCTTCCATTCTTTAGAAATGTCTTTTAGGGGCTGGAAGTATAATTCAGTGGTAGAATAACTGCCTAGCAGCAGAGTTGGGGTTCAATCCCCAGCCCCATGAGCTAACCAACCTACCAGCCAACTAACCATCCATCCCACCCACCAAAGCAAACCGAACCTAACCAATCCAAACCAAACCAAATTAAATTAACCTTTTTCTTTTTAAATAAAAGGTTACAATCTTGATTTCTTTTTTAAAAATTATGTGTTGTTCTGTCAGTTTTTTTAAACTGTACAGACCCTTTTCAAATTCTGTTTTCTTTTTTTTTTTTCCTTTTTCTTACAATAACTTCATTGGATTTAATCTTGATATTTTGTTGTTTATCTAAACAATTAATTAATGAATCGACTTTTAGAAGGAGTGTGGTTTAGAATAGAATTTCTAATTTCAATTCCTTTTTTTCCTGTGAGAAAAATATATGGCAGCTTCATTTCTCAGGATTTTTGGATTATGATCTTCTCTCTAGCCTCTTTAGGCTCTTTCCTTTATCTGTGCCCATCTGAATTTGATTCCAGTCCCGGCAGTGTCAGCGTGGGCCCAGGTCCTGGGGTGTAGCCTGGCTTGGAGGTGCGGGGAACCCAGGAGCGTGCGTCTCCCAGCCACCAGCGCTTACTGCAGGCCTTGTATTCACCAACAGTTCCATTTGGCAAAAATCTTTCCCGCTGCAGCCACCATTCTCAAAAGGTCTTGTGAAGCTCTCATTTATTTATTTACTTGCTGTGTGGTACTAAGGATGACACCTTGTGCAGGCCTTGTGCATTCCACACACGTTACACCCTGGCTCTTTTTATTGCAAAGGATCACCTTGAATTTGCAATCCTCCTGCCTTTTCTTCTTCTTCTTCTTCCTCTTTC
>NW_004524599.1:11883059-11890036 GCF_000260255.1 Octodon degus
CATGATAACAGCTGCTATATTGAAGGACTGTCGCGGGATTTAAGTTAATACAAAAATATGCTTAGGAAAGCAGCACTACACAGCTTACGTTTATAGAGTGCTTGCTAGTCGTCGTCGTTTTCTTCTTCTTCTTCTTCTTCTTCTTCTTCTTCTTCTTCTTCTTCTTCTTCTTCTTCTTCTTCTTCTTCTTCTTCTTCTTCTCTTTCTTCTCCTTCTTCTCCTTCTTCCTTCTTCCTTCTTCTTCTTGGAACTGGGGATTGAACTCAGGCCCTTGCGCTTGCCAGAGAAGCACTTATTCTACTGAGACATCTCCCTGGCCCTCGCCTTATCTTCTTGAGTAGCTTGGACAACTGGCCTGTGCCACCATACCCAGCATAAGTTCTCCTTTACACAGCTGGCTATTTTGAGTTTATCCTATTTGGAGACCCCGACAGCACCTCTCTTTCTTGCCACATGGTGCTGAGACCACACAGACTATGTGATGTGTCCTTGTGAACTAGTAGCTTGCTATTCATGGGAGAAATGCTGTCATCTAGTTTTGTTGTAGGTGTCCACTTCAATTTGTTTTTGTTTTCTAGTTGGTTTACTTTTTTTTTTTTTTTTTTCTTGTAAATGTGTGGATTCAGGGAAATTTAAAACTCTACCTGCCTCCCTTTTCTTAGAATTCTCTCTACAGGTATTCCTGTTTGAAACTCTTCATAACACAACTGGAAACAAAACCAAACCATGCAGGTACATCGGATTGGTTGAGGTTAGGTCATGTGTCTTTGTCCTAATTATAGAGGGATGCTAGGAAAGTGGCTCTGGCTTTCACTTTGGAAGGTGGAATTCATAAAATTGGAAATGCCCTAGAGTAAGAAAGATATTGAAAAAGCATGTGATATATTCAATATGGATGCATGAGCTAAGGTTTGGGTTTTATACACATACCCTGGCTGGATGCCTTTGCAGAGTCATGTGACGATTTCGAAGTTCCAGCCCCTTGAAGGGTTTGTCAGAATGGTTTGCCAGGAATGAGAGGCAGAGGAGACACTCTTAGGACAAAGGCATTATTTACTAAAGGTACCAGATTTCATTTTAATAATGAAATTATGATATTGAGAAGGTTTGATCAGTTCATCTGATGAGAGGACCAGGGAGCTGATGCATTCAGCTTATAAGGCAGTTGTTCAAAATGGTTTATAGGATTTGAGTATCACAAATGAGCTATGTGTCTACGCAGAGCCTTTGCCTAAGGATAAACTGAAGCATCCTAAGTGTAATCTTGTGACTTTTGGGGATGTTTCTAGGGACTGTGGATCAGCCAGGACCTGTCACCTCTTTTAGAACCACGTGCATTGTACTTTTGAACAATTTTGTCTCCATGAATTTTTTTTAAAATGTATTTAGGACAGGGTCTACAGAGTCTACAGGGTCTAAAGGGTCTCACTATGGAGATCAGACTCATAGTGATTCTCCTGTTTTCAGCCTCCCAAGGGCTGGGATTACAGGCACGTGCCATCATGCCCAGTCTCATTGGCAGTCTCAGTGCGCCCCAGGGACGGGGCCAGCATGGCAGGCCAGGGATCGAACCCCTGGCCCCTGTGTCTGCCTAAGCAGGTGCTTTAATTCACTGAGCTATCTGGCCGGTCCTTGTCTCTATTAATTTTGACCCACCCTGTTTTGGTTTATCCCCATGTATTGATTTACCTGACTGGCCAGCCACAGGGTCCTAACACGCTTTGTGTGACTCTCACGCCTTGTAAGTCAAGACATGCAAGAAAATCCCTCAAATATCTCTACATCTCTGTGCATTTGGTTTCTTTAATTCGTTAATCACAGTGGCCCAAGGTGCATTGGAATTACATAATCATCCTGCAGAGAAAGTTGACAAATCTGCAGTGTACTCATATAGCTGTCTGATCCTTTTTTGGTAAACAGACCACTCATTTCTGCCCCAGCCAAAGTTTCCTGGTAGAACATGTTATTTATAGCATGGCACACATGTGCCTCGAAATACAGTGTGGGTAACAAAGCACGACAACCACCAGCTGAACCCTCGGGGAGGAGGTTTCCTTTAATATCATCTCGTTTCCCATTTTGCTGCTATATTTACTAAGAGTGTTTGAAGCATGTCATTTCAGGAGTGCCTGGTCTGAAAATGTCTCACCCGGTCACAAGGACTCAGCCGTCTTCTGAGGCCATATGGCTTCTCAGGAGTAGGAGACCTGCTTGTTAGGGGCTGTGATTGCTTCTGGGTGCCGGTGGGGTGGAGCAGTGGTATGGAGACTCCTCCCAGGTATGTACCATACTTGTCATAAACACATCCCGTTCAGTGAATCCTCCCTGGAGCACCTGAGATGAGCCATTTGCTCTCTAATGCATAGAGGACCAGTTTAAATCCCGGACAGATTAATTTATCTGAGCTCATCAGCCTGACAGGTGGCAGAATTGGAATTCAAGTCTCACTCTGGCTGATTCCTAATTCTAGGTTCTTTATACCTGGGTCACCTTGGGCCTTGATGCTGACAGACAGAGAATGTCAGATTCACAGATGTCAGGCTGGCTCATGTGTTTTGAATGTCCCACTGTCACCATCTTGAATTTGTAAGATTTTTTTAAACAGCTTGCCCCACACTCTCATTCTGCAGCAGCCCGGGAGACAGTCATGGCCCCAAGTGCTGGTGCTTGTGCTTTGCCAGGGCTCACGCCTCTTGCTGTCGAGAGCAGTCCTGGCTGCTCTGAATCTTCCAAGCCTCAAGGGCAGGCTGGGGTACTCAAGGGTAAGATGAAGGTGTGGAAAAGAGCTTCAGATAGGGACAGGACAGAGGGACAGCCCTGACAGGCACTGGCTTCCCCTGCTTCCTGTGTGATGCCTCTTTCTTCCACCTATTCTTTCCTTGCTACCTGACTCTACTTGCGCTGTGCATGTAGAAAGCAGGATGGAGGGTGATGTGTTCGCATTGGGGCCTGCCTCTCCTTGTTCCGAAGCCCACAATCTTCTTGAAAAACCAATATGTAGACAGAAAGCTGGTCTTCTAAACCTCTCAGTTTATGCTCACATTCCCTCATGCCTCATCAACATCTAGTGTCACAGCTGGACCCACTTACGCTGGGTAGAATGTTTGTCCGGAGTGCCAGGTGTTTGCTGCTAGACCCCGACTGGACCGACACTCCTGGGAGCTCTGTTGCATCATGAACATGTTACTGGCGTCTCAGGACAAGGTTCCTCCCGGCCACACCCTCTTTTCAAACCCCAGCCAGCAGCTCTGTCATGGGAGAGGATCAAGGTCAAGGATCTGTCAGCAGCAGGACAGGAATCATGGCTGTTCATCTTTGCACTGCCAGCAGCTGTCAAAGCTAGGCACACAGAAGAATTTACCGGTAAGTGAGCCAAGTGTGTATATGTGTATAAAGTTTTGAGAATGTATGTTTGTGTCTCAGTTACTCTTCTCTCATTGCTGGGACAAATGCCTGACACACAAAATGAAGGAAGGAAAGCTCTATTTAGCTCACAGTTTGGAGGTTTCAGTCCATTCTCAGCTGGCTCCAAGGCAGAGCGGCACATGGCAGAGGGCAGCAGTTCATGGTGGCAGAAGGCAGCAAAACAGCAAGAAGAAATGGGAGGAGTAGCAGCAACAATGACAATAGAGAGCAAGTCTGTCCCTCTTAAATTGCATTCAGGCTATCTACCCCAGGTGAGAAGTAACACGCCCATAATCCCAGCAGTACTCAGACCCATAATCCTACCCTTGGATCATGAATTAATCACAAACTGTAGAACTGTGCCTCAATGACTGCATGAGGCTTTGAGGGGACAAATACAAACCATAATAGTATATGTATGTATTTGGTGGGGGTCTCACTAGTGGTCCAGGCTGGTCTTGAACTGGAGCCCAGGAGGTAAAGAATCCTCCCATCTCAGCCTTGTGAATAACTGGAACTATGGAACATGCTATCTGTTGCTCTTATAGTTATTTTGATTTCTGACTTTTAAATAGATATTTGGCATGACACACAATTACTTTTGAATCAGATAAAAGTCATCAATAAATATTTTTAAATTGTATAATGAATATACAATAAAACACATAGGTCTGAAGTGTTTAGTTTGATGCACTTCAAAAATTGGTTCACAGCTTTGTAACTGCCACCCCATGTAAGACAAGAACACTCTGTCCCCTTCATCTCTGAATGTCTCTTTTCTGCTCAGACCCTCTGCTACGGTTTTCCCAAAGGCCATGTGTTGGAAACTAAATTCCTAGTACAGTGAAGTTGAGAGGAGGGAGTTATAATTGGTGATTAAGCCACCATGGACTAAGAGCAGTGGTGAAAACCCTTCCTTAGCATGTGTAAGACCCTGAATTATATCTCCAGCACTGCAAAAAGAAAAGACTGAATTAATGCCCTTATCACAGGAGTGGGCTCCTGAAAACAGGATGAACTCAGCCCTCTTGCCTGCTTTTTCTCTCTCCTTTCCTCTCACGTGATTGCACTTTAGCTCCATCACCATCTGCCATTGGGTGCTGAAGCACAGAGGATCTCACCCAGTGCAAGGCCCTCAGCCTTCTTCTCAGCCTCAGGAACTGTGAGAAATACGATTCTTTTCTTTATAAATAACACATTTTCTGGTGTTCTGGGATACCACATGTCTTAGTTACTTTCTTCATTGTTGACATGCAATACCCAACACTCACAACTTAAAGCAGAAGAGGTTGATTTTAGTTTATTGTCAACCAGCTCCAGAGAAAAAGCAGTAGCGCAGAGGCACACAGCAGAAACAAGGCTGCTCACGTCATATCAGCCAAGAAGCAGGGGGCTAAGGGAGGACCTGGCCAGGGAGATAACATTGCCCACACTGACCCACCTTCTCTAACCAGATCCTAGCTCTTAACAACAAGTCAGCTATAAACCCCACAATCCAATCTCCTTTCAAACTCCATGAGACTTTGGGGGCTATTTTATTTTATTTTTTATTTATGTAGTATGTATTTGGTACAGAGTCTCAGCTTGGACTCAGAGTGATCCTTCTGCTTTTAGCCTTCCCAGCACTGGGATTACAAGAGTGTGTCACAACACCTAGACTTGGTCCCTGGCTCAGTGCTCCCTGGGGTGGGACCAGCATGGCATGTGGGACAGGGTGAAGGGGTGGCATTTTAGATCTGAACCATAACATTGTTTCCAAAAGACTCAAGTACATCTCTTCATGCAAAATGCACTTACTCTAAGAGTTGCCAAAATTTTAACAGTTTCAGCATTGCTGAAAAGTCCAACTCCGAAGTCTTCTCTGAGACTTAATACAAATTCTAAGTCCCTGTAAATATCAAAAAGAAGTTAAATAGTGCTGACCAAAATGTCACAAGATAAATATTCCCCTTCCAAGAGAGAAGAATGGGGGAATAGGAATAGGATTAAAGTAAGACTGAAGCCCTGAAAGGCAAACATTGAATCCTGCAACTCTCTGTTCAACATCAAGGGAAAGCTGTGGCACAGTATCAACTCCAAAGGGCTTGGGAAGCTCCACCCCTGTGGTTGTGCTGGTGGGTGTATCCCTCATGGCTTTCCTCTTGGGCTGGCTTCCCTCATTCCTCACGGCTTTCCTTAGACATTGTGTATTTCTGGCTTCTCCAAGTTCTGAAGTCTCCATTGTACTTTTGACTTCATCTTCACAGCTTTGTGCCTTGTCTTCTCAGGGGCACACTTCCTGGCTTCCCAGGCCATATTCCGAAATCTGGGTAGAAGCCTCTCTGACTCCATAACTCTTGTATTTTGCATGCTGTAAAATCAGCACCACATGAATGATGCCAAGGTTTGCTGTCACTCTGAGCAATAGTCAGGCTTTCCTGGGCCACAGCTCCAGGGGCCTCTCAGAGCTTCTGGCTTAGCACTGTGAAACAAACCCAGGACGACAATTTCCTAGGTCACTGACCTCAAGCAGGGTGCCCTAGGGCTTTCTTCTCAAAACAAAGTCACATTTGCAAGGCAAGGGCTCATCTTACTGTTTCTTCACATGCCCTCTAGCCATTTTTTTTTTATTGTCCTGATTCAAAGCAATTGGCATTTTAAAAATGTTAACTTTTCAGCAACTAAGCTCTCCTATGTTCCACCTTTCTGGGAAAATTAAATATTATTTAAATGGGCTTTTTGCTCCTGTTTCTCGGTGTAGATTTCACTAAAAGAAGTGAAAATATTCATGCCAATGAATACTGGGTTGCCTAGAAATTTCTTCCACTAGATTAGTATGTTGTGTTTAATTTCAGTCTCCAGCAAAGTATAAGGACATAAACAAAGTGTAGACAAATTATCTCCCAGAGCATAACATCCATGGCTTGCAATTCAGCTGTTGATGGAGTCCTTGTTCTCAACTGAAAGCTCCTACACTGGTATTTACCATTTGATTTTTTTATTAAAATTTTGGTCTCAGTTCCAAACAGAATCTCCCATCAAGCCTAACTAACTTATATCGCTCTAAGACTATTTTCTCAGCCAGCATTTCCAAATGTTTTCAAAATCCTCCTGTGAGCCAGTTCCAAAGATGTTTAAACGACATAGTCAGATACAGACACAGAAGAGACCCCACTCCTGGTACTAAAATCTGTCATAGTCCCTTTCCTCATTGCTTTATTTTGGTTCAAAGTTTTAGAAGTTTCAGTTCTTGTATAGTTGGAAGTGTGGTAGAAGATAGCTAAATCTTGGAAACAGCATATATGTCTATCAACAATGAATGGATAAGAAAAACATGAAGCCGGGAAGATGGCTCAGTGAAATAAGCACTTTCCTGGCAAGTGCAAAGGCCTGAGTTCAATCCCCAGTTCTGAAAAAAAAAAAAAAAAGAAAGAAAGAAAAATGTGGAATTTGTATATTGAGGCTTTCATAAGTAAATGGATACAACTTGAGAAAGTTGTTAAGTGAAATAAGACACACAAGCTTAAATATGACATGGATTCTCTTATATGGGAAATACACACACACAGTATATATATATATATATATATATA
>NW_004524599.1:11890136-11893802 GCF_000260255.1 Octodon degus
TAAATGTCTGGAAGTTAATGGCCACCACTTTGAACATCTCTTATAATTGTAGAGGCCAAAGGTAACTTGTATTAATCTTATGATGTTTCAGTTAATTTAGTACTAAAATATTTATATAAGTTTTTCTTTTCCTGAAGTGTGTATACAAATAAAGAGCAAAATAGAACAGAGATAAGTGGGAAGTAGGAAGTGGGAAATATTCCCCAAATATTCCTTTGTTTTAAAAATATTTTAATGTGTATACTAATTTGTTTCATTTATATGAGTGGCTTACTTTCATTCATTAAAAAGAAAGTTTGGTGTATTATCTGTTTCTTCTTTGTAAGAATCTTTTTGGTCTGTGTCTCATATTCTAAGGAACTATTTTGAAGATATTGATAACACCACATATCAACTACTGGGTTTTTTTGTTTTTGTCTTTTTTTTTTTTTTTTAAGGGTCTACAGGACATTCAGGGTCTCACTACTAGATTGGACTTATGGTGATCTGCCTGTTTACAGCCTCCCAAGAGCTGAGATTACAGATGCACACCACCATGCCCAGTCTCAATTGCTGTCTCCGCACACCCCAGGGGCAAGGCTGGCACAGCAGTCAACTATTGTTATTCTCTTATTATTCTGTTATTAAATTTTTGTTTTATTTGTCCATTTTTAAATGCTAGGGATACAGGCAGTGGTACAGCATTTGTGAGGCCCTGGGTTCCAACTCCAATACTTAAAAAAGAAAAGTTCCTCTCAGAGAAGAATCCCCAAATGCTTGGCTATCTGCAAGCAACGGCAAACTATGCAATGGTGTTTCTCTTTTGACCTTTACCTTCTTTGTGGCAACAGAAGATAAAGGTCAAAAGAGAAATGTCATTGCATAGTCTCTGCCTCTGTCTCTGTCTCTGTCTCTCTCTCTCTCTTTAGGAATCTCATACTGGCCCCAATCTTCTGTTTTGCAGCCAAAATATGTCTGTGTTGCGTGAGCCCAACTTGGTATTCCAGACCGTGCCCTTGGCATTGCTCTTGTGCCTCAACCTAATGGACCTGCCTGTGGCACAGATACCAGTGATGTGCTCGGTGAACAGCCGACAGCACCCTTACTCTTCGTACTTGACACTGCAGGGTTTTGGCTCTGCATGCTCACCCACTTGGAAGGCTGTGGCCCTCACTCCAGAACTCTCAGGCTGGGGTTAGCATCCTTCTTAGGAAAAATGCAGGAACATGCAGAGAGCAATGAGCAGATGCAATGAGCCAGAAGCTTACCACCCCCAAAGTTCAGATAGTCCAAGTGGGATCCTATTGTTCTTCACAGGGGGCTGGGCATAGTGATGCATTCCTGAATTCCCAACTTGAGCAACATAGTGACTTACTGAGATCTTATCTCAAAAACAAAAAATAAAAGAAGACTTGGGATGTAGCTTAGTGCAAAGGCCAATCCCCAGCAACAAAACCAAAAACCACATATGACATCAACACAAGCAGTGACCACCTGTCCTTGTTTGCCTAGGACTCTCCCAGTTTTACCCCCTGTGAGTCTTGAATCCTGGGAGATCCCTTGAATTGTGGGTAAAATGGAACAGTTGACCCAAATCTTAAAAATATTCCAATCAGAAGAAACTCTTGTTAGTCGACCTGCAGGAACAGTGCTGCTGTAACCTCCAAGCACATTCATAACCCACAGGAGCTAAGCACGCCGTGCAGCTTGCCTGGGAGCTGCCAAGCTCCAGTGTTTTCCAGCTGCAGGTGTGTTTTCCAGTGTATCAGGTTTGGGGTTCTCATGCTGAGAAAGGCACGAGGGGCTCACCTCCCAAGCAGCCCAGTTATTTGCATGGTCTCATCTGGAATTTAACGCATTGCGGAATCAGACCCTGAGTGTCCAGCACACAGAGAACTGTGCAGCACTACAGGTCTGGGCATTTGCTCTGCCTTCCTGTCCTCAGGGAGGTGCCAGTGTGGAGGCGCTCCTGATTTGGGGTAATCTCTTAAAGAACGCAGAAACAAAAGTCCAGGAGCACTCTCCACCCCTTCTTCTTGGGAGTGTGTGTCAGGGTGGTGAAGGGGTGGCCTCAGGACCCCATCTCTGTTTCTTGTTTTCTCAACCTTGGGAGAAAGACGTTGCAGCTCAGCCTGTTGTCGACGAAATCTTGCCTCCTGAGGACAGTAGTAGATGAGCTTCAGGGAAGATTTTCAAGAACAAATCTGGAACAGTTGTGAAAACAAGTGGCAGAAAATACCCAGAGTGATAAACAGGTGGGAAAGGCTGGGCTCAGGGAAGCAGATGTCAGTGCTGTATGTGAACATTAAAGTGACTTTCTAGGCAGGAAGAGATTCATTTTTGAAAGAATGATAAACACAGGCATCAGAAAGAAGGGCAAGTTCATCACAGGCTGCTAGGCTTCTGGGGGAAACGGGGTTCCCTACATTCTGTACAGAAGGAAGACATAGGGCCATGCACGGCTTAGTGATAGAGGCACACACTTAGAAATGTGTTACTAGGAGATTTTGTTGTTCTTGGGACACCAGAAAGTGCATTTACACAGACTAAGGTGGCTGTGACACCACTCAGTAACATCATCTTGGTGGCCACCGGCACAGAGGCTGCCCACTGTTGGATGAGATGCTATGTGGTACAAGAATGAAGGTGACAGGAGAAATGGCAGGGGTGTGGCTGCCTCTCGGACATGTTAGCTACACACCTGTGCTCTTCACCTCCAGTGACCTGGCCTCCCCTGGGGCCTCTTGTTTGCACCGCACCAATGAAACAGCATAACAGGCTCTACCTTTGCTTTTACTTGAACTTGTGAAATCCTTTATTTTTGTTAAGGACCGCAGAGTCCTGTAGCCCTGAGTTTGGATTCTAGCTTTGTCAACTCACCAGTGCCATGTCCCCAGCTGCCTTGCTGGATGTGGCGGCCCTTTCACTCTTCCCTGGTACAACCATCCAAATCTGGATTCATTTTGAGGTCAAAAATGAGAGCTAGAGCAGGAAGCTGTAGATCTCTGAGCAAATAAATAGTTGTTATGGACTGAACTGCTTAGAGGCTGAAGTTCCAATCCCAGTGCAGCTCTGCTTGGAGACAGGGCCTTTAAGGAAGTAATTAAGTTGAAAGAAGCCATAAGGGTGGGGTGCAGCCCTGCAGGACTGGTGTCCTTACAAGGAGTGGAAGGGATGGCAGGGATAAAGGTCCCTACTGAGGACACCAGGAAGTTAAAGGAGAAGTCTCATGGGAAACTGCCCCTGCTGGCCCCTCACCTTGGGCTGTAGTCACCAAACACTGAGAAAATATAATTTCTGTTGTGTAAGTTGTCCACTTTGTGGTATTCTTTTCTGGCAGGCTAGGGAGAACTATGTACAAATAATGTTGTATAGCAATTTTTGTTTTGTTTGGTTTTGGGGGTACCAGGGATTGAACTCAAGACCTTGCACTTGCCAGGCAGGTGCTTATACCACCAAACTATCTTCCCAGCTCCCAACAATTTAAGATGTGCAGAACACTTACCTGTACATCTTCATTTTATCTTTGAAACTTCATTTTGAGGAAGGGGTAAGAGCATGTAGTAGCATGCAAGATTTTTTTTTTTCTTTTAAAGTTAAGCCCAAAGGGCCGGTCAGATAGCTCAGCAAATTAAAGCACCTGCTTAGGCAGATGCAGGGGCTGGGGGTTCGATCCCTAGCTTGCCG
>NW_004524599.1:11894397-11924205 GCF_000260255.1 Octodon degus
GCCAGATTTTGGTGGCCAGCTCTGTGCTGGGCCATCACAACATGTGGTATAAGGGACTGAACCTGGGTCCTTGCTCTTGCGAGTCAGGTGCTTAGACTGCTGAACTATCTCCCTGGCCTATTTATTTATTTTTTAAGAAATAAAAAAATAGTAAAATAAATCCTAAAAAACCCCAAAGCATTCAAAATGACAAAAAAATTCACTAAACAAAGTAGTAGGAATTCAGGGCTGGTGAGATAGCTCAGCGGTCTAAAGCACCTGCTTAGGCAAGCTTAGGCAAGCACAAGGACCACGGTTCAATCCCTGGCATGACACGCTGTGCTAGTCCTGCTCCCAGGGTGGTCTGAGCTGCCCTCCCCCCAAAAGAAAAACCCAACAAAAAACAAAATTCAACAATGGTTACTGTATTGCATGATGTTATCCTCAAATTAGATGTTTGGGTTACCAAATATAAATGTGCAAAATTGGTTAAAATAAACCAAAACAACAACAAAAAGTTATGAAAAATTAAAAGAAAAAATAACAAAAAAATCAATTTGAAGCATTAACTGCTCCTTTCAAAAGACCAGCAGAAATTGGCAGTACAATTATCCAAATTATCTTGCATATATACATAAATATATCTTTCCCCCTTCTTTCTTTTGTCCTTTTTCTCATCCCAGGTTTCCCTTCTCATTGGACACATTCTTTCCCTTTCACAGTACTTACTGTAAAAATGCCTCAATTTTGAAGGAGGATTCATAGAAACATGAATTTGTCCTTCTCTGCCCTAAGCCTGACTTCTTGTACTAGTGACTCACAAACACAATTGCTGTGCTCTGGTCCTACCGGTGGCTCCTGGTGGCTTCTGTGAATCCTACGCGTTTGTCCTCTTCTGTGTTTTATCTCTGCTGTTTCTTTTCCTTCCCGCCTCATAAAAAGCCCTGCTCCACCCTCTTAGTTTTAGTAAGAAATGTAGATAGTTGGAGTGAAGAGGCACCATGCAGTGTCCCCTTAGTCTAGAAGGGCCTTGGGAAGCTAGGAAGCAAGTGTTGCGTTGGTTCTCTCCCTACTGTACCCCAGGGACTCACACTCTTAGGCCCACATGGATGCTGCTGGGTTTGCTAATTGAGTCTTGGAAAATAAGTTTTCTTCTGGCCCTTCTCTTTTGTGAAATATGTTACTATTGCCTGGTTGGGGTGGATTCCTATTGTCCAAAGACTTTGTCACCTTCTTGTCCAGGGATGTGGATGACTGTTTTTATTTAAGGTCCAGGCAGGAAAGATCAGGGCCAATGTGCTCACAGGCATTGAAGTTCGTAGGATCGGCCCTACTTTTCATTTATTGCAGTAAAGTATACAGAACAAAATTTACTGTTTTTAGCATTTTTGTACCTTAAGCCATACTGTATTTAACAATCTGAAAATTTGTTCTTTTGGCTGTAGCTCCTGTGAAGTGCTTGTCAGTGAAAGACCTGTCTGTCACGCTCTTCAGAGTGTATGTGGTTTTGCATTTCAGTGTGGACAAGAGTCTGTGTCTAGAGATACTTTTGCTTTTTGTAGTCCTGATAGCTCACTTTGTTACATAAGTTCTTATTGTTTTAATGGTGAAAGCTGAAGTAAAATATTCTCTGAGTCTTCGCCTTTTCCTCTCCAGGCCTGCCTGCCTCCATCTCTTCCTCCATCAGCTGCTCCTCACTCGCCATTGATGCTGAGGGTTTACACACAATGGCTGTCCCTACAGCCTGAAGAACCCGGAAGTGAGACTGGCCCTGTCCCCACCAGGTACACACTCATTCCTCAGCGTGCAGTGGTGCATGGGCCCTGTGAGTCACACTAACACCTATTTTCTTCATATTTGCCCATCCTACGTCATAGGCCATAATGGTTCTGAAATTGGGTCATTTTGAGGTTTGATACATATAAGTAGTTGATCATGGAACCAGGTGTGGTGGCATACACCTCTGACCCCAGCACTCAGGAGGATGAGGCAGGAGGATTGCCCTGAGTTGGAGGCCAGCCTGAGTTACAAAGTTCAAGGCCAACCTGAAGAAAGTAAGATCTTATTTACAAAGAAAAGAAAAAAATTCCATTAAAGACTTTTTCTGCTCTACGAAAAGCAACTTTTCTCCTAGTAGGCATACTCCATGGAAAAGCTTGTAGCTTTATGTCTGAATGTGAGATGGCAGTTACATACTCAGTGATAACCTGATTTTTTCCCCTATCCCCAGAGAGTTTGCTGAGCTTATTCCTTAATCTAAAATTTTACTTTTTCATTGGAAATCAAATATGCATATACTTTTTCTTCAACTTAAAATTCTTTAAACTATGTAGGCATCTGGGAGATGACATGTAGCAGGTGCTTAGTAAACATTTAGGGAATGGAACAGATTATTTCTGATTAGATTTTGGAATGGGTTGTATCAATTGCTCTCTTTCCCCCAACATCCTGGGGGAGAGAGGAGAATTTAGTTTCCAGATGGTTGTTTTGGGGAGGTTTTTGAAGCATGATTGCTGCTGTCTTTGCCAGTGACAAGCCACATTTGTTTTGTTCTGATAAATCAAAACAAGTTTAGTAAGTCTTTCTCCCAGTACCAACTACACTACATTTATGTATTTATGTATTTATGTATTTATTTATTTATGGCAGAACCAGGGATTGAACTCAGACCCTTGCACTTGCCAGGAAAGCGCTTATGCCACTGAGCCATCTCTCTGGCCCCAAAGGTACACTACATTTAAACTGTCCAATTAGTAATAGGTTGAAAGCCCCTAATCCAAAAATCTGAAATATTTCAAAATCCAAAACTTTTTGAGTTGCTAATGTGATGCTTAAGGAGCTTTAAGTTTTATATCATTTGAGATTTTTGACTTTCAGATTAGAGAAATTCAATCAATAAAGTGTGCAAATATTCTCAAATTGAAAACTTTTACCATATGGGATACTCACCTTCTGAGAGAGAGAGAGTGGGAGGGAAGAAGATGGTAGTGGCTGTTGTCAGAGCTCTTTGAGGGCAGGAATCGGATCAGGTTTGGTTGTTTGTGGTAAAGGGTGTACTTTTTGTGTAGTTCTGGGGACTGAACTCAATAGGTGGAGAAAGCCAGACAGGTACTGTACCATTGGGCTGCACTAGTCCAAGGTTCTACATTAATCTGTGATAATCATCAAGAATACAGGGTACAAAGAAGGGAACAGATTGAATTTGGATCTTGATTCCTTAATTAGCTCAACTCCATTTAGGTTCCCCATGGGATCTGCTGTCATCCAGAAGGGGAAGAAAGGGCAGCTGACATCACACTGGGTCTGGAAGTCTGGTTCCATCCAGAAGCTTTAGGATCTCACTAGAATTATGCTGGAACCAGGGTGACCTGAGGCATGAGACATCATTGGCTGTTTTTGTTATTGTTTTTTTCTTTTCTTTTTGAGACTGAGTCTCATTATGTAGTTCAGGCTGGCCTTGAACTCCTGGGAATCTTTCTGCCTCAACCTTTCAGCTTCTGGAGTTATAAGCATGCACCACCACATCCCATTGGTACCACTGATTTTTGAGAGAAGAGGGTTCTGGGTCCCCAGATAGGGGGTGCCACTTCCCTGGTTCCCTAAATTGAGAGGGCCAGGGTTTTTTAAATTGGGGTACGTTCACTACTAGTGGTAGAGAGAGGTGAATGTGGCTGGTAGATAACAGACAAAACATAATATGTGGAGGTTCTGATGCTGCTATTTAGAGTAGCTGTGGAAATACTCTAAGTCGTGGTGCAAACGGAGTTTGCATATGACATTTATTAGGCAGGTGGCATGCAGGTGATGGAAGCCAGAGCAATAGTGGGCTCTCTGGGCTTCAAGAGCCTGTTCAGCCCTAATTTCCCTGAACAGGGGACTCTGTGTGTGTGTGTGTGTGTGTGTCTGTATCTGTGTGTGTGTTTGTGTGTGACAGAGAAAGAGAGAGAGAGAGAGAGAGAGAGAGAGAGAGAGAGAGAGAGAGGTGAAGGAGAAAGACTGGGAGAGAAGATGAGACGAACAGCTCAGAATTAAGGCTGGTAACACACATGAAAGCCCTTTGCCAACTTCATGTGACATGTGTAAGTGCCATGTTATATGTCTTCCTGGCAGTGGCAGGGCCCGAACACTGTCATACAGCAGGAGCCTCACATTCCCTGTCCTTTAACAGCCTGGTCCTCCTACCGCCATGGGGCACACAGTCTTCCTCTCCCTCCTCCTGGGTCACAAACTGGGTGGCGTGGAGGCATCAGAAGAGGGTGGGGTTTCAGTCCACCTTCAGCCTGCAACTTGAAGAACATCCACAGGGGTAGAGTTTGAGCTAATTTGAGGACTGAAAGGCCAAGGCTATGAGGTCTTTTGCAATTTTATTCCTACGACCATGAAATTTGGCCTTAAATCAGAAATAAGAAATTGGGACTAGAAGGCATTGCTGTTGCTGCTTCCTTTACCGAATAAGGTTGTAGTTTAGTATTACTGCTGAGCAGCCTAATCTGGACTAGAAACGCTTCAGAGGGGTTTCCCAGCCTTTACCTGCAGGACTAAGGACTGCCTGTCCCTTTCTTCAACAGGCTCCATCATCTTTGCACCACACTCAACCAAGGCAAACTTCCAGAAAATATTTTTTTGGCTCAACAATTTCTAGATCAACCAGCTGTATAGCTTTGTATTTCCGGTCTGTTTCTGGGGCTGGGAACTCAACATTTTTTGTACTTAGCTTTAGAAACCTGAGCCGTTGGAAGCTATTTTCTTCTCTAATCTTTTCTGACCCATTTTAAATGATAGTATGTCTCCTCCTTTCATTCTGCCTTGGCTCATTTAGTACTGTTCTAACTGGATAATTTATAATGGATAGAAATTTATTTATTACAATTCTGGAGGCCGGGAAGACCAAGCCAAGTGGTCAGCCTCTGGTTGGAGCTGTCTTGCTGCCTTAGCCCAGGGCAGAAAGGAAAAAGAGGGAGGAAGGACAGGGAGGTGGGGCAGACTCTTGCTTTCATTAGGAATTCATTTCTATACTAAATAGCCCACTCCCATGATACCATCATCAATGCATCATCTTTTAATTAATCATTTCTCAAAATCCTCATCTCTCAGTACTACTGTGTTGGGATTAAGTTTTCAACACAAGAATTTGGGATTACACTCAAGTCATAACACATCCTCAATATATCACCCAACAAGCTACATCTCCACCTGAATATGTGTCCATTCTGAAAGAGCAATATGTCAACTGAGAATGCCTTTGGCTGCAAGTAAAAAATCCCCCAAACTTTAGTTACTTAATCAAATTATGGTTTCTCTTCCTCACATAATAGGATGAATGGAAATGGCAGGCTAGAGCGCATGTAGCCATTTAATAATGCCACCAGCAGTTAGGGACTTTCTGTTTTTCCTGTTTGTCATCATTAAAGTTGTGACTTCATTATATTATCACTACATGGTCATCAGATTGTTGCTCTGTGTCATGTTTAAATTCCAAAATAGAAAGAAAAGAAGAAGGAAAGGGGAAAAGGCAATGTGGATATAGGTTGGAAGAAACCAAGGAGAGGCAGCCTTATAAAATACTGTTGTCATAGTTTTCTTAGGGGAGCAAATGTTTCTTGATTCAACACACATTTTAAAACTATCTCTTATGAATGATGTAGCTATGGAGATCATAATTAGAATTCCTATTTCTCAGCACTTTGCAGTTTGTCTAGACTTCACATCCATCATCTCCTGGTTAAGAGCATTAAGCTCATCGCTTCTGTATAAAATGCAGAGCTCACATGAATTCTGATGAAACTCCCCTCTCCACACCCACCACCTTCTTTCCCGTTTTGTGGCTAGTACAGACTTTCAATAGCAGGAGTCCTGACTGAGGTGTGAACCTTCCTGCAAGAGGAGGTGTGGATAAAGTCCAGGTCTGGAGAAGAAATGAGTGCTATGTGGTGTGCTGGCTTGCTGCCTGGCTGGCGGGTGTCTCTGTTCTGGAATACCCCTTCTCCTATGTCAGTGATTTTTCTCTCTCTCATTACCAGATCTCCTCTCTTTTCACCTGTATTCATCTCATTTTTACTCTTACTACTGACTGAGGAACTGAAAAGGAGTGGCCTCTCTGAGTGTGACACCAAAGCTGAAAATAAAAGGATTCTCTGAAGGAAATTGGAGGAGTTGGTATAGATATGTGGATCCCACACTAAGCCTGCTTCAAGATCCTTGGGCTGTTGTCATTGTTTTCTGCGGTGACCCAGAGTTTCTGATTGAATGCATCTGGGACAGGGCTGGAGAACTTGCATTTCTGACAAGTTTCCAGTGTATGTTGGTGATCCCAGGATCACACTTTAAGAACCACTGTTTTAGTCCAACATTCTCTCCTTTTATCCCATAACCACGGGCAGAACATAATGAACAAATGCCTTCATCAGAATCTTCTGGAAAGATGCCTAAATCTTCACTTCTGTTTGGAAACATAAACATAATCTGGAGTCATCTAAATCCCATGCTACTCTCCAGGTAGCTTGGTTTCCACTGCTGTAACTGGCTTGGCATTCACACAAAGAAAGGACAGTGGAAGGCCAGCACACAGAGAGGACACAGGGATAAACTAGCCCAGCCAGCCTGAGGTTACTTGCAGTATTACACATCCTGTCTGGGCAAGGCCCAGGAAGGCTTAGATCCTAAAAGCAATCCTCTTCTGCCTATAGAAAAGAACTTAGAAGCATCAGAAGAGGACAGATTCCTGTGATATGGCTTGGTTTGGATGTGTTTTTAATTCCAAGGGTTCTTTTGATGGAAGCTTGGTCTCCAATGTGGTCACACTGGGGAGTGGCGGGACCTCAAAGAAGTGGGGCTTCCTGGGAGGATTTTAGGTCATTGGCGAAGCTGGTTCATGGGAAGACTTTAAGTTATTGGAGAAGTTTCCACTAGGAAGAGTTAAGGCAGCTCTCATGGTGTCCCTGAGACATTTCCTTCAAGGGTGCTGTAAGGGGAGCAAGTCAGACCTCCCTTTTCTTTGACTTTCTGCCTTGTGGTATGATCTCTCTTTCTCATGTGGGCCCCATCATTTGTGAGGACATCTGCCACTAGGTGACATAGTCCAAGGGGCCCTTGCCAGAGCCAACATCATGCTGTTTGAATTTGTGGGCTTCAAAACTAGGAGCTAAGGAAATCTCTTTTAAAAAATGAATTATCCAGCCCCAGATATATTGTTATAGGAAAAGAAAATGGACTGATACAATCCACAAGCAACACTCATGCTGAGCTTGTTGAGAAGAGACAAAGACAAACCTTCTCCAACAGCTATTGTGATGATGGCAACTGCCACTGTATCCCGTGATCTGCTGTGCTCCTGGGGCACGGGGTCCTTCCCTAGGGTTACCTGTGCAGACCTGAAGCACAGTGCAGCGCTCCTCAGTACCCTCTTCATCAGCATTAGGGGCCTTGCCCTACAGTGCATTTTCCCTACCTAATGCAGTACCAGGCACAACAATGAAAGGACGACATTATTCTTGCTGGTATAAGTGCACCTCTTGCAGGCTGTGGTGACCTGCGGTGGGGACCACTCTGCACAGAGCCCTGTAATGAAGCTGTATGTCAGAGATGAGAGCATATGCTCCATCACAGCCCTTCTATGTGGTTTTCACAGGGGCTGCTAGGGACAGAAGGAAATTCATGGGGTCTCAATGACAGGCAGGGTCCTCTTGATCCCTTTGTGAATAGAACATGACATCCATGCTTGGTGGAAGGGGAAATTTATGGTCTCTTTCCTGCATCTCATTCATGTTTTGATCATGATGTTTATACTTCTTTATTGTTGACTGATCCTCGGGTTGACTGACTGGTCTCTGGTGTTTTGGATTAGGGTTATAGAGACATTGGCAGAGTCTATGTTGTGTGTGTGTGTGTGTGTGTGTGTGTGTGTGTGTGTGTGTAGTCCTACACTGTGAGCAACTTTGAAGGATCTCTGGAGTCTAGGAATTCAAGACCAGCCCAGGCAACATAGTATGAGACCCCATCTCAAAACAAAACACAAGACAAAACCAACCTGGGCTGGGGGGACCCAAGCATGCTTGTTTCCATTTTCCCCACTTCTTCACATGCTGGCTTCCTTACAACTTGCTGTCTGGATTCTGAGGAGGTCAATGATGTAGAGGGGATTTTTCTCTGGGATACATTTTGTCTTTTTCTTTCTTCACATTTTGTAGCCAGACAGCAGGAGGGTGACTCCTAAGTTTGTGAGGATTCTTTCTTCTATACACTCCCAAGAATTTCCTTCTCTGGTTGATGTTCGTACCTCTATCCCCATTTTCCTTGAAGTAGCTTATGCACTGAGTGTGTGTACAATCAGCTCTTGTCCTCCAAGTATTCCACATCCATAGATTCAGCCAATCTCAGGAATTATGTGGGAAAACCTTGCATCTGTGCTGAACAGGTAGGCTTTTTCTTGTCCTTAATCTCGAAGCAACAGACATTAGTAATCATTGACACAGCATTGATGTGGTGTTAGCTATCATAAGTCACCTAGAGAGGATTTAAAGAGGACAGGAGGATACATATGTTATACACAAACACAATTTGTGAGGGACTGGAACACTGAATTTTGACATCTGAGGAGTGATTATTTTTGCGGTGAAGAGCAATAGTTGGTATTTGACACACTCATTTGGCCTTGGTATTCTGGCTTGCTCATCTATTTTTACTGTGTAATCTGAAGTGAAAAACAATTCATGTCTGAAGAGGTCTGTTCTCTGTGATTAAATTAGCACGTGGTCACCCTTATGAGCTAAATGCTACCAATGGCAGCGTAGATCAGAACTGGCATGAACCTGGGAAACAGCGAGTGTCACTGACAGCACTGGTTTCTGACCTTGAGCAGAGCCAGTGACTTTTCTTTGCATATCAGTGACTGAGACCCTGATATATGGGGTATCACCATGGCAGAGGGGGAAGATGAAGTCGTATCCCTTTTCCTCCAGGAGCACGTGGGAGGGAATAAGTCAACAGTCCCACTGATGCAACGCGTTGGTCCATCAACCTGATACAGTGGCTGCTTTGCACGCTTTGTGGAGGAGCGGTGCTGGCAGAGAGCATGGGGTGCGCGATGAGGCGGATCTTATCAGGGTGCCGGTCCTCAGCCATCTGGACACTTGTGCTGGGTGAACTTTTGTGACGGGTCCTTTTCTGAGCATCTTAGGCTACTCAGCAGGAGCCATGGTCTCTACCTGCCAGGTTATGTCCATACAAAATGTCCCTTGACATTGTTAAATGTCCCCTAGGGGATAAAACTCCTCTGGCGTTCAAGGGGCACTGCGTTACCTGGTCTCTGGGTACAGAGGTGGGAGGCAACACATCAATTTGGACATCTCAGGTAGTTCCAAACGGTGGAACTTGCTGTGCCTGGCTGGAAGGTCATGGCGCCAACCCTGAAAGTCTCATGTGCAGAGCTGAAGTTAACAGTGCTGGTTGGTGCTGGGGCAGGAAGGGGGGAGGCACACACTTCCAAATCAATTAGGGCTGTTATTGGGTGGCCTGCCAATTGATGTCATTAACAATATGTGCCATCTGGTGGCTTCCTTCTTCAACTAATTAGTGTTGCTAAGAACACGTTAAGGTTTTAAAGTCATTATTTTAATGTGCTATACACGCTAACGCTCAGTGCCTTGGGGCAAAGCCCAGGCACAGTTTACGGCCATCCTTTAGAGAGTGGGTTTCATCTACATTCACCAAGAAGGGTTTTGTGCAAGATGATTGTAGCGAGACTGAGTTGCTGTGAAAAAATCAGAGCTCATCAAGTCTACAGTCGGGGACACAGGAAGCAGGCAGCAGAAACGACGAGGACTCGAGGTTCAGGCGGAGTGGTGCTGTGGCTTGCGGGGAGGCGGCAGTCAGCAGGCAGAAGCAGCTGGACTTGGACACGGGGAGGAGCTCCGGGGGGAGTGCAGGTTGTCTGCTTCGGGCCTCTCCCTTGGTAGATACGTGTGGATGGGGAGCAGAGAGCAAAGCAGGTACACACAGTGGGGAGAAAAGAGGAGATAAGTTCAAGCCAATAGCTGGGAGGATGGGGAATCGCCTCCCAAAGCACAGGAGCCTGGAGCTGAGGTGAAAGAGCTGGACAGATAAAGCCGCATGAGTCAGCGCGTTGAGGTAGCCGAGAAGCTGTGGGCGAGGTCGCCCAGGGGAGTGTGCAGAAGGCGATGGAGTGAAGAGGCTCCTGAGTCCTGAGGAGCCACAGCTGTTTTCCGTTCTGACTCAAATCCTGCTCAAGTTCTCTCTGTCCCACGATCCTTCCCACAGCCACAGCCCACAGTGATTGCCCCATCGCTGCTGCACCCCCACCTGCGCAGTCTCAGCTACCTGCCCAGCTCTACCCACCAACCCACGCCCATCCTGAGCTATCTCAGGCCCCCTAAACAAAGGCTTTTCTGTTGCCTCTTCTGAGTTTTACTTGGGCTTATGAAGGCATGGACTCCAAACTATTTAAACCTAGTGATAATCTCTCTTCAGAATTTTACTGGCTCACGCTGCCTGATCCTTCGTTAAAAATTCTGGTCCAGTTAAACATTGTCTCTGGAGGACAAATCCCAGGTCTCCTTGAAGGAACTCTGCCCCCATTTCCTCCCGGCCAGCAATGGGGCTCTGGGCTGACTCATTAAGCAACCCTTCTTGGGTCAGCTTGGTGGACCTGGAACCCTGGTCGGGTGAGGAACATGGAGGGAGAAAATTCTCCCCGGGTTTACCTCTGAGAATACTGGTTGGTTGGAAGGCTGGTGGCTTATTTTACTAAAAATAAGATAGACATTGAAGCAGAGTGTTGGAAAAGAAGCACTGGGTTCTTTGTTTATTTTGGAAAAATATTAAGATTCCATTAATCCAGTTGTAATTAGGGATCAGTACCAGACAGCCCGGTCAGGGGCCTTTAGTAGGGAGGCTGTGGGAAGGGATGCATGGGGAGACCGTACCACCGTTTCTCTCCTGCTGGCTGGGGGTGGGGTTATCTGCCAGGGAAGGTGCAGCCGATTGCCAGTTTGCACCAGGCTGCTCCTGAACTTTACCCAACTGTTGCAATCAGGATCATGTGCAGGAGCCGCAGGACCTGGGCCCCCAGCATGGCTCAACCAGGCTGTGAGCCTGAGGCCAGCTGCGTGCTCTGACCTGAGCAGGGGCTTGGGCTGGCGAGGGATGCTGGGCCTGTCAGTTAGTTCTGGCCCAGGAACAGGACATGAACACTGAGGACAGAGAGATGGTGGCTGTGTGGCAAGGTCATTGTGGTCCAGGGAGCTGCGTGTCCTCAGTCCTGTTCTCCTTTGGAGGGAAATGCTTCAGCCATCCTCTGGGGGCAGCAAGCGGTGTGGGCTTTTGTGCAATTTATTTACCCCTCTGTCTGTGTTCTGAGTTTGTACTCTCTCCCTTTATTTTTCCCCAGAGTCTTAGCCCTGGATGCTTTTACTTTTTCCCAAGGTTGGCTATTTAATAATGGTGTGAACCAAAGGAGCAACTGGCCAGCACTCACAGCGCAGAGCGTCCAGACACACTCAGCCTGTCAGGAGCCAGAGAGTCTAGCTCCCCAGAGCCAGGCTTGATCTCAGGGCTGTGGCCCGGGCTCACTGGATGGACACAGTGGCAGGTCTCTCCTCTCTCCCACCACAGCCCGCCGTGGATCCACTGGCCCCACGTCCACAGCTCTGGGGTGCAGTGACTCTGGGAACGTGCTGGGGTTTCTAGGCCTTGTGGCGATGAGATCTGAGAGGATGTCCCCCTCTCCCCCAGCCTGCATGCTGTCAGTATCCATCACTGGGTGTGTCCAGGCTCAAAGGCATTTCAACAAGCTGTGTGTTTCCACTCAGGACTCTGCAGTGGAACCTCAGGAGGCCCGGCTCCTCCTGTTATTTCCCAGGCGTGTCGGTTTTCACAGCCTCCACTGCTTGTCATGTCTTTCTGCAGTCCCTGGTGGAGGCAGTGGAGGCGGGATAGAGGTATGCAAGTGCTGCTGCCCTGTCCTTACTGGGAGTCTTGCTGCGAACTCTGGGTCAGTGAGAGCCACAGGACAGAGGTGAATTTGGGCTGTGGAGGGATGAAAGGGGGCCTTGCACTCTGGAGTCTCAGAGACCTGCTGGAGGAGCTGCAGGTGCTTTCCCTGTTGCTGCTGATGCTCTGTGCTCCAGTGCATGTCCTGCAGCCCACCCTGGCGTGCAACAGGGTAAAAGTGAGGGTGTGAAAGTAGAGGAGCTCAGTGGGACAGCTTTCTGTTGAGCCGCTTGGGGTCCCTTCTCCCTCCACTCCAGTGTGTCTACTACCCTTCCTCTTCTAGTGGAGCACCTATAAGCAGCACCACCCCTGCCTGTGGGAACAAGGGGCCCCTCTGCTTAGCTTGGGAGGACACCAAGGCTGCCCACTGGCCTCTGCTGCCCAGGCTCTGTGCAAACTCAGGGCTGCCACGTAGGCAGTGACTCAGCACCCACCTGCATGAGGCCCTGGGAATGTGGCGAGGGTGCTCACCAGCTCCGGGTTAATATTTACCATCCTAGGCAGGTCCAGGGCAAATCCAGAAAGAGGGATGTGGTGGACTCAGGACAGGCAGGACAGAGTGGAGGAGCTGGAAGCAGAGTCCTTCTCTGAGGATAACCAGTTTATTCCCTCCTCAAAGTCCCGGGTGTTTGGTGGACACTCCAGCTGGCCTAATTAGTGAAGGCCCAGGGATTAAGAAGGGCTGTAGGGTTAGAACTGAGTTAGTGGCCAAGGTCCACCACACAACCTTGGAAGATTTAACTTCTGAGCCTCGATGTCTTCCTTTGAAGAAAACACACATCTCTGTGCATACACTTCAGTGAGAGGGGAAGGTCACACAGGACACAGCCTGTACAGCATGGAGCAAGTGCTAGCTACAATCTTGCTTGTTTTTCCAATCTCTACTGCAAGGTCTGCCTTTTCTGCCCATTGACCCTAACAAGGGCAGGACTTCTCAGAGCATGCTGCATGGTCCCTGAGTCCGTGCATCATAATGACAGCTGGTTTCCACATCCCTGGGTGGGAGAGGGGAGGGTGACTGTGAGCTGTGAGCTGTGAGCAGGGAAGGTTACAATGAGGGGTAAGCCACAGAGGCCTGACCTGTGAGGCCAGGGACCCCTTACTCATCTGGAAGTCATGTATGGGCAGTGCCCACTGACTGGGAAAAGTGACCTGGGGACAGCTCTGAGGCAGCATTCCAGCTGCTGGGACTTGGGCAAAGAGGATAGAAACGGCCTATGCCATCTCCTGTCCTTGGAACCTTATCATACCCTGACGGAAAACTAGAGCCTGGCCAAGATGATTCACAAGGGAGGCTTAACTCTTTCCACGCCTGTTCCCAGCCAGCTTCATGGGGGCAAGGGCAAGCAAATATAGGAAGATTTGTTTGTTGATTTGACAGTGTTTGCAGAGCACCTGAAAGGTGCAGGGCCCTGAGCTACCTGCTCTTGGGTTTCATACATTTCATGAGTGAAATCCTCCAACAGGGAGGACAAGGACCAAACAAGATGTTTAAATAAATAAACAAGATGACTCAGCTTTCAATAAGCTCTGTGAAGATAAAGAGCTGGGCCCTACTCTGCATGGCCAACATGTATCAAAATCACCTGGAGGCCTGGTAAAACACAGGTGGGGTGGTGGGCTCCAGGGTGGGGTTTAGCATTTGCATTTCTAGCAAGTTTTCAGGTGGTGCTGAGGCTGCATATCCCTGGACCAGCTCTGACAACCAGACCAGCGGATGGGTTGGGGGTGGGACCCATTTAGAAGCAGCACAGGATCGTGCCCCTTTGTATGGAAGGGAAGGAAGTTCTGGTACTTTCAGTTCTTTTCTGGAAAGGGCAGCTGCGAAGGAAAAGAAAGCATCTCTCCCTTCTCACTCTACTTCTGTCCTGTTTCAGATTAGCTTTCGGAATGCGTGGCTCTTGGTTGCTACAATGGCTGGCTGGATCCTGCCCCGTGGGCGAGGATTCTCAGCTATTAATTTGCTCAATGAAGGAGCAGTTTGAAGGCCACAGCAAGTTCCACATTTCAGAGACATCTTGGTTTTAGTTGTAACCAGCTCCAGGGTACTGGGTCCCGTCCCAACACTACCTATGAAGGATTTATGCTTTTGCTAAAGTCTATACATAAAAAAACAAAACTAGATCCATGTCACCATGGATTCACAGGTTATGAGTCGTACTAAGGCATAGGGCATAACTGCTGGGTTTTTCTCACCTTGATCTCTTGCAGCAAGATCTGCCATCGCTTTTGTAGATTTCAGATATTAATTTGATCAATGATTTTTTAATGTATTTAGTACAGTGCTTCTCCACACAGATCAGACTCAAAGTTATCTGCCTGCTTTTAGCCTCCCAAGTGCTGAGATTACAGGCCCACACCACCATGCCCAGTCTTAGCATCTCAGCATGTCCCAGGGGCGGGGCCAGCACGGCATGCTAGGGATTGAACCCTGGTTCCTGTGCCTGCCTAAGCAGGTGCTCTAGTCCACTGAGCTATCTAGCCAGCCCTTTGATCAATTATCCATGAAAGGGCTTTAAGCTAGGTGTGAGAGATACAGTGGCAAAGACCACTCTGAGCTCTGCTCTCATGGTTATGGTTTAAATATGGGGTGCAGGCAAGCTGCCAGGTAATTACATGCGGGCATTGTTTTAAGATTTTATGACAGAGGAGAAAAGGTGAGGATGTAAATGTGAGAGGTTGCAGGGCTTCCTGGGAGAAGTGACATGAAAGATGAGGGACAATGGGCTGGGTAAAGGGTGGCGCAGATGAGAGAGCCATGCAGAGCTTTCTGGACAGGAACATGGCACAAGCCATGGCCCAGAGGCAGAGAATGGAACACTCCATGACTAGCGTCAGTTCAGGACAATTGGGGCCAAGAACTATGTGACCACAGAGGGCTGAATGAACAATCATCTTGAGGGGTTGTTGAGAAAATGTCTTTGTGGGTTGTTGTTTATATTGAGTCCCAAGGCACTGACTTCTGCCCAGAATGGGGATTAATTGAACACCCAGGCTGGGACAGTTTGCTAGGGTGATGATTAGATTCTGCTTTGAGTTGGCAGTGTTAGCAGGTCCTTGTTCCCAGGTCCTTGCTTCCTCCTACCTGTTGAGCTAAGAGTCCAGGCAAACCAGTTCAGATGGAGGAAGAGGCCTGTGGGGTTGTTTCCCATCACAGAAGTTTTCTGAAGCAGAGTGATGATTCTGGTGCAATGATGTTTGATGGAGGCTGTGGACACAGTGGTCAGGGAAAGGTTCAAACATGATGTTCATGTCAACAATGCTGGCCCCAGTGACTCACGGAGTTTTCTGTGGACTCTGCTTACAGGCCTGGCATGTAGGGCACTGTGACCTTCAGCAAGTCAGTTTGATTTTGGCATTCCACTCTTTCTAGTTCGACAGCTGGGACAATCTCTGTCACTGGGACATCAAGTGACATATAGAAATGAGATCATGGCTCTGAAAACATGGGGGTAATAATCAGATGTCCAGGATGTTAAAGGCTTTCAGTTGTTGAGATGGAATTGGCCCCAGCTAGCCAGTGTGCATGTATTTAATGGTTAACTATTCATCCCGGTGTCTAAATGAAGCTTAAAAATCCTTCCCACTTGCTTTCAGACAGGCTGTCTTCAGGGTTACTTACATAGAGAGCAGTATATTCAGAAACTCTGGGAGAATATAACACCCCAGATAGAAAGAGAATGGGTTCAACCCAACTTTTTCTTTTTTCTAGTTAATTTTTAATGCATTTGGAGTTCAAAGTTTATGCTTTGCATGACAAGTGACTGTTGTCTCAAGAACACAGAGCCTCTCCCCTCTCCTTTAGAAGCATTTTTGGTTGTAACTCTGGGCTCCCTTGAGTATCTCCGACTGCCTTCAGCACGAGGCAGCTCCCCCTCTGAAGAGCTTGGGTGCGTGTCAACTTGCAGATGGAATAACTTCACATCCTAGTCAAGAGAGGTTTTTTTTTGTTTTGTCTTTTGTTTTTTGCGGAACCAGGGATTGAACTCAGGCCCTTGCGCTTGCCAGGAAAGCACTTATTCCACTGAGCCATCTCCCCGGCCCCAACTTCACATCCTAATGAGCTGGTTTTCTGCTTGGCTTCCCTGGGCTCCAGCTGAGTAGGACTTCTTCTCACCTGCCACTCTCCTGTGGCTCTCTTGGTCTAAGAACCACTGACAGTCAGACTGGAGTTACCTGCGGGGAAACGCTCGGCCTTTTCTAAATGTCTGGTATTTCTGCTGTTCAGGCTGATCCCCACATTTGCCTTGTAGACAGGAAAGAAATTCTCAGCTCTGAGAGACTTGTCTTTTCCCGGGCTTTCTGTTTCCGCATGCCCAGTTTCCTCCTGAGTTCTCTCTCCCCTTTTTGAAGACTGGTGGAGAAGGTGGAGAGATGAACTTCCACCTTGAATGTGATCTACGGGCCTGATTGGTGCAAGAAAGCAGGAAGCTGCTAATTCCGAGAGGCTGCTGCCAAGTGGAAATTACAGTTCACGGCTGAGACAAGCGCTAACCTCAACTTTTTTCCAATCTGAAGTCCTGTACAAGGGGAAGTTAGTGCCTTCAGTCAATCTTTTGATGAAGCATCTCCAAATCAACTTTCTTGTAAAAAGATGATGAGGGTCTCTCCAAATGTTTTTTAAATGCTTTACCTAGTGATACAACATGTGAGAATATTCTGTGATATAGATTCATGGGCCTAGGCCAAGAAGAACTAAACATTTACATTTTGGTAGCTAATATGAGGTTGTCCTTACAAGGTGTGTTAAATCACGCTCCTGTCTTTCTACATCCTCACTAACAGCTGATAATGCTCATCTTTTACATTTTTACCAGTTTGATAAAAAAAGATGGCATTGTTCACTTTAACTTTTATTTTTCTGATTGATAGTGAAGTTGAACATCTTTTCTTATGTTTATCAGTCAGTTATCTTTCTTCTCTGAAATGCATGTATTCTTTGTATTTTACAAATGGATGTGTTTCTAACAGTTGTGAGGTCTGGAGTTCCAGATTCTTGGTACCTAGAAAATAAAAGCTAAAAATAAATAAATACAAATCGAGGGCTGGTGAGATGGCTCAGTGGTCTAAAGCACCTACTTAGAACAAGCTTAGCAAAGCACAGGGACTGCGGTTCAATCCCCCAGCACCACATGCCAGCCCGCCCCGCCCCCTGGTGGGCTGAGCTGGCCACACACACACACACACACACACACACACACAAATAAATAAATAAAAACAAAAAAACCCAAATCAATATGTTCGGCACATTGTCTTTCTTTGCTTTCAGTATACACTCAGTTCTGGTAACTATGCTTTGGAAATGACCGATGACTGGGAGGACGCAGTAAACTGGAAAGATCGGAGCATTTTGGAGCAGAGGGAAGACCCCCCTGGTGATGATTTTGTCTGAATGCTTTGTTTCACAGATAAGAAAAAGTTTTGAGATGTGAAAGATGGCTCAGGGATGGTTCTGAAAAGTGACTCTAGCTTAATGTTTCCCCCATCTGCTGCTCCTGGTGAAAGAATATTTATTTATTTATTTATTTATTTATTTATTTTTGTATTTTAGGGAAGGGTCTACAGGGTGTTCAGGGTCTCACTATTAGATCAGACTCATAGTGATCCGCCTGTTTACAGCCTCCCAAGAGCTGGGATTACAGGCGCTCGCTACCATGCCCAGTCTCAATTGCAGTCTCAGTGCACGCCCCGTGGGCAGGGCTGGCATGGCAGGCCCGGGGATTGTGAAAGACTATTTATAAAGAATAACATTTACCAGTCTTTTCTGGTCAGGAAATCTTCATTAATACAACAGCTAGCAAAGGCAGATGCAGAAGATAAGGTTTTTAAGCCACAAGGGGTGGCTTTCTGGGGTTGAGTTCAGGTATAAAGGGAACACAGTTTCTCAGATAAACCAGGTGGGTAAAAATGAGTTGGTTTTGTGAATAAAGGGACATTGAATGCTGATGAAATAAAAGGGCTATTTTGAAAAATAGGGGCTCTTAAATAGCCCCCTGCCCACCTGTGAAGCATCCAAGTGGTTGTGCAACTTCTGTTTTTCAAACTTTATAGCATGTTATTCATGGAAACGATCTAGTTTGGAAACTTCCTGCCTATACTACTGAAAAGCACACACCACACGTTCTCGGGATGTGTTTTTAGGCAGGCAAGGTGTTTAGCTCACCACGAAACCTGGGTGTGAACTACATGGACAATGAGGCAGAGACTCAGGCTTGGAGTCAGGTGACAGAGGGAAGCAGCAGAACTTCCTGATGCAGGGATGGAGCCAGGACAGCGAGCCCTCTCTGGGCCAGGAAGTGAGACAGCTCGAGAAAGGCAGAGGGTATTGCATCACCATGAAGGCGGGAAGCAAGGGCAGAGGAGCTGTCTTGTTCTCGTGCAGTCTTATAAGGAAGCAAGGCGAGATGGGCAAGATCAGGAGTGTTCCGGGGCCTGCTAGCTGTACCAGCTTGGGTAGCCTGGGGACATGTGCTACCAGGAATTTGGAAAGTGGAACAGCATTACTATTGAAACCATGCTGGGACCAGTGATTCCCTGAACTTGCAGCCATGTGCGGACCCAGAGTCTCCATTCCCTAAATCATGTGGCCACCAGAACTGTTCTAGAGCAACGTTCTTTCTGGGAGTGACACCCACTTCCTGAGTGTGCCCAGAACTCAGGGATTTCCTGAGATAAGGGTCTATCAGGGTGAGCACAAGGATGGTCCTAGGCAAACCAGGATGGTGGGCCTCCTTATGTGACTAGCCTGTCTCTGGTAGATTCGCTGGGTCTTTTTCTTTCCACATTTGGCGAACAGCAGTGAAGCTGCTGCTCCTACTCTGGGGCCTAGCCTGGGGCACTGGTGAGCTCAGCACGGGCCATCCAGCATCCTCCCTAGTCCAGGTTCCAGTTGGATACCCTCGGGCTCTCTGGTGCAGGGGTCAGGTGAGACAGGGAAAACCTGATTTTGGCTCCAGGCGCTAGAGTGGAGGAGCATTCCGCTCAGTGACCACCTGAGGGTCTAAGGGTGACAGGGAGACTCTGGGTGGTGTGTTGGATGACTGGAGCAGGAGTACTGAGGTGATGCCTGAGAAGCATCCATAGGTGCATTGTCAACCTTTCATATGGGAAACTACACACATACCACTCACAGGACAGTAGAGTGCACAGCACAGTGAGCCATCCTGTACCCAGCGCGGCCTCAACAGTGACCCAGCACAGCTGGTCCTCTGACCATGCACCCCAAGGTGACTTTCCCTCACCCTGTGATTGTTTCAGGTGATCTTGGTTTCCTAGGTTCAGTCCAGTGAACTGTGTGGAGAATGGTGAAAAGAGGGCAAAAGGATCCTCATATTTCACAGGGTAGAAGTCTGTGGGTTCCTGATTTCATCCCATGGAGTTTCTGGGGCCTTGAGCCCATAAACTTGTTCTCAATCTCCTGGCCTTGTGCCTGTAGCCCCATGTTCTGTGATGTTCACCCCCACATTTCCCTTGTTTCTGTTTCCTTTAACATCACAGACATCCTCTGAATTCAGCTGGCCTGCTCTCTCTCTCTCTAGCCGCTGGGTCCCCCCAAACCAGGGGCTGCATCATGGCCTTGTGTGCCTCAAGCTCCAGGCATAGGCCGGGCACAGGTAACACATGTGAGAAGTGAGAGATTGGAGGAAAGTTTAGGGCGACACCTTACTTTCAAGGCTGGCTTCTGGGATTCAGCAGCACATGCAGACTACAAGTGAGACCATGTGACAGAGGGCCACAATTGTCCACACAGATTTGAGCAACTCAGAGTAGTGACTTCTGGATTCCTTTGGGGCCCATCTCCGGGGCTTGCCTCTGCGCTCCCCTGACAAGTGTTTGTGTTCTTCTGGTCTTGTCTGCTTTGGGTCTTGGTGGCATTTCCCCCCAGAGCCTGGGCCACCGAAGGCAAGAGATCCCCTCAGGTTTCCAGTCCTAGGGCAGGTGTTTCCCAGCTGGGCCTGAACCAAGTCTTTCTTCTTCTTTGGCCTCCCTGCACTTATTAGAGCTCCCCTTTGATCTATTGTTCCAAGGAGCTGGCTCGTTCCTTGAAGAATCCTCCTTTGTTCACTCAACAGCAATGAATTCTGACTGGAGCTGCCCAACAGCCTTTGCGAATAGCCCACCTCTCAGAGGGGCTTTCTAGCTTTTAGAGAGGAGGGTCCTACTGAGAGGGGCCAGGGTGCCGGCAGGAGCCACTGCTCTGTGGAACTGGCAAAGAAAGTAGCCTGGGGGATAACTGGAAGGAGAACAAGGTCAAGGAGTTTTTTTTCTTTTCCAGTGGAGAGCTTTGTCCATGGCTGAGCTCCACATGGATGAACAACGGGAGCCACGCTGGGAAGCGATGTCTGCTTCCAGCCACTTCCTGCCTGCTGCCCGCAGGTCAGTTTGCCCAGCCCGCCTGCAGGAAGATGTGGAGTTTGTGTTCCTACCCCGGCACAGAGCCCGACTCTGACTCCCGGCAGCCCTCTGAAGGTGCACACAGGACTGTGGTTCTTAAACTTGAGCATGCCCCAGCTTCAGAGATTCAGACCCCGGAGGCCTGGGGTGGGGCTAGAGAACTGAGATCCTAAGCAGTTCTGAGGTGACATTTAAACTGCTCCTGGTCTGGGGGACCTACGGCGTTAGTAGCCCCCTGGGTTGTCCACCCACGTGCCTTTTACTGACCAAGTCCAGGAAGAGACAGCTTAGCCAGAGAGGAGCAGTGACTGACCGTTGGGTGGACTCAAGGTGGTACATTCCCTCCTGCTCCTCCACAGCTGGAGGAAGTTTTTGGCTGTCTGGGTGATAGTGCTGAGTCCAAGGGAACTAGAATCTTGGGCTAAGATAAGGAAAAAGAGGGATGTAGCAAGAGGCAGGGTTTGAGAATTTGCTTTGATGGAGTAGAGGCGACTGCCAGAGGATTAGATGGGTTTAAACAGAACAGGATGAGGTGAGGGACAGGAGATCTGGGGTTGCAGGGCCAAAGGATGAGCGTGGGAAGAACATGCAGGAGATGAGACAGCAGCACAGGTACTCCAGGGCTGAAGGATGTGTAGTCGCACATATCTATGGATCATAGAGCAGAGGTGACAGAGTTGCCACAGGAAGTGGAGCCGAGTGGAGGGGCACCCAGGAGGGAGGGCATTGGGCGCCACTGCCACGGGTCTGTGGCTCATGCTCCGCTGTTTTCCCTGGCGGTGGTGGGGGCACAGCTCATGGAGTCACGGTGGCCAGCTCTTACCCTGGCTTCTGCCCTGTCGCTGTGGTGAGTCCCTTTCTGGGGCCTTCCGCAAGCCTCCTGCTCCTCCATAGCTCCTGCCTACTGCTGTTGCTAGCATCCTCTCTCCTTCCTGGTGGCCACTCGACTCCCGCAGAGCCTTGCTGTGTGCAGGCGCAGTCTTAGACCTGGTTGGAGGACCGGCACAGGCTCTCAAGCCTCTCCCCTGGGTGACAGGAAGCTCCTGAGGGCAGTGTCTGCTGTGTGGCCCAGGAAGCCATGCTGAGGGAGAAAGCAGAGGAGTCGTGGCCTGGCAGACCCTGTAGTTCTGCAAAAGCAAAGTAGAGCCCCTTCCTGGGGGAATCCAGAAGGCCTGGGATACTAAGCGCACTCCAGAAATGTCAGACAAGGGAATGAGACAAGATTTTCTTTTCAGAACTGAAATGTAGAGTGGAAGGATGGGGTAGACAGCACTTGGGCTGTGGCTGGGCCAGGTAGCAGCACATGATTGGGCTGGAGGGAGAGGTACCATGGGCCAAAGGTTGGGGCTGACACCACAGGTCTTCCCTGCTGGGGTCGGTCAGGCCTCTGGTCCTGTACAGTGAGGTTACCTGGCTCCCAGGGAGGAGCCTGTGGGCCTCAGCTGTGAGAGCAGCAGGACAGGGACAATGATGAGCTGCCAAGGCCACAGGGTCAAGTGCAGGTGGACTATGTAGAGAGAGCTAGCCAGGCACCATGGGACCTGTGCTTTTGGGACGTGCTTCTCGGGAAAGAGAATTTTGTTCTTAGTTGTTACTTCCCAGCTGGTGGCAAAGGCCCCTAATCTGTGCATATGCTCCCAAGGCCACTCCTCAGGGGCTTTCTACCTGGGGCTTACCTGGGAGCTGGTCAGGATGCGCAGGGTAGTGGCTGCAGCTTCTGGGAAGAGTGGGTGTGGTGCATGCGCGGATCCCTGAGACTGTGCCATTGAGCCTAAAGGCAGCCGAGCTCCTCTCCTGCCCATGGGGCAAGCACTGGCTTGGGGTGGGGATGGGCAGGCCGCCTGGTCTGTGTGTCCTCCTGGCTCTGACACTGTGGTCCCCAGTTCAGCTTTTCCTGTTCTACTGTTCACAGGGCTGTGCCCCATTTCCTTCGAGGAGTGGGAGGGCCCTTGAGAAGACTGGCCTGTCCCCTTCCCTGCTTCCCCATAGGTCAATGACAACTCATTCCCAATGCTTAATTGTCTAAATAAAACATAATTCAAATAAGTATTGGGATCTGGTGTAAAATGAGGGCCCAATTTCTTTCACTTGCATGTGGACATCCAATTTTATGAACACTGCTTATTGATGAGACTGTTTTCCCACAGGAATATTCTCTGCACCTTTGTAAAGGTTGTTCAGGGTCTCACTAGTAGATCAGACTCACAGTGATCCACCTGTTTACAGCCTCCCAAGAGCTAGAATTACAGGCATGCGCCACCACACCCAGTCTCCATCACCATCTCAGCATAGCAGGCCTGGGGATTGAATCTCCGGCCCCTGTACCTATTTGGCTGGCTCTTGTCCACTGTCTTGATGCCACAGCTTTGGACATAGCTATGTATCCAGAAGCATGAGACCTTCGGCTTTAGTTTTTATTTCCAGGATTGCTTGGGCTGTTCAAGGTCCCTCGTGGTTTTGTTTTTCAAGGCCTCAGTCATCTGCAGAATCCACCTTTGCCTCCTCATGTTGAACTCACAGAAGCAGAGAATCCCTGGGTGGTGGTGGGAGCAGGAACTGGGGAGATGTTGGTGAAGGAAACCAACTCTGGGTTCTAGGATGAATCAGGTCTGGCATCCTAATGGACAGTGTGCTGGTTGAAATTAGCCATGCTGTGTTGCCTACCTGGGGCCCTGCAAGACAATAGTTTCTCAGCTTTCTTACCACAAAATGGTAACTATGGGAGGTGACAGAACTGTTCAATAGCTTGGCGATCACACTCTTTTTTGTAATGAGCAGCTTGACAATTGCTGCTCTTTTTAATGAGCAGCTAGAGTCACCACGGGAAATGGGTTCCAGAGCCCTGCACACCCACCCTGTGGGCACCAAGCTCCAAGAGGCTCAGGTCCCTTCTATAAAGTGGTGTAGCATTTGCAAGGAACACAACCACCTCCTCCCATATACTTTAAATAATCTCTAGGTCACTTATAAAGTGCCTAATACAGTGAGGCATGGTGGTGGCATACCTTTAATCCCAGCATGAGGGAGGTTGAGGCAGAAGAATTACCAGAAATTGAAGCCTGGGCTGCATAGTGGGCTCAAATACAGCATGAACTACATACCCAAGACCTTGTTTCAAGAAAGAAAGAAAGAAACTGGAAAAGAAGGAAAGAAGGAAAGAAAGAAGCCTAATCCAGTGTAAATGTGATGGCTATGGTTGTGATATTGTGCTAGTTAGGAAACAATGAGAAGAAAACAATGAGCATGTTCAGTAGAGGTGGGTATTTTAGGAACATTTTCCACCTGAAGTTGGTTTCATCTCAGAGTGGACTGTATCAACACAACACTGTGTACCTTAAATGTACTGTGTACAGTGTTGACCTATCAACTACACAAAGCTCAATGAAATTGTTACAATACAATTCACAGCAAGTACAAAAGGAAGAGCATCCACCTGAGGTTCTAGCACCTCACCTCTCCTGTCTGGGCTCATTAAAGCAAGAGGAGCTGTATTCCTTGATCTCTCTTCACCATGGGCTCTAGGTAGCATTCTGGAGGTGCAGCCCTTACCAGGGCCTTCTATCATCTCAACCCCCAGAAATGCTCGCCACTGTGCACTAGGTCTCCTTCCCCCTTCCCCAGGCCCCATCTACTTCTGGTCTCTGTGGATCTGGCTATGCTAGGGCTTCCTGTAGGTGGAATCCCACAGGAGTTGTCCTTTGTGGCTGGCGTATCTCACTCAGACATTGTCCTTGAGGGCCACCCATGCTTTAGTAGGTGTCAGAATTTCTTTAAAGGGCTGAAGGGTGTCTCCTGGCATGTCTGCACATTTTCCTTATCCATCCATCCATCCATCCATCCATCCATCCATCCATCCATCCATCCATCCATCCATCCATCCATCTATCCATCCATCCATCCATCCATCCATCCATCCATCCATCCATCCATCCATCCATCCACCCACCCATCATCCGTGCACCCTTGGGTGGCTTCCACCTTCTGATGGCTCCAGCTGAGCTTGCAAACTGCTCACTTTCCTGTCCTGTGCCATCTTAGGACTGAGAATGAACACTCTTTTTTCAGTTTCCCAGAGTAGCCCTTCGGGGTCCTCTTTCTATATTATATAGAAAAGCAAAGCAAATGCAATCAGGAAAATACTTCCGGGAGCAAGCTAGGGTGGGGGAGCTGCCTTGCTTTTTATTTTAACTCTTGCTATTGAATTGCTGACTCGTAGTTCCATCTCAGGGCAGGTTGAGCACCTGAATTTTCTGTCTCCTGGCACACATGTGCTTTGGAGGGAGGCTGCAGTGAGCCCACTCTAGCTTGGCTGGGGCCTTGCCAGCCCTGCCCACCTTCCTGCCATCCTGCACGTGCTCCCTCAGCACTGGCACCTGCCCCACTCTGTCACTCTGTCACTTCCTCCCTGTATTTCAAACTGAGCCTGGAGCAGCTGCCTGGCTGAGCAGGCGTTTAACAAGAAACCAAAACCAAGACCATTAAAGCAGAGCTCAGCTCTACCAATTCATCCTGAGAAGTTTAGCTTTCTTCAGATCCGGCCACACTGCCCTGTGGACCCCAGACTGCCTGGGTGCCTCTCTGCACCTTGGTTCCGGGGCCCTGCACAGGCAGCTGGGTGGGGTGGTCCTGCCTGGTACTTCGCTGGGGAAAGTTATTCTGGGCCCCCAAAGGCCTCATAAATCTGCTGCTCAGATGGATGAAAGGCTCCATAAAAGGGCTCCTCTTTTGGTGCAAATCTCAAATTTCCCTTCGATTTAAATTTGGCAAATGAAGAATGAAATGTCTAAGTCACAGTCTCCCACCAAGATTTGCCTTCTTTTCTTTTCTGAGGAGCGCAGGCGGTCTGAGCCTTGCGTTCTGCTTTCCTTAGTGTATGATTAGCCAAGTGTGCAGCAGGTTCATGGGTGACTCCTCAGGCAGGGAGGGCGAGCCAAGGGCTAGCTGGAGGCCGTCAGTTGAGGCTCAGCCTTGGGGAAGCAAGGACTCAGGGTATTTATTATTTTCTCTTAGAAGGCAGTTTCATAATACAAATCTGAATACAGTGGGGGTGGACTGTCCTTATAGCAGCCTGAGATTTAATATTGCTAAAAAGGAAAAGGGGAAGGGCAGGTGGACACAGGGCCAAAGGCACACGGACCTGCACTGTGACCTTGGAGTGGAGAAGGTGACCTTGGAGTGAAGAGCCAGACCACACAGTCTCCTCCCTGCCTGTGGGTAGGGAGGTGACCAGGACAGGCGCTGCTGTGTGGTCAGGGCTGGGGCTCCCTGCTGTGCTAGTGCTATGCAGGGTCACCCGTTTGGTCTGCTCCCCTGCTAGCTGGAGCTTGCGTTCCTGCCCTTGGATGGCGGCTGGATAGCCCTCCTTCTTGCATGCTGCTGCTGTGGGTCATGGAGAGTAAAAACCACGCATGCTGGGAGGCTGAGGCAGGAGGATCACAAGTTCTAGCCCAGTCTGGGCAACTTTGCAACTTAGTGATACTCTGTCTCCAAATAAAAAACAGAATGGAGGATGTAGCTCAGTACAAAGATCCTTTGTTTCACGACAGTACCAACAAAACAAAGTAAAACAAAACACACAAACAAAAAGCCCCACACACTTTTTCCCACTTGCCACAGCATTTTCTTGGCCTTTGTTGAGTTTTAAAAAAACAGAGGGCAGCCCAGGGCCCTCTGGACCTGACTCCAGCCAGTGCAGGCCAGGTGTGTGAGTGGAACTTTCTTCATTAGACAGGCCCGGTGTGGATCCCTGGGGCAGAACTCCCTGCAGAGAGGCTAGCGGCAAGACCCACCCAGCTGACCCAGGAGCAGAACATCTTGCCAGAGTGGCACAGCGGGTTCACCTCTAAGGGCTGCAGCAGGAAGACGTGGAGCACAGCAGCCAGACCCAAGCCACACCCACCTGGACGAGTTGGAACTTGGTAGATCCAGACCTGGTGCTAAGGTAATAACTCTACCAAAGCTCTACACCAAAGGTCAGAAGACAGTGCTAGACAAAATGACAAAGAGAAGGAGCAAAATGGGCCCTGAGCCCACCGAGAACAAATGCAGAAGACAATAGCTTAGAAGAAATTGAAAAGCACACACCTGAAATCTCTGAAATAATAGCGTCTGAAGTAAAGAAACAACTGCAGAAAGATATAGAGGAAATCAGATCAGAAATAATTTTTGAAGTAAAAAAAGAAATGATAACTATAATGAAAGAAGTACTAAATGCTTCTAAAGAAGACACTGATAAAAAAATAAAAGAGACTAGAAAAATGATGGAATCCTTGAATGATCAATATAGGAAAGAAATAGAATGCATGAAGCAGATTCAAAGAGGTACACAGGTTTGATTAAATTAATATTTAATTTTCTGAATATTGTTTAATTTTAATTTTTATTTCATGATTTATACTGTTTCTTTGACTTACAATCTACTTATAACACATGGTTTGATATTTTCTCCTAGTATTAGAAATTTTAAAAAGCATATTTCCATTTTCCATTGACTTTATATTAGTTTTTCTTTGTCTTTTACACACACAAACACCCAAAAATATATGTATATAACCTGACATAAGATTGATAATGGAAATCTTCAATGACCTTTTAAATGGGTTTGTCTAATACAATTATGTTTTACATAGTCCGGCATTACTGCCACTTTGAGAGCTCTGTATTCTTTCTCCAGGCCCATACAGCAACTTCTCTTACCTTCTGGATTATGGTCTTTGTCTGGAGGTATTAGAATATTTCAAGTTTGTATAACTGGAAAATATTTTACTTTTAGTTTTCAAAGGTAAGTTTGCTAAGTATAAAATTCAATGAGGACAGATTTTTTTTTCAGTCTTTGAATAAATAAGTCTAGTTTCTTACCCACTTGATCTTTTTTTTTTTTTAATGTTGAATAAGACATTATTGAATTTTGTTCTTCCATAGCTAATATTTTTTCTATGTATATACTTTAATGATTTTTTTTCAAAACTGGGGCTTGAACTCAGGCCCCTGCACTTGCCAGGCAAGCACTTATTCCACTGAGCCATCTCCCTGGCCCAATAATTTTTTTTTTTCTTTACAATTAGTTTTGGACAATTTCATTTTTTGTATATTGGCCTGATTTCATTCATATTTCTTGTACAAAAGGTTCATTTTTCTTGGAAATAGGCTATAATTTTAAGTAAATTCAAAAAATTTAAATCTTTAAATAGTTATTGCCTACTCCATTCTATTTTGAGAATTCTAATTATATGAATATATGTTTCTTGATTTTGGCACAGAGTGAACTATTATATGACTGACCTGTAAATTCTTTCTTCTTCATGTTTATTTTAGACAATTTTTATTGTTATATTCATTTAAGTTTGTAAGTAATGTTTTTACAATGTGCAATGTGTTATTAATCTCATGTATTCATTTCGGAAATATTTTTCTAAAATTCATACTGTCTACATCTTATATATTTCACATTTCAATATTTGTCTACAATTTTTAATTTGCTATATAATTATTTTTGATTTTCAATGAAGTTAATAATGAGTTTAAAAAAGTTATGAACGCAACATACATTGATTGAAGTAATTGAAATGACGCAGAGCAGCGAGCAAGAAGCACCCCACCGCCTCCCTTCCCTCCTTCTCGTTTCTGCCTACCCCCGGGCCGCGCCATCACGGAACAGCCACTTTCCCTGTTTTGTAGAAACAAAACCCTGGACAGCGAGTGGTCTTGCATGGCAGAGTTGGGGGTCTAGTGAGCCCCCTCGACCAAGTTTTACTTTGGAGGGCTTGGTTACCGAAGGTTGGCGGCACGGCTGTGTGGCCGTCCTCGCCACCGTCCGAGGGTAAGGTCGGTGGCAGTCCCTGTCCTTTCCCCATGCCGAATCCTGCGCGCGCACCACCCTCTGTGCTGCGTGAGCTGTCGGTGAGGTTGCGCTGCAAGGCATTCTGGGAGAGAGGAAAAGCGAGATACCGCATTGCCACACTTTTTATTACAGTATATTGTTACAATTGTTTTATTGCTATTTTGGAAATCCCTTCCTCATGTCTAAATGAAACTTTATTATAGGGATATATGAAGAAAAAAATAAGATACATAGGGCCTCCGCTGGGGTCTTGGATTAGAGGGGATGTGTTGGTTCTCCCTTAGATTTTGGCAGGGAATGTCTTCCCAGATCAGGATAAAGACCAGACTCATTTAAGAGGTGAGCGCCCACTACCATTTTGAGAGCTCTTTATTTTTCATCCAGGACCATACAGCAACTTCTCTTGCCTTCTGGATTACAGTCTTTGTTATTTTCCATATGCTGCGTCTGGAGGTATAGGAAGACCTAGCAGATTTCCTGGTCAAGCCCCATGTGACTGATGGGACTGGGCTCCAGTTTCTGACTGTCGTGAGCAGTTCTGTAAGTGCAATCCTGCTGTGTGTAAATGCTTTGCTTTTTTCTTTGTTTATTCTGTTAGTGCAAGTGAAGCGCATGTTAGCCGCACACACCAGAGCCTCCATCCCGGCGTTCCTGGTGCACACGCACAACGTGCGCTCGTGTCCTTTGCCTCCCCTGTGACCGTCTCGTCCTTTGCGCCCGCTCAGTATCCTGCTTCTAGTCATGTCCTGTCTGCTTTTCTACTTCCATGTTTCTTTCTCTCTATCTGATTCCATGTGTGAAGGAGGACATTTCACATCCATAGAACAGCTGTCTTCTGGGGGGCTTGCTGGTGTACCCGATTTCCACACCCATGGACAGACTACTCTCTGGAAAAACTAGAGCAATTGACACTGCCCCAGCATAAGGGCGTGCCTGGTGGCTGTCCTTCCTCTGGTGAGAACTGCCTGTGTGTATATTGTTCTTCACGTTTCTTTTGGATTATTTCTCTTAACTACTGATTTTTTTTTTTTTTCCTGAGACAGTGGGTGAGGCACCCTGTCTGTTCTTTGTTCCTTTACCTGGGACATTACCAACGAGTGATGTGTAAACTTAGAGTTCAGTAAATGCCAACAGGCGATGTAAACAAAAGTTTGTTTACACCAAATTAGTCGCACACATTCCTTAACTTGTTTTTAGCCCTCAATAAATGTGAGACGTTCGGGGCTCGAGACTCACTTAAAGCGAGATTAAGCTCAGGAGTACTCTGCAGCTATATTAATCCCGCCTTCCTGTCATTTCTTTCGGCTCCAACTGATTTCATACTACAGGCAGGGTCTCATTACGTCACCTGAACTGGCCTCCAACTCACAGCGGTCCTCCTGACTCAGCCTCCTGAGTGCTGGGACTACAGGTGTGCACCACCACACCTGGATTAATTACTGATTTATAGGTGTAAAAAATCAAGGACATTCACACCAGGGCCACCACACAGGTTCTTTCTGGGTGTATATTTCATCTTTTGACTTTGTAGTACATGTCATCACAGGGCACTCAGCCGCTAGGAGAAAATCTCTCAGTCTTCCTACTTT
>NW_004524599.1:11924495-11952766 GCF_000260255.1 Octodon degus
TTTAATCTGCTGAGCTATTTGGCCGGCCCTTCAGTCCTCCTCCTTTGGCTTCTTCCTTCATTTAGCACCTTATCTAGATCAAGGAAGAATTATTTCCCCATGTATTTTCCTCGGAAACTTTTATTGCTTATTTTTTCATATTAAAACTCTCTTTGAATTTTTAAAACCTGATATGAGACAGTGGCTTCTAAATTATTTTTCCAGGTGCTTTTTGATGGTGCCAACAGCATGTGTAAAATAATCTCCTTTTCCCCCTTGAATCAATGGCCTCCCTTACTGTGTAGGACGTGGCCATAGCCCTCCGGTCTGCCTTTGGGCTTCCTGTTCTCTGTCACGGATCTGTTTGCATATTCTTGTGGCAATTGCAAAGAGCTTATAGTGGCCTTATTATATTTGTTCATTCTTGTTGTTTTAGATTTGGAGACAAGGCCTTGCTACATAGCCCAGGCTGGTGCTGACCTCTCTGTGATCCTCCTGCCTCAGCCTCCTGAGCACTGGCGTCACAGGCTACCACCTCCCCTCCAGGACACGCTCGTTAGTGCTCCTGTATGGAAGGGAGGATTCCCTCCTTGTTTTAGCTTTGTTTTTTGTTTTTCTGAGGCAGGGCCTCACTTTGTAGTGCAGGCTGGCAACCTCCCCAGTACTGAGCTACTGTGGTATTTTCACTGTTTAATAGAATATTTACTGGTTTTATAGATTTTTATTATGCTTTAAAATTGGGAGTGACTTCTCAATTTTACCAGGTGCTCTTTATTCTTATTCTTTCATATTAGTGCCATTTTTCTCCCTTGTAAGCACCTCACTCTTACTTCTCTATCAGCAGGAAGAAGGTCACAGTTCCAGAGGGATGGTGAGCTTAGGTGACAGCCTGGTCCTGTGGCCTCGTGCCTGGGGTCATCTGAGAGATGTTACTTGCATAGGGCAGGGCTGGGCAGGGCAGGAACCATGGAGTTACCCTGAGGGGTGGAGGCTCAGTCATTTCTAAACACTCTGACAGACAATGGAAGTGCAGGCTGGTGTAGGCGCTGGGGAATGACTGCCTTCAGTCAAGGTGACCACCTGACTTTGAGAGGTGAAGAAGACAGGGCAGCTGGAAGCCAGGAAGACCCCTCCCTGGGCTGAGGGTAGGAGGCCCAGGAAACCTGTGGGGAGGCAGCACTAGACTTTACGGGGCAGCCAAGGTCATGGTCCCCAGTGGGCTGGGTGCAAGTGTATAGTAGGCAGAGCCTGAGCAGGAGGAGATGATGGTCAAGGGTCCAGGGCCCTCCCCAGGCTTAGGACTCCAAAGAAAGGTTCCAAAATTGACCTGCTGAGCCAGGCATGCTGCTGCACACTGGTAATGCGAGCTATGAGGGAGCCTGAGGCAGAAGGGCTGTGGGTTCAAGGCCAGAAGGGCGGCCTGGTCACACAAGGAGATCTTGTCTCAAAAGAAACAATAACAATAACCACAAATCAAAAACAAACAGAAAAAGCCTTTCTTGTATTTTGGGTGACATAAAAGGATTTTTAAACTTCTTCCCTTAAGTATTGGGGGTTGAATCCAGAACCTTCATGTGGAGTTATGTTCACGCTCTCTTATTTTTTATTTTGAAGCAAGACCTTGCTAAGAGGTTACCTACGCTGGGCTGGGACTTGCCATCTTCCTGCCTCAGCCTCCCTGTGTGGTTATACGTGTGTGCCACCATGCCGGGCTTCTTTTTTGAGATGAAGTGGGCGTGTCTCACGAGGTAGCCTGGGCTGGGCTTGAATTCCTAGGTCAAGTGATCCTCCTGCCTCAGCCTCCGGATTAACTGAGATTAACTACAGATGCATGCCCTGGAACCAGGGTGGGCCTTTTGAAGATGGAGTGTGCAGCAAAATGTTGGGATGAATTCCACAAGACACACCACCGCACTTCCCACGTGTTATTGGGTGCTTTCATCCCTTGTAAAGGGGCAAAAATATTTTAAGCCCAAGTTAAAAAATGATCATAAAAAAATAAAATAGTGACAAAGATATGATTGGGAAAATGCAGAAAGATACAAATAAAAATTAGAGTAATAATTTCATCCTTTAATTAGCTCAAATCATTAGTGCATTTTTTTTTCTTTTTTCTTTTTTTTGTATTTTAGTACGGGGTCTATAGGGTCTACAGTGTCTCACAACGTAGTTCGGACTTGTAGTCATCCGCCTGTGTTCAGCCTCCCAAGAGCTGGGATTACAGGTGTGTGCCACAGAGGCCAGGCAGGCAAGACACACGGGGGATTGAATCCCAGCCACTGTGCTCTAAGCCAGCGCTTTAGTCCACTGAGCTACCAGGCTGGCCTAGTGCATGTTCTTCCAGGTTGTTCCCTTGGATTGAGGCTAGTGAGCACCCACTCCGAGATCAGATCATCTCCCTGCCAACCTGTGGTCACATCACAGGCATCTTCTGGTGTCTGTGCCTGCTGTGTTGACCTTTGACCCCCTGCCTCACTAAAAACCAGAACATTTCCATTCATAATTATCACCCTTATTAGAAAACTCTGCTGTTTTCATGGCTGCATGAGCCCCTCTAGGTTCGAGGCTCCTGTGTATGTGACAAGCTCTCCTCTTTTTCTCTGCCATGGTTCTCCTGCGCCTGGACTGACCTGGTTTCTAGATGCTTCCCCGGCACATGTCCTCCCATGTTGTGTCCTCTGTGCCAGGCTCACTTGCTCTTGCTGCTGGGCTCCAGCTCTTGAGTCACATCTCCTAGCAAGACCACTGTCCCTGCATGGGTCTGAGTCCCTTGAGAGGGTCCCACAGCTCCCTGGCATGTCACCCAGGCCCCTGGTGGCAGAGATCTGGTCTGCAGAAGTCACGAAATAGGACCCAGGGATGGGCTGGCTGCAGAGGTGGGGAAGGGTGACAGAAAACCAGCTGGGGAGGGCATAGTGCTGGGGGGGCATGGGCAGCCCAAAGCTTGCAGTAGGTGTAGGCTGATACTGAGGGAAGCCTGCTGCTGTCACTGGTGCAGGGCGGGGCGGCCTTCTTACTCTTGCTGAGTGTCCCATGGAGCCAGAACATTGATTGTCCCTGAGGCAGCCACAGAAAACTCCTCAGAGAGCTTGGTGGACACACACAGCATGAAACCACTGGATGACCAAGGGCAAACGCAAGCCCTGCGGTCAGTGTGTGGAAATGTGTTCTAGGTGGGAAGAAATGCAAGGTGTCGCTGCTCCTGACAGTTCAGAAGCGGCCAAGTGCACACTGCCTGTGGCCCTCCTCATGAGCATTGCATCAGTGCAAAGAGGCTGAGCTGTTCTGACAGGCACTTGGGGGGCAATGCCGCCCTCACCTCACTGTGGCTCCGAGGGCACCTTCAGGGGCCATTGCCACCCATCCGCACAGCCAAGCAGATCTGCTCTATGGTGTGTGAGAGGAGGGCAAGGGGCCTCTCTCCACAGCTGCATCCCTTCTCTGTGTGATCCTGGCAATGTCACTTTGCCGCATTGGGTCTTTTGATCTCTTTGTTCTGGATTACAGGTGTCCTTCATACATCTAGATTGCAATTCCCAAAGGACTCTGGTGTTTTTGTCCTTGTGGATATCTCAGGAGAGCTTAGGAAATAATGGTGTTAGCAGACTTGTTCTGTGGCCCTGGTGCTTGGTAGTGTTTATACGAAGCACACTTTTCACATGAGGGAGGATCAACTCTCAAGGGTCTCGAGTGTGCGTGTGTGTGTGTGTGTGTGTGTGCGCGCGCACGCGCACATGTATCCACATGCACAAACTAGAGATTCAAAAATTCAAATGTATCCAACAGTAAAGTAGACATCTGCTGGAGTTGTCTTTGCTCCCTTCCCTACAAAAATATGCCTAGAGACCGGAGCATCTATTTCTCATACCCTAATGGCAAGCACGCTAGCCTCACGTACTTACTGGAAATGGAAATAATTCCTTTTGAAGACCCCAGATCCGTCCCATTTCCTCATCTCTCAAGTACCTACCCATCCCTGGCCACCCCAACCCTGTCAGTATTTTCCTCACATTGGCTTTCTTGGCCTTTTCTTAAAATTTTGGCCCCTGCCCCTCAGTCTGGCAATATAGACTGGAAATCAGCACAGGTTCATAGATGATGGCAGGATGGGAACAGAGCTGTCTGCCCAACCATCTGCCTTTTCTTAGCTATAAAAGGGAGCGGATTTATAGATTTCGAAGGAGATTATTTTTCAGGGGCTCCCAGGCTACTAATATTCTGTTGCTGTCTGTAAAATTCCTTCTCCCAGGGGTTGAGCAAAGTCCCTGTGACCTCTGTGGAGAACAAAAGCCCCTCGTACATGACCCTTGGAGGTGGTATCTTCTCGGGGATCTGCTGCTCACTGCTGTCCGCTCAGGAGGCTGTGGCCCGCTGTCACTGACGAAGCAAGGGCTTGCGCCTTGGAGAGGGGCCTGGAGGAAGGGGCTAAGACAAAGCGAAGTCAATTTGCATTCAGATGTCTGCATTAAATATTAATAGTGCATAGGTACAAGTGTAGCACCCCTTTATTCACAGTGGGGTTGCCATGGCTGTCGGGTTTGGGGCTGGCTGTGGCAGCGGGGAGCAAGAGGAGGCCCGCAGCCCTGAGCAGCTCAAGGCCGCATCCGCCCTGGCCCTGGCGCGGGGCCCAGACCTATCCAGCAGCAGCCCGGGGGCATCTGTGGTCTCCCCTTGTTGATGAAGGATGCCATAGTCTTGAAGGCAGTGACTGGGCATAGACTCAGCAGGGAGACCTGGTGCTGTCCACAGGCGGCCATGCGGGGCTTTCTTGTACTGATCTGTAGAACCAGTCACAAGAGGAGTGTGGAACGGAAGGACTGGTGTTGCCTCCACGACGAAGGAGGCCGGGAAACTGTGCTCCCGGGATGCCTCTGGCTGCTGTGCCCTGGCGGAAACCAGGGTTGGGGCTCAGAGTAGGCTTGGTGACAAAGCCTGGAGCCCAGCGGCCTGTGAAGAGGCTATTTCCTGTGTCTTCGTTTTATCTTTTCTTTCTTGAGACCGAGCCCTCCCTTGTCTCATAACTCACACTGTCTGAGAGATATTCCTGCAAGGCTGGCTCTCACCAGCCGGGACTGAGTCTGTCCATGTGTCGCTCTAGAGACGCATGTGGATTTCCATCCTGTCCGTGCAATCCAGCGCCATCCTGCTCTGCCTTGGGTGTGGAGTTTGGGCAGCACTTAGCTGCGTGGAAGTGACTCCTGGTCACCTTTAAAAGTTTGGACACCCAATGACATGTGGCAGAATACACCCAGGGCCTCTAGGGATGGAGCCCAGGTTCATTTGGCTCTTTAGGGGCTGTCAAGGCCTGCCAAGGTGGGCAGCTGCCGTGGGGTGAGCAGCTTATCTAGATTGACTGGACTTGACCCTCAACTCTGGCTGGTAGTATCTTGGGCCTCTTATTTCCCATTCCCTGCCTCAGTTTTTCATCTGTAAAATGGGAATATAAAGGGGTCAATAGTGCATAGTACTAGTGTAAAGATTAAATGAGCTTAGAAAGTGGCCTGCACCAGCCAGCACCCTCTGAACATTTTCCATGTATGACAGCATACGGCACATCCTAACCATGACAAGGCCAGGGCAGGACAAGGGTCTCGGGGGAAGGGACAGAGTCCCTGGAGGTGTTTCCTGGAGAGGACGTTTGGCTTGCGTATGACTGTCTCTGGTCTCTAATCACAGTGGAAAGCAATGTGGCGTGACACACGTGACAGTGAGGTGGAGACTGAAGGTCCGGGGCGAAGGCTCCCCACGGGGGCCCTCAGCCAGCAGCAAGACGGGCTGCCTTGCGGGTGGAGAGGGGCCTCAGGCCCTGGGGAGCGTGAGCAGCAGGGGAACCAGTGTGGGTGTCCTACACGCGGGACTTACAGGACAAGGAACGACGAGCCGGACGGCCTCTAAAACCTTCTGTAGTCCGGGCCTTTTAAGGGTTAGACACTACTAAATGTCCTTTTAAATTTATTTATTTTGGTACTGGGCACTGAACACAAGGCCTTTGCACTGAGGTACATCTCCAGCCCTTTTTTCCAAATTAAAGTATCATTATCACCATTTCTGAGGCAGGGCCTGTAGTGGATCGCCCACCGGCGGTCAACTTGTTACGCCCAGCTGAACCGGGCTAGCGTGGTGCTGGGTGCGGGAAGCCCACCTGAGGACTGTTGCCGGCAGCCGGAGAGGCAGAATGGAGAAGCTGTGGAGAGGCTGGTAGGGAAGCTGTTTGGAGAAGTGGGGGCTGCTGGTTCTCTTGGGCTGTCCTGCTAGGGGACCTTGTCATCAGGCTGGCTTTCCTGATGATCATGGCTTTTGTCATTGCAGGAGCTCGGGACCTCCTTGTCACTGAGGATGGCTGCGGTTCATTTTGGGGCTGCTCTGGGTCCTCATTTGAGCATGGTTTCCGGAAGGGAAGATGGTGCCCTGCTCAGCCTCATGGAGAAGCTCGTCATGTTGGCTTTCCTGATGGGGACTCGGCTTTCCTCCTGGCTGGAGGAGCTGGGGACCTCACTGTCGCTGAGGATGGCTGTGGTACTTTTGGGGAAGCTCTGTGCTTACCCTGAGTGTTGCTTCCTAGCTCCAGTGCAGATCCCTCAGCCTGCGGGTACAGATCCTTCATCCACTGGCATAGACTTCCTGGCTTCCACCACTGACCTTTGGGCCTTTCTAGTACAGATCCATGAAGCGGGCCTGCAGTGAGACATTGTCGTGGGCTCTGGGCCTCCAGCTGGACTGGTAGGGGGCATTGTGATGGGCTCTAGGTCTTCAGCTGGACTCATGCAGGATGCCCCCAGCTGGACCTTTGAGATTGCCAGGCACATGCCACCATGTAAAAATTTTTAAAATTAGAGACAGGGTCACACTAAATCACTGAGTAATAGCCCAGGCTGAGCCTGAGCTTGCCATCCTTCTGACCCAGCCTTCCCTGGTGCTATGGATTACAGCCAAATTACTCCCTTCCCTGTAGCTGGAGGCCAGTGAAGCATAAAGCTGCACCCAAGAGAAGACCAAGGTGTGGTGGCATCAGCTTGCTCTCAGATGGAGGAGGTGCCTGGGGCCAGCCTCTGTCTTTGCCCACTTGGGGACACTGAGGGTAAGGAAGCCCTGGCTCTAGGACATCTGCTCTCAGTAGGGGTGAAATGCTCAGAGACCCTTTTCATTGAATTCTGGATGTAGCTAGGAGAAGCGTTGGCTTTGCTTAAGGCCTGGGGTCAAAGAGGACACTCCTTCACCTGCAGTCCTGTGCCTAGGCCACTTCTTCCCCACAAGCTCATGGCCCTGTTCCTTGCTGGGCCCTCCTTGGTCCTTGATTCTGCGTGGGTTCCTACCCAATTTCATTAAAAGTGCAGAATTCTACAAGGCATTTATTTATTTATTGCACTGGATCTTGAACTCAGGCCCTTTGCACTGAGCTACACTTGCAGCCATTTTTTTTATTTATTTTTTATTTTTTTAAGCAGGTGTCACCCGGCTGAGAGCCCACGCGCGCTCAGCCTTGCAGGTGGACGGGTGGCGGTGGACGGGTGGCGGCGGCCGCTGAGCATGCGAGGGAGCGGTTCCTTGTCTGAACTGCTTTTCTAGACGCGGCGGGGAGGTCGGCATGGCCCGCGGCAATCAGCGAGCACTTGCCCGCCAGAAGAATATGAAGAAAACCCGGGAAATAAGCAAGGGAAAAAGAAAAGAGGACAGCTTGACTACTTCTCAGCAAAAGCAGAGGGACTCTGAGATCATGCAACCAAAGCGAAAGGCAGATAATGAGAAGAAGTCTATGCAGACAGGAGAAAAATGATGTCTGGCTCTTCAGGAAACCCGGGTGCTACTACCAGCTGGTACCTGATAGGCTCCAAGACTGAGGATTCTGTAAAGTAAACAAGCATCTCTTGCGTTACAACTCATCCTCATGAAACTGTCTACTTCAAACGTTTTTTGCAGCCTTAGAGTGATGTTTTAGCACCATTCTGGAAAGAATAAAACATGATGCATGTGAAAAAACATTTTTTAAAGATCTTTCTAGAGCCCTGAGACTGGGCTCGAACTCATGGTCTTCCTAAGCACCTGGATAATAGGTGCGCACCAGCATAACTGGCTCTATGAAGCCTCTGTCACTTATATTTTGCCTTGAAGGTGAAGTAGGCAATAGAGCTAGTTTGACATTGTCACCAAAGCATTGTCCCAGCCATGAAAACTGCCCCAAAGTGAATGTTTGCAAATGATTTGCCTTTGTGTCAACTGGAGGGACAGCTAGTGGCACAAGCTCCCCTGGACCCTCAGAGTCAATCTACCATGGACTTCATGTGGTTAAAAAAAGAAGTAAGTCAGTACTGAATAGGAGCACACCTTTCCTGGCCATCTTCCCCAAATACAGCGGCGTAACATCTACCGACCCGGGCCTCCATCACCTTGGGGTTGTAAGTCACCTCAAGATGATTGGATGTGGAGGGCATGGGCAGAGGCCAGGCCACTTTACAGGTGGGACCTGAGGGTTACAGGTGGAGTTCATGGAGCGTAGGCCAGTCCCTAGACACCATAGAGTGAGCGTGTCTCACAGGAACTCAACTGAGCCTCCCTTTCAGGAGGAAACTCTCCTTTTGTGCTGTCCAACACCCACTGGGCCATTTCCGGCTGTCAGCTAGCCGATGGCTTCCTCAAGGCTGCTAGTCCAAGTCCTGCCCCACCCGGGTCACCCTTCTGTGTCTTTCTCCTCTCCACTGCCTTGACATACTCAGTCCCGGTGGCCTCCCCTCCAGTTCTCAGACTCCACACAACCACACTTGGGTCTGGTGGCCCGTGGAAGCCCCACCTCCCCCACTGCCATCAGGGATGCCTGTGGTCACAGCCCCTGCCAGGCCACTGTCCCACCCACACTCCTCCCTGCTCAGCTTCTTTGCTGGCCGGGGGCCACACAGCGCCTTCCTGCTTTTTGGCACCTCAGACCCCTCCTGGCTGCACCTGTGCCCACCCTGCCTCCCTGGTTTGGATTCCTCAGTGAGCCGACTTGGCCATGTCCTCAGAAGCGCCTCCCTCACATCTGACCCTCCACCATGTCTCCTTGGACAACCCTTCCATTGTCTTCTGGCCCCAAGTGGTTGGTCACACTGGATGGCTTCGCGCACCCACATATCAACTGGCCTCCCCGCCCCCGTTCCTGGGGAGCACTCCTGGTGCTGCAGGCGTCTTCCTTCGGCTCCATTTTTAGCTCCCTATCAGGTTGCCGTGACAGCTGCGCCGCATCTTTTCCACTGTGCTCCAGCCCTAGCTGACCCGGCCCCTCCTCTCTCCTCTTCCCCATCACCTAGGAGAGTCAGCCTCTGGCCTCCAAGAGTCCTTCCTCCCCCCCTCCTTCCCTCCCTCCCTCCTTCCCTCTCTTCCTCCTCTCCTTCCTTTTCTCTTCTTGCTCTCCTCTTTCTCTTTCTCACTGTCCTTTCCTTTCTTGAAAACATGGATCACTTCTCCTTCCCTCTGCCGGGGAAAGAGATGCTCTTTATTTCAAGGCCGCAGCTTCTGCCTGAGCTCCTAGGCCGCCACCTCTTCTGCCCTGCAGCCTTGCCTGACTTGCCCACCTTTCCCCCAGCCTCCTTGTCCCCTGAGACCAAGCTACTACTTCCTCTCACTTCCTTCACCTTCCAACAACCAGAAACAAAGTCCTTCCAAGGTCTTCCCACTCACTTCATCAAGTACCCTCGCTGTTGTCCCCCTACCCTGTTCTACCATCCTTCTGTCCCCACGGAGCTGGTGTCCTTAAGATATACCTTGCTGTTTTGCTTTCCTGGAAAGCAACCTTGGAAGAAAGAGCACTGGAGTTGGAGTCGGCCCTGCAGGGCTTTAAATCTCGGCTCTGCCATATATGTGGCAGGATCTTGACCCTCACTTGGCACACGATTAATTTGTCCTGAGGGTCAGTTTTTTCCTCTGAAATATGGAAGCTCAGTTTTTTCCTCTGAAATACTTAACTCGCTGCGTGGTTGTGAGCATAAAATCAAGTTACAGCTTTCAAATGCCCAGCATGCAAGTGACACGGAATAAAAGCTTCCTGCTCAACACTTGCCTTGGGGACTGCAGATCCCTGGTGTGTCCGTCTCCACCTCCTCCCTGCTGAGTTTTCACCCACCTTTGAGGCTGCTCACTCCATCCCCTCGCCAACTGCTGGACCTGTTCCTCCCAGCCTTCTCTCTCTGATCCTTGTTCCTCCAGTACCACGTGCAGGGACTGGAGCCCAGTCCAAGCTCCTTGCCTGGCTGCTTGGGAAGCTGGGAGTCTGGGGTGGAACTCTCGGTTCACCTTCGGATTCTTCTGGTACTTGGAGGAGCTTGCATTAAACAGCTCCTCAGGAAATGTGGTAAGAAAAATGATGTGCTGCTAAGTATGGCTTTGTAACCTACGAAAAGAAATGAATGAATATTTTGAAACCCTAAGCTGATCTGCCTCCCGTCTGTGACTATCCTACCTAACCGTGTAGAATTCACAACACAACAGGAACTTGCTATGCGAAGATCACTATAAGAAGATACCCCGCGAAGACCATTAGGGTTAACCAGATTAGGGACTCCTTATGTCACCTGTGAAAAGTATTTCCTTTTGGATTAGAAAGGTCTCCTTGTGGCAGTCCTTCCTTGGTGGAGCTGGTCACGTTTCTCACAGGTGCAGGGATGGCCAGGCTAGCTCAGCTTCCATCCAGCAGGAACAAACAGGACTTGGTGACCACGTGTTCCAGTGTGACATAATTGAGGCTCATTTATAAAAGTGACCAAAGGTGCCCCTTCTGGCTTTCCTGGAATTCAGGCTCTCTCAGAGGGCTCTTTTCCATGGCGCATTAGTTAATTTATTTGTTCATGCAGTAGGTATTGGGGAGTTAAGTTCAGGCTCTGCTGTGGGAACACGGATGTGTGGAGGTGGGCTGTGGGCTGGGTGGCCGCCTGGGCTGGGTGTGATCAGAGTGGACACTGGGGGGTAGTCTTCAGTGGGAGTGGCACCTGCCTCTCCTGGCAGGACCCTCCACATGGTCATCCTGGTCCTGAGGCTCTGGGCTTGTCACGTTATCCACAGGCAGGCTGAAATACCTACTGCTAGACACACAAGCTTCCCTCAACTCGTCTTTCAATTGGGAGGATTTGCAAAGATTTATACCATTAAGAGCAAGATCTCCGCAGTGCGCCATACAGCAGACACACGCTTTGCCACTGCCCGTGTATGAATTAGTCCATAAGCCCTTCTGGGCAGGCACCCACACGATGTGTCAGAGTTGTTCTCCCTGTGCAGCTTATTCCTCCTTGGGGCTGATGTTTTGGGAGTTTGGGTCTATTCCTTCATCTCCCGTTGCCACTAGGGATGGCAGTCCTCGGCCAGTAGTGAGTAATCTACATGTTACAGGGTGCTACGTGGGCCTGGATTTTCTCTTTTACAGTTGTCCCTTGCTGTCTACAGAGGGTCAGTCCCAGGACCCATCCAGATAGCAAATCATGGATGCTCAGTTCTCTTAAAGTGGCATCATATTTGCATATAACCCATGCAAGCCTCCCATATACCTTAAAGGATCTCTCCCTGACTTATGCCACCTCAGACAATGTGCAATTATTATACTGCATTATTTGGGAATAATGACAAGCAAGGTCCATATATATTCCACACCCCCCAATATTTTTGATTTGTGGTTGGTTAAATCCCTGGATATAGGACCCATGGATGTAGATGCCAACTGTGTGCACCCACTCCAAGCAAGAGGGGGCCGGAGGACAGCAAGCATATTTTTGGTGCCAAATACTGCTTTTTGGTAAGGAGTAGCAAGGCTGAAATGTGGTCGCCTCCTTCAAAGCCTGGTGGCTGTGGCTTTGGGTTTTCTGGGTGCCAGATGTTGAAGTGGAGCTCAGCAGAGAGGTCACTGTTTATATGAGCAGTCGTGCCTCACCGGGAGGCGGGTCATGCGGAATCCAGCCTGCCTTCCCTCAAGCACAAGGAGGTCACAGGGTGGCCATCAGGGCTGGGCATGGGAGAGCTCTGCTGTGGTGAGGCAGGGCAGCACATGTAGCGCTTTCTTCCTGTTGGCTGTCCCCTTCATGAGCCACCTGTGGAAAGGTGAGGAGACCAGATTTATCTTCTAAGCCTCAGTGAAGGAGAGGAGGGGGGATCATGAAAACAAGAAGGGCCTGCTCCCCTGGCCACCTCCATCTTGAATGTATGTCTCTTTGTCCATCCAGAAATGACCACACACTCAGGTAGATCTTTTCTACATTGGCAGCCATTTTGGCTAAGGAGGTACCTGCCACCAAGCGCCTGTTTGAAGCCATCATCTGGATGGGGGTGAGCGCCCACTGAGCCTCACTTTCTGCTCCTGTTGGCGCACAACTTGATGTTTGCAGCAGCCCTTGCCGTGGGCAGGTAGGTAGGTATCCCTCACTTTTGCTTTGGGTGATGGATTTGGGGCTTTGAGACGTGAACTGACTGTGGAGGATTATCGTGGGAGGAGGAACACTGTGCTCAATAGATTGAGCAAGCCTCTGTCTATCGATAAAACAAAATAGATAAACACAAGAAAAAGAAAGGGAGATAATCTCTCTTCACGATGGACTCTTACTACATCTCAAAAATATTTCCCTATTTTCATGGTGTGACAGTGTGCAGTAGGGTGACAGTAAGTGGGACACTTCAGTGTTTATGGCACCTGGAGGTCCCAGGGTTTAATTTCACAGATAGCCTGTTTGTGTGGATAGAGCCTGGGCCGGTGCACCACGGAGGTGAAGCAGCTGAGGTCCCATGGCAGCAGGGACCTCTCCCTTCCACACCAGCTCAAGAGCCCAGGAATTCCCATGATGCTTAAAAGAGAGCCCTTCTCCCAGCTCTAACAGATTTAATCTGGCCCAGGGATGCAGGCAACCACTTAGCTAGATTGGAGCAGTGCCTTTTATCTTTGGTATCTTTCTTAGTTCTTTCTAGAAGGCCAACAGGAAAGCAAAAGGAACAAACCCCTGCATACATCTGTTAAATTTCCATGAAAGAAAACAACAGACAATGTTAGCATCCATTACCAAAAATTCAGAGTGAAACCATGGTTTGATTTGGCCAATGGAGACAGATAATTAAAAAACAGCAGACTGGGGAGTATAAATAAATTATGTCACTTTTCTCTGTTAGTGAGAACATAGCCAGACCATGTTAGTAGGTGTCATTTGGCTGTCGCTGATGAGCACTCACAATTTCATGTGCTCACATAAAGCTTGTATCCATAAGTGCAATAGTCAGGGGAATGTTGAATTTGTTTCAGCTGCTACAAGAGGTATAATATTTTATCTCTCATGAAATCAAAATGTGACTAATACATATTCTGTTTGTTAACAAAAACATCGGAGACTAAAGTTAGCTATGGTCCACCTACTGAGACAACCCAGGAAGGCCCAGAGTGGGCAGGTGGATTGCATGGTCCATCAGCTCCTGGCTCCTGGTGGGTCTTGGATGCTCATTCTAGATTTAGATTTGCATACTCAGGAACTGAAGCAAGCACCATTAGAAGCTTGTACAGACTCCGTAGGAATCATCATCAGATCAAGAACCTCTTTGGATGATGGTATAATATAATGTCATATGCGATGAGTTTGTCATGTATGTCAACCCCCCCTCCCCCCATGGCGTGGATTGATTAGATTTGCAATGGGCAGTTGAAACATTTGCTTACCAAATTTGGAGGGGAAGTGGCTTGCACCATAGAATGAATAGAGCTTAACACTTAAAAAAAAGAAAGACTAATTGAAATTAAGTGAAAATTATTAGTTATTAGTACAAAAGGCTGTGTGATCTTTAAGCATCATAAGCAATTTAGACTAGTTAATTAGGACACTTCTGAGTGATTTTAAATTCTGTTCAAACCTTCTCTCTATTTCCAGCGAAGAAAATGTTTCACTGTATATCACATCTAACAACCAGGATCCAGATCTGTTCAAGATTCCAAAGCTTAGCTGATAGGAACAACAGTTTCATTCCTAATATTTCAACAGAATTATTACACTATTTCAACAGCAACCATTACTTTGGCCCCAAAGCAGCCAGAATTATCTCAGTGCTGGGAAACTTACAGAAGCTTCTCTTGAATGCTAACATTTAGTGAAATCATGGGAAGACTTATTCATTAACCAGTGTCAGTTTAATGAGAAATTTTGATTAGTATGAAGATGTCCTTCTAAATAAGATAAAACATATCTCCTGTACCTAACAAGATGAAAATAAACACCAATTACCACTTTCTGGCTATCTGTACTGTTTCTGGGTCCTTCATTTTACAATAGCAATGAGGGGCTTATTGTATGTATTTTACAGATGAGGATTCTAAGATTGAGAGGGTGAACAGTTGATCTTGCTTAGTCACTGACTTAGTAATGGGCGAATCTGATTCCAAAACCTATATTTTTCTTTGATCAAGTCTGCCTCTGTGAAGTGTCTATTCAGAAAACTCTCCTATAGGACACTCCAGGGGCCAGAAACAATTTGCCTCGGTCTTCTATGGCTTTTACAATACAGCACACCTGTATGTAGATGCGTATCTTTCATGTGTGCACGCAGACCTGTTTACATACATGGGATGGATGGATGGCGGAAGATGCACAGCCGACCTCCGTGCATTTCCTGAAAGGAGCCATCAAATCCATGCAGTCGGAAGCTCCATCAGTTAAACATTATCTAGGTGCTGACTCACGCTAACCAAACAGGGCGATAAAGCAGTTAGGTGTTGCTTTGGCTATTAGCCGTGAGCAGCTGCGACGCAATGCACCAAGTTTGTTTCCTCCCCAGTGTGGTGGTGAGTGTGGAAGGGTGTGCTGGGCTGGGGCCTCCGTCAGCCTGAGCTCCTGAGTGAGTAGGATGAAGTGGCCTACCTTGGGGTAGAAGATGAAGAGACTAGTAAACGTGCTGTGTGATCCACCGAGATGACCGGGTTGTTTGCTACTCATACAACCTAACTACACTGACTAATACAGTAATCAGCCACGCCCTCTTAGATGACAGTGGCAAATGTCCAGTCAGAAACAAGTGGGGGAGAGGTGTGCCTCATCCCAGGTAAGGATCTCATCTAGTTATATGAAAATCTCAATGACTCGCAACTCAGCCAATCAGAATTCAGGGAGTGTGTTTGCCTTTCTCCACCTCTGGGATGCTAGCCCAAGCCACTGTCACCTTCACATTATTGCGTAGCCTTCTTCCTCATCTGCTCTTGCCAGCTTCTCCTTCCTAGATCCAGTCCTGGTGTGCGCCCTTTGAAAGACTGATATTTCAGTTAACTACATGGGGAACCCCTTTCTGTGCTAGTGGTATTAATTATTTTTCATGAAAGGATAGTGACTTGGAGGTCAGGGCCAATCATTTCCATGAGCTCCTTCCTCCGAGCAGGCTGATCTTGGGGAGCTGCACCAAAGAGAAGGGCAGGTGGTGGCTTGGTGTACAGAACAAAAGGAGTAATTTCTGCAGGGGACATTTTTCCCAGCAGTGGTGCCCCGCCAGACTGTCACATATCCTAACTCCTGACGGTCCTTGGCACGCACAGTGCATCCTTGGTACTTCCTTAGTCAGAGGATCCCACTCTGGTTAACAGATCTCACCACAAACTAGTCTGATAATAAGATTGTAAAAGCTCTATTAGGAAATGTGGGGTATTAAAAACTAAATTAAACATCATTTTGAGGGTTTAAAGGGGAAGCTAGAAACATACACACATCTGGAAGGACTGCAAAGGCCCATGTGGTAAAGGCTTGGCCCTGCTTGACACTGTTGGGAGATGATAGAAACTCATCATCTAGAGGTGACACCTAGTGGGAGGCCTTCAGGTCTTTCGGGGAAAGTCCTTGTGTCCTTGAAGGAGGCAGTGCGTCCTCAGTCTTTTCCTCTCCTCTCCACTTCCTGGCCATGAGGTCAGCAGCCTTGCTATGCTGCATGAGGCTGTGGGGATGTGCTGTCCACTTCAGGGCCAAAGCCTTCAGGCCTGTGGGTCATGGATTAGATTCTCCAAAACTGTGAAAACTGTGACCAAAACGTTTCTTCTTATAAGTTGTTCACCTCAGATATTTGTTTACTAATGGAAAGCTAAACACACTCACCATCATTAAATTATTTTTCTTACAAGTATTTTGATAGTAAAGATATTTAATAGGTATAGCTTGTTACTGAACACTTAAAACTATTAGCTTGTATAATCAAAACAGAGAAAAATAATTCTAAATATTGATGAAGAAAGACTATATGGCATGTAAGAGGAAAAATGCAATCTGTTTATTCATAAATCAGGAAAACAAATTATATTATAAGTCATGGCCATGAGTAGTAAGTTGAGAAGCAAGATGGTGCCTGGGTGGTGGGTCATTTCTACCAAGCATGGCTTTCACTCTATATAGTCTTTTCTTTTTTAAAAAAATGTATTTAGTACAGAGTCTACAAGGTCTCACTACACAGGCAGGACTTGTAGTGATCCTCCTGTTTTCAGCTTCCCAAGGGCTGGGAGGACAGGCACGTGCCACCATGCCCAGTCTCAGCACACCCTGGGGTGGGGCCAGCACAGCACACCAGTGATCAAACACTGGTCCCTGTGCCTGCCTAAGCAGGTGCTTTAGTCTGCTGAGCTATCTGCCCGGCTCTTCTACTCAGTCTTTGCTCTTCCTTGTATGCTGCCACTGTCGGCTGTGATCATGTCAAAATCAAGGGTCCTGCCAGGCGTAGTGGTATGCATCCATAATCCCACCTACAGGGGAGGCTGAGATGGGAGGATCACAAGTTTGAGGCCATCCTCAGAAAATTAGCAAGATCCTGTCTCAAAATAGAATTTTAAGAAAGGGGTGTGGAAGTCAGTGGTACAGTGCTTGCTTCGATGCGCAAGTCTTTGGTTCAGTCTCCAGCACCACAGGCTAACATGGCATGTGATAAGTGCTATGACCCAAGCGTGTCCCCCAGAGTTCATGAGATATAACCCGGATTCCCAGTGAGGTCATATTGGGAGTTAAGGGTGAATGGGAGGCGTTTCGATTATGGGGGCACCATCATCATGAATGGAGTAATGTTATCTTGGGCTTCTTTATGAAAGGACGGTTTCTCCCCTCTTCCCTCTCTCATTGCCTTTTTGCCCTGGGACAACACAACACAAAGGCTCTCTCCAGCCAGTGGCCCCTTGGTCTTGGGCTTCCCAGCTTCCAGACCACGAGCTAATACATTTTCATTCACTGTGAGTTACCTACTCTCAGGTATTTTGTTATAGTAGCACAAAATAGAGTAAGACAATAGGTGTGACAAAGACTCTCCATTCATTGTAATTTTACTTCTTTTCACACAGAGATAGTGTGACTGGATGTAGCTACAGGACTTAAGGCTGATACTCACAATCACTACCACTTCTGTAAATCAACCAAAAACTAAAAAACTCCCCCAAAACAAAACAAAATAAAACAAACCAAAACCAAAAACAAAAACAGTCTGATCAGTGGGTGCTGAGTTATAGCTGCGTAGGAGCAAGAAGATCTGGTGTTCTTTTGTGCAGTTGGGTGACAATAGACAACAATGATGTACCATATATTTATTTATTTATTTTTTCATATATTTAAAAAAACCTAAAAACTGGAAGTTTAAATGAAAAGAATGAAATATTCATAGTAGGTGGAGAGGACTGCAGAAATGGCACCTCGCAAGGAGAAGGAAAAGAAGGAAGAGCAGGTCATCAGCCTCGGGCCTCAGGTGGCTGAAGGAGAGACTGTATTGGGTGTGTGTTACATCTTTGCATCCTTCAGTGATACGTTCGTCCATGTCACTGATCTCTCTGGCAAGGAAACCATCTGTCGCGTGACTGGTGGGATGAAGGTAAAGGCTGACTGAGACGAATCCTCCCTACCCGCTGCCATGTTGGCTGCCCCGGATGTGGCCCAGAGGCGCAAGGAGTTGGGCATCACCGCTCTGCACATCAAACTCCTGGCCACAGGAGGAAACAGGACTAAGACCCCTGGGCCTGGCACACAATTGGCCCTCAGAGCGCTCGCTCACTCGGGAATGAGGATCGGGAGGATTGAGGATGTCACTCCCATCCCCTCTGACAGCACCTGCAGGAAGGGAGGTCGCGGTGGTCACCGTCTGTGAACAGACTCAAATTGCTTTCCGTTAATAAATTACCTTCATTAAAAAAAAAGAAATATTCATAGTATAAATAAAGTATGACTGCTTAGGGGATAGATATGTTTAACCTGAGTTAACTATTTTACAGTATGATTGTGTGCTTAAATATGACATGGTACCTTGTAAATGTGTACAATTTTTACATCTTAATATATCAGTTAAAAATTCAAAATTAAAAAAGTGAAATAAATAAAAGGAAGCTGCTCTTGCTCTTTCTAATGCAAAGTGCCAGCCATAAGGGACAGGCTGCTGGGAGAATGGGCAGTGGCCATCACTGTGTGACATGACTTGTGATTCTCAAAGCTGCGCTTGTTGTCCCAAGGAGACAAGTACCTGCCATTTGTCTGGGCCGAGTGCTTGCTGGAGCGTGTCCCTTTCATATGGGGCACTTCCACATGGATGAATTCAGTCCTCCAGTCACGTGACTGGTGGCATTTTATTTGAAAATCAGTGAGGGGAAGGAAAAGGTTGTGGGTAAGGGGGAAAGAGAGGAAAAGGCAGTGAACAAAATGGAATAAGATAGACAAAACAATCTTTTCCATGTTCCCAAACGGCAACACTGGACGGAAAAGTTCCCGAATTGTTTTCGGAACTTCCTGTCTGTTGGTAGAGCAGAATAGTGTAGAGTATTGGAATGTCCCCAGAAAGAATAAAACTGGGCTTTCTGTCAGAATGATTGCTCTAGACAAAGTCGTAAACTGCGGAGGTAGAAGTCCACTCTGGAGCAAAGCTACAGAGAAAAGTGTTGGACCGTGGTTGGCGGGTGTGCCGGAGGGCAGGTGTCTCCACACTGAGGCGTTTTTCAACAGCTCCTGGCTTATCAGTTGCCAAGGAAACCACTAATCTCATCGCTGAAGTTCTAAGTGATTTGAGATGGAGAATGTTCACTTGAGCGCAGCATGCCCTCTGCCCCTTCTTCCTACACGCGCCTCTGTCCTCACAGCCGGAATGCTCCCCGCAGCGATGGGGCCACAGACTTCTGGATGTTCCCCCGATTCACCCCTGGGGCCGGGGCTGGTGCTGGAAACCCTAGCAGGCAGAGAATTCCGGCAGGTCTGAGATGAGTTGGTGTAAATGTTGGCACGGATCGGCTCACCTGTCGTGTGATTAAGTCATGGGGTTGCCGCTTGTTCTCTTTGGGACGAAGCCAGACAGCATTTGTTCAAGGGAAAAATAAGGCTCTGTGTGCCGTGTGACTGAATCAATAGAAACGGGCAAACAGAGTCCTGCAGAAGAAAGGCCTAAGAAAGTGGGCGGCGGGGATGAGCCGGCAGCTGTGTTGAAAGGTGTCTTAGTCAAAGATGGCTTGGCGGCAGGAAACAAAGGCCTGCTTAGCTTAGGTAGAGTGGGACTCGCTGTGTAGTGTCAGGGGACTCGCGGGGAGCCTGGAAGAAGGAGGCAGAAGCTGACATCATGGGAACTGGGAAACTGTCCTGTGGCTCCTTGTGCTCCGACCATTGTGCACTCCTCTCCCCTCATTCCTCTTTCTTGGAGGAATGAACCCTTGCAAGGCCTCTCTCCCTCCCACCACTTGGGCTTGAGCTGCTGTGATGCCCAGGGGATTCCGACTCGACACAGCCTTACCATTCTCTCCCACACGGTACCTAATACTTTCCCACAAAGTGGACTCTATCAGGGCTCCCGAAAGCAGGTATTCAGCACCAGTCCAAGCGCTTGTGGCCAGAAGAGAGGGTCAGAGCTTCCCCTGTCTGGCTGAGCAAGTTAGAGTAGGTTGTCTGAGGAAGAATAGGAAGGGTTGGAAGTGGAGACAATGAGTGAAGGCAGGGACAGACATTCTAGGATGAGCGGCTGGCATGGCACTTGCTAATCAAAATGAGTTGGGGCGGCTGCTGGCCATAGCAATGGTGTGTCAGTGTCTGTCTGTATTGGTGAGGTACTGGTGGTGGTAGGAGAGGCATGGGATTCTTTTGAGGGCAGCTCAGAACTGGCTGAGTTCCAGAAAATGAGGCTGGATGGTGTAGCAAGAGGAGGGTTAAAGGGCTGCCAAATGCATCAAGGGGTTGAGAAATGGAGAGCTCTGGTTCGCTGAGCCATTTGGAGGTTATTAGCAGGCAGAGATGCCCTCCAGGGAGAGAAGTCCTTGAAAAGGTCATGCTTGGGTAGGGAAAAGGGTGCTGAGTTAAACTTAGGTTTGGTTGTAACCAAGCTGGGTGTGATGCAGACTAAATATTTTAGTGAATGTTACTCACACATAACAGGAAAGAGGATCAGGTAATGGCACAGAGGAGTGCTGGGACTCAAAGAGAAGGCAAATATACCCACCGTCACCCAGGATCGGGTGGGGGAGGGAGAGCAGGCAGGCGGAGGAAGAGGCATCTGCTAAGCACACAGCAGGCCAGAGAAAGGTGGAGGGTGAGCTGCTTCCTGGGGGACGGGGCTGGGGAGGGGAGGAGTTGCTTCCAGTGCACAGGACAAGGGTGTGATATGGGGCTAGGAGCTAGGAGTGCTGACTGTGAGGGCTGGATGCAGGCAGCAAGGGTGAGAGAAGGGGTGTCCCATGCCTAAAGGATGCAGAAACGGAAGCCACAAAAGCACTGGGTGGAGGCAAGACAGGCTATGAAGGAGACTGGGAGGAGTTTGCAGGAGCTTGGTAGGATGTTGCAATTGTGGAGGAAGCAGAGTTAGAGAGGAGCGCACACACACGTACACACACACACACACACACACACACACACACACACACATCTTGCTTTGTTTGAAGTGAGCTCAGCGACTCTGGAGTGAGAAGAACTCAGGTCTTGTAGGAGAGGGACCCTGGAGAGGAAGCTGGCGGTGCTGAGCCTCAGTAGGATGCCTTGGAGTCTGGGGGGCTTGGATGTGACTGGCCCTGGAGCCCTATTATGGTCAGGATCCACACCCCGGCTGTCTTGGAAAACAACCAGTTTTTGATTTGCTGGTTTGTTTATGCCAAAATATTAAGGCCTAGATTGTCCCCTGCTCTGACTAATTCCGAGGTTTACATTTTTGAGGGTTGTCTTACTTGGGGCTTTGCTGTGGCAGAGGAAGGTGTGTCAGAACTTTGTGTAAGATCTTTGAGAAGTGCTGTTGCGGGTCAGTGACTGCTCTGTGCAGGATTTTGCGAGGGTGTGGCAGGCTAGGCTGGCCATGGGAGAAAGAAAAGAACACGTGTGTGTCTTACGGGTGTGTGCACGTGTGTGTGTTTCTTTGGGGGATGTCAAGATAATCCAGTATTGTGCTTTGGAATACAGCTAAACCCTAAATAGCTCCAGAGGTCATTGTATGGCGCCATCTTTGAAATGAGGAAAGGTTAAAAATGCCAAGAATGTGAGCATGCGTGCTGTGAGGCATTCTCTTAGAGTACAGGTGGAAGTGTGGTAGTTATGAGATGAAATACGGTCATTGTATGTCAAAATTGAGAAAATGTTCACAGTTAGACAATCCTATAAAATTCTGATTATAATTTCCTGACTAAACCTTGGCCCATGGCCAATTCATTACACTGATCCTTCACTATAGTGGAGTGTTTGTGACAAAGTAGTGTAGTTTTTGAGGAAAAAGTCCTGGTGGCAGAAATAGCGAGCTATTACCTCTACTACTAGAATTATTGACAATATTTCCTCCCCCAGAAAATCGTTCCAATGATCAACCTAGAAAATAGTTCTGACATCACATTCTACTTTGTTTTGCTTATTTTCTTGATATAGAGTAAAACCACCCAAAACCCCAGAAGATCAATTACCAGTTAAGTAACAGCCTTCCCAGGACTGAGATCAAATTATTCCTTACTTTATTTAATACTATTTTGCCAACTTGTTTTTATATCACTCAAGTTGATGCCATCAGATTGTTTTTAAAGTGCATTTGACCAACCCTTAAAATTAAATTATATCAATAATTTATAGTCAATATAATATATAACAGAGCTTCAGTTACTTTGTAATCTCTTGACCAAGGTACTTTCTGGTGACTGGCTTTTGGATGAAAGCCTATGAAGCTAGATTTGGCATCATTCCATTTATTATTTTAACACAACTTATGTTGCATCATAGAATCTACAGTCTAGGTAACAATGAAATGATACCTTCTTCAATCTAAATTTATGGCTACACGCAAAATATAAATCTCAATGATCCTAATAACTACAATCTGTGCATGTATTTGATGAGGCTGGTGGAACTCACTGGCTTTTAGATTTTTATCTGAAGGACAAATAGGGAGGAATGTTTTGGGGCTAAAATTCTGTTTTTCCTTTTTCTTTGTTCCCTAGAAATCAGTTCGCTACCTGCCACCTAATAGAGGTTGAATGCATATTGAAAGTGGCAACATGAGAAAATAACTGAACGATGTCACAGTGTCAAGCGTTCCAGCAGACATAGTAGGGGAAGGCGGGAGAAAGATGGAAATGCGGCCTATTTTAAAGGTGAGTAAACTGAGCTGCAAGTGCCACACGTACCTGCCAGCCACGTGAGACCCTTTAGGGAACTGCTGTGCTGTCAGTTTTGTCTTAGATTTGAGCCAGGTTCCTCTTTCCAGGGCACCATTCAGTGGGTACCAGCGAGACTTGCCATCCACATCTGCTCCGAGGGCAGTTCCTGGCAAGAGAGCGTGCCAAGGTGTTTTGGAAGTTGCCTCAAGTTGCTACAGGTATGCAGTGGTGGTGGGGAGACACCAGCACCCCCCAAGAGATCAACAAGAGCAATCATTGACATAGCGTTTATGCTGTATTGGGTATTATAGTTAATCCAGGGATTCTTTATTTACTTGGCAGTGCTAGGGGTTGAACCCGGGGCCTTGTGCATGCTAGGCAGGCGCTCTCTACCACTGAGCTGTGCCCTCTGCCTGGCTCGAGGTTATGTAATGCACCCCAGAAGTCATGCGTAGGCGCTATCAAACTGTTACATAAAGTATTTGAACCTTTGAGGATTTTGGCACCCGCGGGGGTCCAGGAACCAGGCCGCCATGGATACCCAGGGATGGCTGCTTGGCTATCTCCAAACCGTAGCATTTGAGGTCTGGGTCCTGCGCATTGGGTTCTGAGGGTCCCTCCTCCCATATTTTCCCTTTCTTCTGTCCTTCCTAGTCACCCTTCAAGGGTCATTTATAAGCTCATAGCAGTTTCCCTGACCTCCATACGAAGCAGTTTTGTGCTTATTGCCCATTTCTCCCGTTCATGTTGTTCCATGTATAATATATAACAGTTATTTGCATATTCACAATTTTTTTTCACTGAATTATAGGCCTAATTAATTCACTTCCTTAGGTCTGGCATTTAATAGACACTTAGTAGAATTTGTCTACTATGTGTTTCCCAGGGGCAGCGATTCTGCTTTTCCTTTTTTTTTTTTTTTTTTTTTGCTGCACAGAAATCAGTTCACTACCTGCTACCTAATAGGTGCTGAATTCAAATTGAAAGCAGTAATGTGAGAAAATAACTGAACCAAGTCACGATATCCAGTGTTCCAGCAGATGTAGTAGGGGAAGGTGGGAGAAAGATGGAAACGCGGCTTGTCTTAAAGGTGAATTGACTGAGGAAGAGAGAGGGTATCTACATGATTCTTAGAGTTTTCTAGTTTGCTCCGGCTTTCCTTCGCTGGACACTTTGGAAAGCTCCCTGGCAGGGCTTGTGGATGAACGCGGTGGGGACTGCAGTATTCCCTACTGACCCACTTCAGGGACATCTGACGATCTTGGGAGGCCAGGGCACTGCCGGCTGAGCACAGCCACTGTGCTGAGCACAGGGAATGAGCAGCTGATGCCGGCAGCCCTCCCTGCCAGCGGGTCCGGCTTCCCTGTTACAGGGGCCCGCAGCCCTTGCTATTTCTGCCCTGAGATCAAAATGTGCCGCAAGGCCTTATGAGACCGACATAAAATCTTCATCAACAAATTCAGGACTAGGCTCCCTTTTGGAAACCAGGATCATTCACTTGGCAACCTTTAGCAGAGTTTCTGCCACAGTGTGCCAACCAGGCAGTTTGCTAGGCACTGGCACCCAGGGCTGGGCCAAGGACACACGGTCCCTGGTGTTAGGAGCCCAGGGCCAGGAAGGGAGGCCAACAGGTGTCTCCTCCTGGGCCCATGCCTGCCTGCCACCCTGGTGGCATACTCTGCAAGGAGTGAGGACAACAGGAGCACTGAGGAAGGGCTGGGGTGGGGGCTGGAAATGGGATGTGTCCCCAGGTCCTTGGGTCAGCTGGTGACTCAGGGCAGCCAGCCCCTGGTGACAGAGACTGCCAAGGGGCAGGACCGGAGGTGAAGCCTGGTGGAGGAGAGAATATGCTGGTCGTTCTGGGTTCCTTCGGGGCCAGGTACCTCATCCTCCCACTATGCCCAAGCTCTCTCTGTTGTCCTTCTCCCGAAGAGTTTAACCCTGTTTCCTTTTGTTCAACACACACACACACACACACACACACACACACACACACACACAGAGGCACACAGGCACACACATGCACACAGCTGTGATCTCTACTCCAGCCCTCTGTGTCTGACACAGGGAAGGGCTGGGCTCATCCTTCTGCGCCTTTCTGCTCTCAACTGGCTTCTCCGGCAACTGTCAGGCCACCTCTCACTATAGAGGTTTTGTTCCTACTGAAATAGTAGAGAACAGCTGAGCCAGAGGCAAGGAGAAAGCGGAGATCAAGTGCCGTGGAGGAGGGGGGAGGGCTAAGCTGTTTCACTGTGGTCCCTTTGCAGCCAGGCCCTTTGCTGTGCTTACCTAGAAGCTCCACCTGGAGGCTGCATTCTATTTATGGACCGGTCAGGCTGGTATGAGAAGTGAAACTACTAAAAATATGAAAATGGCAAGTCATGGGTTCCTTATTTTACAGATTTCAGGACTCGGCAGAAGAGGAGTTAAATTCTAGTAGTGCAAGGAAGTAGCAGAGCAAAAGTCACTGTGCTATTTCTTGGAACCATTTCTGCCTAACCAGTTATCATTTCTCAAGTCCTCTGAAAGCCTGCCAGAAGCTGTCTGCCTAAGTAGCAGCAGGCTGAGCAGCCAGCACGGGCTGTTCTGGTCTTTGGGTGTCATGCTGAGCAGCTTTTACAGTTATCTCTTTAATTGGCCTCCTCTTTGCTTTTATTTTAAGCAGAGTCTTTGGGTGGAAAGTACACTGAACTTAGAAGATCCGGGTACTAGTCCTCCCAGGCCACAGCAGATTGCCTAGCTTTGGGAGGCATCGGATTTCTCACCTAGGAAAGCAGAGGAAGTGGAAGCAGAGCCCTTTCCTGGTCCTTTCTAATTCATGAGGCTGTTGTGTTCAGACCAGGGTTGGCACACAGAGGTGGCTATCTGCGAGCTAAGAGTGGTTTTACCTTTCTCAATGGTTAAAGGAAAAGATAAAAAACAAAATATTTTGTGATTCATGAGAACAATGACTTCGAATTTCAGTGTCCATGAAGTCTTATTGTTACAACATTTTCATTCATGTGCATCTTGTCTGTGGTTTTTGGTACATCCAATTTCAGTGCCTACAAATAAAGTTTTATTGGAACACTGACATGTGCGTCGTTAGTGTCTGGTTGGTGGTTGCTTGTCCAATCACTGGCAGAGCTGAGTAGCTGCTGTGGAGTCTGCATGGCTGCAGGCTCTCATTCACTATTTGGCCCTTTGGAGAAAGAAGTGTAAATACTGGTGGGCACAGTACACCTCACCTTCTTACTGCCTGCATTTCTGAAAGCAGCAATATCTCCTTGAATGTCTCTAATGAGGTAATGAGATAGTGGACATCAACATTTTGGAGTTGGGGATCACACTTAGGACCGTGCACATGCTAAGCCTGGGTGTTATTGTTGAGCTCTAGCTGCAACCCTATAGATGCACTTTGAGAAAGTTAAAAGCATATGAAAATAGTTATTATTCAACTATTTTGAAGGAGAATATCAGAGAGCTACTAGATATTGTTGGATGGAGACAAACCAAACTTCTATTACTATTTTACATGCAAACAAAGTCACCTTTTTATTCAGCAAGTTTGAAACTGTACAGGACAGGAAGGCAGATGTGTGAAATTGTGTGCTGAGCCGGAAGGAAAATGATAAGAATGTTTTCGCTAGGTTGGTGGGAGTCCAGGTGGGCTTTTTATGTCATTATTATTTAAACTATTGTAATAATTCTGTTTTAAAATAAAAACAAAGGGAAAGTATCCCTCCTTAACCTTAACATAATACTAATAATTTAAAAACTTGATTTTTAAAATTTCCAGAGTGAATGCTGAATTGCAGTAGCTAATCACTTTTCCACACTAAATTCCAACATTGTTTCCCCTGAAATAAAAAGATTTAACTTTTTTTTTTTTTTTTTGGTCATGCCAGGGATTGAACTCCGAAACTTGTGCTTGCAAGGCAAGCACTTATTCCACTGAGCTATGTCCCCGGCCCCTGAAATGAAAAGATTTAGGGATAAATACTGGAAACAAACTTTTACAAGAATCGCAGTAGCTATGATCTGTGGTCTTTGTCATGATAGTGATGGACTAATCAGTCACCGGTTAGACAGCTCATCTTCTGCTTATGTTTTTAGCAAGATGAACGGAAGCCTGCTTGTTTAAAATTTAACTCACTCAGAATGTTGGGGGTGTGGTGGCCCTGAACACTTCAAAGGTGGCTGAGTCAGCTTCATGTATGCAAAATACAAATGGCTGAAGCTTTTCGTGAGGTGCAAAGATGCACGTGCAGAAGAATGATCTGAAAACATAAGAACACATAAAATAGATTTTGAGTCATGTTTTCCAATGGAGACTGCAGTGGGAGAACCACGGAACTCACCACTCGGTCTGCGGGTGCTGACTGGACCTGTGGCAAGGGCTGGCCCAGGAGCTGGGGCAGGGGACTCTTTCAACAAATATTAACCATTCTTAGCATGGGTGGTGAGATAGCAGGAAGAAAGCCAAATCACTCCTTCTTCTTTGTATTTTTGCCGTGTCGGGGATGGAGGCCAGAGTCCAGCTCCGCCATGATCTCCAGCCCCAGCGCCTCGCTCATCATCTCCTGATGGTGGTGAGGAGTCAAGCAATGATCACCTGTCCATTTCCTGCAAGTGTGTGCAGCTCGCTGTTTCAGGAGGGATGAAAATGTTTGGCAAAATTTACTCCTAATTGTAAGTCTTCATAGGATATTTTAGGTGGAAAGCAGTTCTTCAGTGCTTGATGAGTGATGATTTTCTTTTCTTATGCTAATATCCATCCAACAAAATGATGGAGTACACACTGGTCAGCCGAAGTGTCAGGAATGATCAATAAACAATGACAAAAGACCTTCTACCTCCTCACAATAAACACTGGTGCTCCTTCTCACCACCTCCCTTGACAAACACCAGCTGGAGCCAGCATTGTCCACAGGCTCTCACTGCTGTGATGTCGGACTAAGTTGGTGATCTCTTTAATTGGTCTCCTCTTTGCTCTTATTTTAAGCAAATTTCCTTTCCTTTCCACTCCTCCCCTCCCCTCCCCTCCCCTCCCCTCCCCTCCCCTTCCCTTCTCTTCCTTTTCTTTCCCTTCCCTTTCCTTCTTTTGCCTTTCCTCTCAAGAAATGGTCTAAAATGTGGTCCTAATGTATGCCAAGAGCTAGGATTAGACAGATGAATGGGGGGGGGGAGGAAGAATATCTTATGCAAAGAAAATACCCACAAGCCAAATCAAGGATATGCAGGCATGCATGGCCCTATGCAGGCATACACAGTGGTTTTGTGGTTGAAGGATTTTAACCTGTAAGGTTCATCAAGGAGGCAGAAGACAGAGGAGATTGTAGAGGGATGTGTCCTACACCAAGGTTAGACTATTGCAGGTTGGGCTCCCCAGATGCCAAGATGGAGTTGGGGGCCAAGAAGTCTGTTAGACATGCAGGAGGCCTGGCTAGTGAGTGAGACGACCTGGGGCCCACTGGATCCTGAATAGACCCAGAGCCCAGTCCCGGCATGTGAGTGAGACCACCCAGGGCCCGCGGATCCTCATTTGACCCAGAGTGCAGGCCCAGTGAGGAACCCTTCAGCAGAACTCCCTGCAAAGAGGCTAGAGGCAAGACCCATCCAGATGATTCAGGAGCAGAACATCTTGCCAGAGAGACACAAAGGGCTCAACTCTAACGGCTGCAGCAGAAAGAAGTGGAACACAGCAGCCAGATCCAAACAACACCCACCTGGAGGAATCTGAACTTCGTAGATCCAGACCTGGTGCTAAGGTAATAACTCTATCTAAGCTCTACAC
>NW_004524599.1:11954726-11955818 GCF_000260255.1 Octodon degus
TGGTGGGTGAGTGAAGAATCAGCTCTTGTGAGCCCCCCTCCCAGCTGTGTTCGGGAGATCCATCTTGTGAGGGCAAGTAGCAGCTTGTGAGGCTAAATGGTACTCAGTTAGCCACTAGAAGGTGATCTTCTCCAGGAGGATGGGCTTGGACAACTGCACACTTTTGACTTGCTGTGAGCACATTGCTTCTGTCGCTGTGTCCTCTCTGTTGAATTACTGGCCATGCAATCACACGTGACATTTCAGTGACCCACAAGAAAGGCTTTGAGCAGCAAATGAAGAATGTAGCAGTGCAGAGCCCAGCTCCAGTGTGAGCTCACTGCGAAGAAAAGTCTTTCCTGCCAGCTGTGGGCTGTGCTTACTCAGTCTTACTCCTGGGCTTTGCAGAGCCCCACCTTGGCGCTGAACACCCTGTTGCCTGGGCTTACTCTTGGCAAAGTGTGTTGGCCATTCCTCTGTTGCTGGGATCAAATTCTTAACATGCATATTTTAAAAGAGAAAACATTTATTTTGACTCAAGGTTTCAGAGGTTTCAGTCCATGGTTGACCAACTCAATGACCAAAATGGTATGACAAGAGACAATGGTGAAGCAAAGCTGCTAACCTCATGGTGGAAGGAAGTAGACAGAGATGGAACCAGCCAGAGACACAGGAAAGGCCTGGCCGAGGTGCACAACCCCGGCGAGCTGCTTCCTCTGACTGCGTCCCACCTCCCGATAGCCTATTCAGCTGAGTCATCCCCAATGGATTAGTAAATTGAGTCCAGTCTGGACAATTTAATAGCTTAATAAGAACTAGTCTCATAAGTGGCAGAGGAGAGCATAGGGATTTAGCTCAATATGAAAGTCTTGGGTTCACTTCCTAGTAATGCCTAAAAATAAACAACACTGAAACAGAGCAAAGAACTAAAATGCTTAGAAAGAGGTCTAACACAGTGAGCATTCCACACAAGTTACCTCTTAGAGTCATTTTTTTGTTTGTTGGTTTGTTTTTTTGAGACAAGGTTTCATGATGTAGTTCAAGCTGGCCTTCAACTCATTTTGTAGCCCAGGCCAGCCCTGAACTCACAGTGATACCTTGTCTCAGCTTTCA
>NW_004524599.1:11955918-11994290 GCF_000260255.1 Octodon degus
CATTTAAAACTTGGAATCGATTGAAGAAAAGAAGATATATTAAGAAAAGAAAGATGGGGGTGGATGTGACCCTTACTTCCTCCATTTATTTTACTAAATTTTGTAATGTACACCCACTCCTGGGTGCTCTGTGTAGACATGGGGTTTCTTAAACAAAAAGTACTTCTTACACCCAGACATGCACAGGGTAGTGGAGGGTAATACACTTAAGTAAAATATGACAATATGATGATGTGTGCACTATACAACAGTCCTGAAATCGTGGGTAGGACTGAACCCTGTACATGTTATTTTTCTTCACACATATAACATTATAGACTTGAACTTATAAATTATATGCAGTAAGAAAAACAATTGCTAACAATGGCATAGAACAACTATAGCAGCATGCTGCAAAAAAGTCACATCAATGTGGCTTCTCAAAAGAGCTTGTTGTACCGTATTTAACCTTCTTGTGATAAATGGAGTGTTAATTAGAGGAAGCCCTTTTATACCACTCTTTGGTATATCTGAATCACACATCATTACTCTTGTGCTTTGGGGCCCTTAATGAGTACAATCAGGGTCCTATGAGCCCAAGCTCTGAGATAGGGCACTAGTGATTTGATAACTGAGGCAGCTACTAAGTCACTACCAGGAGGGTAGCATAGACATCAAGGAAACACTGCACATGGTCCATCACAATACTTCACTTTAAAACTTATAAACTGTTTATTTCTGGAGTTTTCCACTTAATATTTTCAGACTGAAGTTGTCTGCAGGGAGCTAGAAGTACAGAAAAAGAAGGCACAGATAAGGGGAGCTGCTGTTTTTGAGGTATCTGAAAATGACCATGAAGAGCAACTGCCTCCAAGGAAGACTGTTGACAGGAGGGTGTGTCTGGGGCAGGGTGTGGGGAGGACATTGCAGATGGACAGAGCACAGAAGGTCAAGAAGGAGTGGAAGAGTTCAGGCTGCCTGGTGGCAGCAGAAGTTGTCAGTGGCAAAATAGCCATCCCGGGAGAGGTGGAGGTGAGATCTGCCCAGACAAGTTTGTGCCAGGCTGTGTGGAGCCTTGGGTATAAACTTTACCATGGAAGCATGGGGCAGGGATGAGACATGATTGGATTCTGTGTCTTAGAAGACTTCTTGGGCCTCATAAAAATTTCAGGAGGTATGGAATAGGGAACAAAATGGGACTTGAAGAGCCCATTTTGGGGGGGGGGGCTCCTTTTTTAGGGGACACAAAGTGAGGCTTCACTCCAGATCTATGAAAACTAGCACCTGCATCCTGACAAGATCTTCAAGGGACTCACTTGATTGCTGAGGTTGGAGACCATGAAAGTCTGGAACAGTCTGAGGTGGGTTGCAAAAGCAAGACTTGTGTGCTTTGGGGCTGAGTGTCGCTCAGGTCTAAGATTCTATCCTTGGGAGTTTGGGGAAGCTCATTCTGCTTTTCTGAGTCAGAATATTTGAGTCATTTCTGGTCAGCAAGTGCTGAATAATCATGAAGATCAGATTTTCATGTCCTGTCTAAGATGTAAGGTGCTCCTGTAGTTCTCTGTTCTAACAGAATTTCTCCTGGATTAAGTTAACAGCCTCATTTGGCACTAAATCTTTCTCCAGTCTACCCTTCTAGAAGTTTTTTAATTTGTCTCTGGTTTTCATCCTGCTGGAAGGACTTCTTTGAAAGAAATGCATTGCTCTAAATAAATGGGCCTCTAGACGTCTGCTTCAGATTGAATGTGTTCCCATGAATTTCTGTGTTGAAAACTTAATCCCCAAAGTCTTATGGTAATGGCATTTGGAGGTGGGGCATGTGGGAGGTGATTCACATCAGATGAGGGCATGAAGATGGACCCCTCGCAAGGTGGCATTAGTGGTACCCTCAAACTTGCCCTGAGATGCTCTCTACCATGCTATGCTATAGCAGGAAGGGCCTCACAAGATGCCAGTATCATGCCCTTGGATTTCACAGCTTCCAGAATCATAAGCCAAATAAACATCAAATCTTTATCTGGTCTCAACTATTTTGTTATAGCAACAGCAATCAGACTAAGTCAGCATCAAGGGCTTTTTGCAAAAACTGAGAATATATTTTATAGCTCAGTTCCTATGCTTTTCTCAAGTAGCTGTAGAACTGGCGTGATATTTCAGTAATATGTAAGAAGAGCCAGAGAAAATCGTAAGAGGAGTGTTCTCTTTTCACCTTATATGAGAATTTAAAAAATACATGTCTACAAAGTGGCCTGGTGCATTGGTTCTGGAACCAAATAGCTCATCAGGGAGTATCTGAGAAGGACATAATGTTCTCACAAAACAAATGCTCTGTGAAGCAGCAAATCATTCCCTCATCATAACTCAGGGACGGGAAGAGCGATGAAGGTCACCCTGGGTAGTGGTGATAAAGGTGGAGCATAGTTTTCATAGCCTAATATGTTGAGGGTAAAGCTGAAGGAAACACTATTAGAACCTGTTAAATAAAACAACAAATAAGCCAAAAATATTATACCAAATATAAGGACATTAGAACAAATAAAGGAGGGCTGTGTAGTAAAGCATCATAGTTAGACTGGGCCTCTTGGCCTTGGCACTCCTGGCTGTGGAGGCTGGTTCTTTGTCATGGGGCTGCTCTATTTATTACACAACATTCAGTAGCATCTCTGGCTTTTACCCACTAGATGCCAGTGCCCCTGCCTCTTTTGTAACGACTGGAGGTGTCTCTAGATGTTGCCAAGTGACCAGAGGTTGAAGTGAGGGAAAGACATCCCTGGCCAAGGACCACTAAATTTAAGACTAAACAATGAACTAGAAAGATTCAAGTCCTAGTTTTGCCACCTACTATCTCTCTGATGTTTCGATAAATCTTTTAGTGTCTCTTGAGCTGTAATGACAGGCATAATTTGGGTGCTCTCGTTTGAAGCGGTGTGTGTTTTCCCAAAGGTTCATGTAAAAAGAAGTTGCTTCCAGTGTGGCAATATTGGAAGATGGTGTGGACTTTTAAGAGGTGGGGCCAAGTGGGTGGTCCTTAGGCTATTGTAGGCGTGGGCTCAAAGGAATTGTAGGATGTCATTCTATGTCTGCTGAGACAACATCTTAGCTCACCGTGACCTGGGTTCTGGCTAGTGCTTTCCTTCATCTGCCATGGGGACCTCACCAGAACTGAACTGACACAGGCACCAGGCCCAGGAGCCTCCCAACTATGAAGAGGACAAATTTCTTTTCTTTATAAGTATCCCATGTCAGGTATTTTGTTATAGTGACAAAAAGCTGGCTAGTATACAAGGGTAAGTCACACGATCATGATAAGATTAATATTAACAGGCGTCCCCCATTACCTGATAAGTGTTTAATAAGTGTGGACGATTTTGAGGAAGATAACGACATCCTCTCACCCAAGGCAAAACTCCGTCACCAATAAACTGGATTGATGAATTGATAAGGAGATTAAAGACTTGGCCCTCTTTTCACTTTATTGCACAAAGAAACAAAAGCCTTCGTGTGCCCTACATTCACGCCTCGCTAGAAAAAAGCACCACATACAGTGGATTAACAGAGGAGCTCTGGAAATTCTGAAGGACTCAGCCTTAATAGGGGCACTGGACTTGACCTTGGAAATCTGGAAAACAACGGGGCACAGTGTAAACAGAGTAAAAGCAGAACAGAGGGCCTTTTAGAAAAGCTGTGAGGCTAAAACAAAATCCTCCCTTGCTGCAGAAAACACACGGTCTAATTTAAGCGTCTTACTTAGAAGGTCCTTGGGAAGTCTGAAGTTGCTGCCCATCTGTGCTGAAGACCCTAGCCGAGACTCCCCCTGCCACTCAGAATTTCACAGGATTCCCGAGGACAGGCACGGAGTTCCAGGCAGAGGCTGGGGCCAGGGGAGTGGGGGAGGGTCATGGAAGAGAGTTAGGTGACTCAACAGCCATTGGCTGATTGACTTTATTATGGATGTATAAATCAAGCAAGACGTGAACTTTAAACCGATTGCAACACGTTGCGCCATCAGAGTGTTCTTTGATTATTTAATTTTTGATCTGATCTTATCTCTTGTTTCCCAAGATGCATCTGAAACGTTTCATGCCCATAGTTTCAATCACCTTTTCTTTTCTTCTGCCAGGGTTCCATGTTCCAAGAGCATGGATGGATGGGGAAAAAGTTTTAAATAGCACAAGTTAGCACTTCGTGGGCCTCTCCCTTGCCTGTAGCAAATTCCTCATGCTTTGGAAGAAAAATCCATCTCCCTCAAGCTACCTCTGCTTCTTGGGTATATCTTTAATTACCACAATCACCATGAGGCCTCCGTTTATTTTTACATATCACGCATCCATTTTTTTCTTTTATATTTCATTTGATCCTATATATTATGCAAGCCTTAAAACTTCAGTAGCAACTTGAATGTTACCTGGGTTATTTTTCATACCAAATGACTCAGAAATACCAATCTACTTATGTACCTGGCTCTAATTCTTCTCTTTCCTATGATATTTCAATTAGTCTGGATCCTGGTAACAATAAGTGGTTGAACTAAAAAGTATGTTAATGGAGTACTTTGGGTAGAATTAAGGGCAACAACCAGGGAAGCTGAGGCACCTGGGGCCAGGAACAATGAAAAGCTTTAGCCACTCTGAGACCCAAGAAGCCATGAGACATTGGGGATAGGACTGTCAGAGTCCAATAAGAAACTAGCTCCAGCGGGAGGCGATGACATGGGAACATACCTGGGAACATACCAACAGCAGGCTCTGGGAAGTGCAGGGGGAGCTAAGAGAATACATGATCCTACATCTATCCTCCTTCTTCTTCTTCTTTTTTTTTTTTTCTTTTTGGCGGAACCGGGGACTGAACTCAGGACCTTGGGCTTGCCAGGGAAGTGCTTATTCTACTGAGCCATCTCCCGGGCCCCCTATCCTCCTTCTTTTGATTTCCTGATAGTACTTCCAGTTGGCCAATCCACTGGCAGAGTCCAGAGAGCTTAGCCTCTTTCTGATGGAGGGGCAGGCAGAGACTATGTCTGGATTGAGATAGGGGCAGGGCACCCACAGAGTCTCTGACATCACCCTCATTCTCATTTGTAGTTATTGATAGTCTCATTGTCACTAATGAAAAATTTTCAGTAGATTTTCAGTGGTGAGGGTACATGTAAATGCCCTGTTTCCCTGAAATAAATCAGGAAAAAACACACTTATCAGGGGAAAAAAATCAGCCTTGAACACTAGAGATCAATCAGCCTATTCTTGCGTTACCTGCTTATAGAGGAGCCACCAAGCCGAAGAATACTGATGGCAGGTGAAGCGATTTTATTCTTGCTGTGATGAAATCAATTTTATGTTTTCCAAAAATGCCTGTATATTTTTTGCTGTTAAGGAATTTCACTTTTTTCTTACTGATCATCCACTGTGTAGAGTGGGTGGCTACTGTGTTAAGCAGATTTCTGTTACTGTGACAAAACACCTGAAGTCAGTCAATTGGAAAGGATGAAAGGTGTATCTGGCTTGTGGTTTCAGAGGTTTCATTGCATGGTCATCCAACCCTGCCACTTTCGGCTGTGACATCATGGCACATCATGCTGGGGAGAGAGTGGTGGAGCACAGCTGTGTGCTTCACAGCAGCTGAGGCACAAAAAGAAAGAGGTGGAGCCTCAAGGTCTCCCCGAGGTCGTGCTCCAGTGACCTAACTTCTTGCCGTGAGTCCCGCCTCCTAAAACTTTCAGCATCTTTCAATAGCACTACTAGCAGGAGACCCAGTCTTCACATTCCCTAGGGGGAATATTTGAGTTGCAAATGTCTTAGAAACCTTGACTCCCATGCAGAGGACATGTCAGAAATGCACAGGTGCTCTGAGAGTGAGGCTCACTGGCCTTCCTCAATGGGTCTGGCGCATGCCCACTTCTGAGGAGCACTGGGCTAGATGCTATGCGGCACATCTCTGCGGCTTCTCTCTCACCACACCTTTTTGTTCCAGGTGTTTCTGCAGCAGCCAGCAGATGTAGCCTGACCACACCTCCTTTGGCAGCATCAGGACCTCTTCTCTGCCCCAGGCTCCTCCAAGAGCACTGTGTGGGATGACCGGGAGAGCCTGCTTGGTGGTGTAGACATGTGTGAACAGGAGATGCTGAGGAGTTCATGAGCAGCCTGGGGCAGTCGTGGACCCATGGAGGTTGGGAGCAATGGCTAGATCGATGTCCTGTGGTCTTGGGGTGGAGGTGAATTCTACACAGCTCTTCAGAGTGGGACTAAGTGCTGCTTATCCTGAGCACACTAGCTTGGAAGGACATCTTTGGGTTGGCCTTCCTCCTCCATTTTTGTTCCCTGTGATCACTTCACAAAATAAACTAACACACGCACCACATAACAATGTTTTATTCAGTGATGGTTACATAGATAATGGTGGCCTCATGAGATAATGAGGCTGAAAATTCCAGTTGCCTAGTGATGTCATAGTGCATGCATTTGTCATGGGTTCATGGTGAGGTTGGTGTCAACACAACTGCATTCCCAGTTCCCTAAAAGTATAGCATATGCCATTGTGTGCAGCACATCATACTTGATGACAACAAACAACTATGTTACTAATTTATGTATTTAACACTATGCATTGTTGTAGCTCACAGTCCTACTTATAAAGAAAAAGTTAACTGCAATACAATCTTCCATGTAACTCTGGCAGCAGTCTCATGTACTCTGTGTTTTCTGTGTCCTTGACTGCGTCCAGATGGCCCACGGGGTGGCTGACCTATATATACCATGCCGGTTTACGTCCAATCTATGATATTTACATAATGACAAAATCACCTAATGACATGTCTCTCAGAATACATTGTCATTATTGAGTGATGTGTGACTATACTGGTGTGCAAAACCCTTGTCTCAGACTGTTTCGGGGGAGAACTTAAGGTAGGACAAAAATCTTTTCTTAATTCCTTATTGCTTGCCTGTCAAGGATCAGTTCATGTTTAAGCCGTACCGCATAAACCCAACTCCTCACTGAGAACCCAGTGCCCCTCCCTTGAGTCTCTAAAGCACTTATTCTTTCCAGCATGGCAGCAGCCCGGGTGTGTGGGGCATGACGGTTGTGCAGCTGTCTCTCTCCCCAGCTAGACTGGTATTCTTGAGACCAGGATGGAGTTCAAGGAGCAGGCTTTCCCCAGCCTGCTGCCTTTTGACTTTTCTGAGCACAACACACATCTGTTGACGTAGTAGAATGCCAAGTCACCCCTGGTGGCTTTTAAAGCCACATCACAGTATTGTTGGCTCATCTGACTTGGAAAAGTGGTGTTCTTTATTGAGATGGCCTTGAAGCTGTGAGGCTTCGCTTTTAGCCATTTCCTAACCAGCTGTTGCTTGAAAATGAGGTCCATAGCCAGGACTGCTTCCTGGGCATATCACTTGTGACTTTGCTCAGGTCTTGGCCAGGAGGTCCTGCACATCCTGCGATGCTCTCTGCTGTTGCCATCTTGATATTCTTAATAATTTTGTCTTTGATCTTGTGCTTTGCAGTGAAGAGCTATGAACACGAACCAAGGGAAGCATGCAGAATGCACGTTTGCCCTTCCCCATGGCCTCTTCATGAGCTGTGTTTGGGAAAGCCTCCATAGCACAGAATTCCAGGGCACCCATGGTGCGTGGAACCACCCCAAGACTCAGGGGCAATACGTGTGCAGGGAAAGTTCATGGCTTGTGGGGTGCAGGAGGGGAGCAAGTCAGGGGTCACACTCTCTACTAGAACCAGGACTCCCTTCAAATGCAGAGAAGAAGGGGATACGTTCTAACAACATGGGTGACCAAGGGGCCCATCATTCTTTTTCTCCTGCATGTTCCTTCCCTGTATTAGCTGGTTGGACACACTAAAAATGTTGGCACAGGAGAAAAAGAAAAGATGAACACCCAGAATTCCTTTCTTTTTCTGTCCTTTCTTGTCTGTCAGTAAGGGAGGGAGGGTTGGGGGAAGACACACACACATCAAAAGGTGAAGTAAAAACACCTTGTCTCTACAACTGTGCCATAAAGAAGGAGAAGCTTTGAGTCATTTGTAGGAAAATCGATGCACATCAAACCACCAAGTGATGTGAAATAAATCAGACACACAAACTAAATACCACATGTCTTGGTTAATTTTCTTTCATTGCGGGGACAAAATACCTGACACCCAGAATTAAGGAAGGAAAGATTTATTTAGCTCACAGTTTGTGGAGGTTTCAGTCCATACTCAGCAGGCTCCCAGGCAGAGCGGCACTTGGCAGAGGCAGCTGCTCATGGTGGTGGAAAACAGCAAGACAGCAAGAACAAAAGGGAAGAGCAGCGGTAGCGGCAGCAGTGGCAGAGGCGAGCCTCTCTCCCTCCCTCATACTGCATCCAGGCTCTCGGCCCCAGGACAGGAGCAGCACTCACACCCACAATCCCACTGCTGGATCATGAGCTAATGACAACCTCTAGAAGTTCACCCCATGACTGCATGAGGCTTTGCGGGGACAACATGGCGCAAGCCATAACATTCTGCCCCTGGGCCCTCAAAGACTCATGTACATCCCTTTATGCAAACGGTGTTTTAGTCCATCACTGAGTTGCCAAAGTCCTAACAATATCAGCATTGCTAAAAAGTCCAAGTCTCATCCAAGATCTAAAGAGAACTCTTAGCTGTGAGCCCCTGTACAAATGAAAAAAAAAAAAACCAACACACTTTTAATATTCAGTGGCATAAGATAAACATTACTATTCCAAAAGTAAAAACTACAGGATACATAGCATTATGACCAAAGCAAGCACAAAATCCATCAGGGCAAACATTAAGTCTTGTAGCTCCATGTGGGACATCCAATCTGTAATGAGGTTGTGAGCTCCATGTGGCTCCACCTGTGTGGCACTTTAGTGGGAGCTCCCCTGGCTTCTCTCTCAGGCCTGTGTTGCTCCCTTCTTGCAGCTTTCGTTAAATGACCCACATTCTTGGCTTTCGGTTTCTCCCCTGCACTTTAGGCTTCTGACTTACAGCTTCACAAACTGCCCTCCCAGGGACACACTGCCTGTCCGCCAGGCCTTCTGAATTCGAGGTGGAAAGCTTCTTAACCTCAGAACTCTTACGTTCTGCATGCACCCAAAACCAATGCCATGTGGATGATGCCCAGGTCCACTGCCAGCTGGAGCAGTAGCCAGGTTTTCTTCTCTCTTAGCTGTAGGGGTCAAGTGCCTGGACTGATGAACACTCTGAACCTGATTCTGAGGAACAGATTCTCTGTAATGCTGCCATTCTGTGGCTTTTACCCAGATTTATTTTGAGAATCAAGAGCAAAGAATCCAGCCAGTTGATTTAAAATGTGAGTTTGACCAGAAAGAAAGACATGACATTCTGTGACTTTCCCCTCAAAGCAAAGCAGAAAGGGAGGAAGAGTGGGAAGAGCAAGCCTCCCTTCCCCTAATAATTGTGTGTAGGCTGCTGCCTTGGGCAGGTGTAGCCCTCAATCCCATAATCCCAGTTTTGGGCCATGAATCAATCACAAACTATGGAACCCTCCCACCCGCCATGACTGCACGAGGCTTTGGGATACATTTAGACACAAACAATGTGTTATGCATGGGGGCTAACTCCCACGAGGAATGCTGTCTCAGTTACTCTTCTCTCGTTGCTGGGACAAATACCCAACACTCAAAATGAAGGAAGGAAAGGTTTATTTAGCTCAGTTACTGGAGGGTTCAGTCCATACTCAGCTGAGTCCAAGGCAGAGCAGCATATAGCAGAAAGCAGCTTTTCATGGAGGTAAAGAGCAGGAACACAAAGGAGTAGCAGCAGCTAGCTTCTCTTCCCTCTTTACATTGAAATGCAAATTACCTTCCCTAGGGCAGGTGCAGCATCCACACCCACAGTAATCAATCTCAAACTCCAGAAGCCGCCCCAAGACTGCATGAGGCTTTGGGGGGACACCTAGACACAAACCATAACAAATGCAATCATTATGTTTTGCAAATGTGTACTAATAAATACAAAATACAAAAAAAAAAATAGTTTGGCAAATTGAATGCAATGTTTCCATTATTTCAGTGAGAACACAATAATATTGTACACTTACATCGTTATATTTGTAGCATATATGAGCTACGAAGTCCAAATTTTATACTTGTAATTCTGCATACCCGTGGTCTGCTCTTATATTTCAATTGCAAATTGTCATCATACAATATAAACAAGAAGATTTTGAAATTACTTATTTGCTTTTACTTTGCATGGCTACATTTTAGAGATACAGAATGATCACATTCATCAGAGAGCATTTGAACCTGTGCATGACACATCTTGCTGCCTCTTTCTTCTCATTCCCCTCTCCTCTCTTCAACATCTCTTCCCCTTTTAATTTACAAAAGCTTTGTTTGCATTTTTCTTCTATTCTTGCTTTTTCTTATCACTCCTTTTCTTTTCTCTTCCCTCCTCCCTTGTTCCCTTACCCATTTGGATGATCTCGTCCCAGTTCACAATATCTATTCCACATTTTCTTGAAGTCGATATTAATGATGCTCTGGATTTCTGCAGGGTCTGTTGTGATTTCACTCTTCTCATTCATAGTTGCATGGATTTGAGTATTTTCTTCCCTTTTTTTTGTTAAGGTTGGCTAAGCACTTGTCAGTTTTATTCATCTGTCAGAGAACCAACCCTTCAATTCATTGGTTCTTTGTATTGCTTTCTTAGCCTCCTTGGCATTAATTTCTGCCCTGATCTTTATAATTTCCTACCTTGAATGAAATTTGGGCTTGACTTAGTCTTATTTTTCTAAAAGCTTGAGTTTCAACATTTGGTTGTTTATTTGCGCTCACTCTTTTTCTAACATGGGAGTTCATAGGTATAATTTTTTCCCATTGGACTGATTTCATTTTATCCCATCAATTCCAGTATGTTGTGCTGACATTATCATTCAATTGTAGAAAATGTCTAATTTCTTTAATTTTGTCTGTGGCCCAATGGTTGTACCGGAAGGTATTATTTAATTTCCCATGTTTACGAATTTTTTGTGGTTTCTTTTGCCTTGATTTCAAGTTTTATTGCACTGTCTGAAAATATGCACGGGATAAGTTCAATTCCTTTGCATTTGTTTTAGCATGTTATACGAGATACTATGTGGTCTGTTTTAGAAAAGGACCCATGTGCAGCTGAGAAAAAGAAGTATTTTGATGTTCTGGGGTGGAACACTGTAGATATCTACTAAATGCGAAGGGGCTCGGGATATAGCCCACCAGCACAGTGCCTGCCTGGAAAGTGCGGGGCTGTGAGTTTGATTCTCATTACCAAACAAAACAAAACAAAACAAAACAAAACAAAACAAAACAAAACAAAACAAAACAAAAAAGTACAGCTCAGTTCTGATATTTCTTTGAGGTTTTTGTCTAGTTGATCTGTCTCTTTGTGACAGTAGGGTATTGAATTCCCCATTACAATTATATAGGGTTTATTTGACTTTTCATGTCTGTTAATATTTGTTTTATGTAACTGGGTGTGCTGCCATTTAGTGCATATATATTTAGGATTGTTATCTCTTCCTTTTGTATTATCCCCTTTGTAAGGATGTAGTGACCTCCTTTGTCTCTCTTAATCAATTTTGGCTTCAAATCCATTTTGTCTGCAAATAGAATAGTTACTCCTGCATTTTTCTGAGTGCTGGTCACATGGAGTATTTTTTTCCATGCTTGATTCTCAGTTTATGAATTTCTCTTTGAATTAAATGTGTTTTTTGTATGCATCATATTGTTGGATCTTTTTTTTTTTTTTCCAGACTGGGTCTTGCTATGCAGTTCAGACTGGCCTTATCCTCACTTTTGTAGCCCCCAGATTGGTCTCAAACTTGCAGTGATCCTCCCGTCTCAACCTCTGAAGTGCTGGGATTACAGGCCTGTGCCACCAAGCCCAGTTCTGGGGTTGACACGGAGTACCTGGGATTCTGGGGCTGGCACAGCATGCAGGGCTAGGGATCAAATTTGGGTTCTTATGCTTGCCAGGTTGGTGCTTATGCCTCTGAGCTATGTCCCTAGTCCCTGGATCTTGTTTTTTGATCCATTCTGCCAGTGTGTTTCTTTTGATTGGTGAATTAAGACTGTTTTTTTTTTTTTTCTTTTTTTAATTTAGTACAGGGTCTACAGGGTCTCACTGCACAGATTGGACTCATAGTGATCCTCCTGTTTTCAACCTCCCAAGCACTGGGATTACAGGCAGGCACCACCAGGCCCAGTCTCAGTCACCTTCTCAGTGTGCCCTGGGGGTGGGGCTGGCACGGCATGCTGGGGATCAAACCCTGGTCCCTGCGTCTGTCTAAACTGGAGCTTTAATCCACTGAGCTATCTGACCAGCTCTGAATTGAGACTGTTAATTTTTTTATTTTGTATTTTAGGAAGGGTCTACGGGATGTTCAGGGTTTCACTAGTAGATCAGACTCATAGTGATCCACCTGTTTACAGCCTCCCAAGAGCTGGGATTATAGGCCTGCGCCACCACACCCAGTCTCAGTTTCCATCTCAGTGTGCCCCAGGGGCAGAGCCAGCATGCCAGGACCAAGGATCAAACCCCCAGCCCCTGAGCCTGCTTGTAAGCACTTTTAATCCACTGAGCTATTTGGCCAGCCCTGAGACTATTAATGTTGATAGTTATAATTAATATGTATAGACTTACCTTTGAATGTTATTTTCCTGTTGGTTCCCTTTTCCCCATCTGTTCAATTGCTTGCTTTGCCTGGTGGGTCCATCCTGTTGGGGTTCAAGGAGTTGTATTCTTCACTTTCTCTTTATAGAATATCCTTAAGAACATTCTGAAGAGCTGGTGTGGAGGTCATGGATTTCTTCAAGTGAACTTTGTCATGAAAGTATCTTATTTCTCTATCAATTTAGAAAGATAGTTTTATGGGGTATACCAATCTGGGTTGGAGGTTATTTTCTTTTAGGGCTTGCAAAACTTCACTCCAAGCTCTCCTTGACTTGAAAGTTTGTGTTGAGAAGTTTGTTGTGATTTTTCAAGGGCTTTCCTATATAGGTGATTTGTTTCTTTTCTCTAACAGATTTTAATATTCTGTTCTTGTGTTGAATTTATGGATCTTGACTATTGCATGCCTTGGTAAAGATTTTTTTGATAATGTATAATTGGAGTTCTATATGCTTCACTTAGTTGTATGTCAAGTTCTTTTCCCCTGTTTGGGAAGATGATGGCTGTTATTTGTGTGAACAGGCTTTTTAAAATGTTATTTGCTCTATCTCCTGCTTTTTATTGACTCTGATCAACCATATGTTATTTTTCTTTGCATCATCTTATGCTTATTGGATTGATTCTTCATGTTCCCTTACTTTTTTTAAAGAAATCTTTTTTCATCATCGCTAACTTCAGTATTGTCTTCTATATCTGATATTCTGGCCTCAGTTTGGCTCATTCTGCTACATATACTTTCAATGAAATTTTATTTTTGATATTTATTTATTTATTTATTCATTTTTATGTATTTGATACAGGGTCTCACTATGCAGCTTGGACTCACAGTAATCTCTCTGTTTTCAGTCTCCCCAGCACTGGGATTACAGGCGTGCACTACCATGCCTGGACTTGGTCACTGGCTCAGTGAGCCCCAGGGACGGGGCTGGCATGGCATGTGGCCAGTGAAATTTTTAATCTCCTGCATATCTCCTTATTATGGTTTGTGTCTAGATGTCCTTCCAAAGCCTTATGCAGTCAAAGGACTTTTTCAGAGGTGGACGAATCTAGACTGTGCAATGTTGAGATTAAGAATAGTGGGATTAATAGTGGATGATTATCGGATCAGCTCACTGATTGCATTGGCACTGTCTTAATCCCAGGAGTTGTGATACAATATAAGGGACAGAAAGAGACTTGTCCTGTCCTTGCTTGTTGAGTTTGTTTCTGCCTGCTATGAACTGTTGCCTCTCTGCCATACCTTGGAGACAGTTGATTATGGGCTGAAATCTTTACAAACCATGAACTGAATAAATCTTTCTTTCCACTTTTAACTTTGATTTTTGGGTATTTTGTCTCAGCAATAAGAGAAACGATAAGATGTTTTTGAATCTGTTTCATGGATTCCATTTCTTTCCTGTGTTGAGTGTTCATGGTTTCCATCATTTTCCTAAGATCATCTTTTTAAAAAAATCTGTATCTACTCAAGAGTCACTAATCATGTCTTTCATTATAGTCACCATCTCTGCTGTTATCTGAGAAATTATTTCTGATTTGATTTTTTTTTCTAGAGCCTCATTCATCTGCTTTGTTACTTCTATTATAACTTCAGAGAGTCCACGTGGATGGCTTTTGAATTGTTCCAACTCACTGTTCCCTGAGTTTGTCTTTGCTGAGCTGGAAGTCTGAAGTTGCATCTTGCGTAAGTATATTATTGTTGTTGTTGTTTTTTTTTTTTTTTCCTTTTTTAGTTTGATTTTTGGGTTGATGCTTGTAAATTGTTTATGGCAAGTACTTTTATTGCTGGTATTTAGAATCCTTATGAAATGATTACTTCTCAGAGATCTCTTTTAGATCTGGCTGGCATTTGGGTTTTGAGTCTGTTGCAAGACTGTATCTCCTGAGCTTATTGGGGATGAGAAGTTGCTCCCTGTTTGGATAGTCCCTGGCTCTTTGGCATCTATGACCCTTAGATGATCTCACTCTTGGCATACCAAGAAGAACAACTGACTAGAACAATTGTATCCCCTTGGGTAAAAATAGTACATTTGGCTATATCAATAGCATCAAACACAGCCTGGAAAGTGACAAACTGGTAATTACTAATTTGCCACCTTTAACCATATGAAGTAGACTATGGTTATATAACAAAAGTAAAAAGCAACCAGAAAAGGGAATGATGCCAGAAAGTACTCCAGGAGGGCCACATGGTCGACCCGGCTGCTGAGACGAAAGCTTCACTGGGGCAGTCTCCACATATCACGGCAAGATAGATGCTGCTGCCTTTGATTGGCCTTGGTCCTCACAGCTCCAAAAAAGAAGCAGGATCTTGATAAGCTCTATGAGCTGAAGTCCAAAGCTTGGCAGATTATGAAGCAGTTTGGGCCCTCAGCACTTACCAGGTTTTCATCCATAAAACCAGAACCAGTCAGCACCGCTCCACAGGGCTCCACAGCCAATAGCACCACAGTGGTAAAGACACCTGGAACTCCTGGGCCAGGAGGTCATCTTAGTCCTGAAAACAATCAGGTGTTGACCAAAAAGAAGTTACAGGACTTAGTCAGAGAAGTGGATCCTAATGAGCAGTTGGATGAAGATGTGGAGGAGATGCTGCTGCCAGCTTGTGCGGCACTGAAAGTCCAGCACCCTGAAGTGAAAGACATCTGGTTGCACCTAGAGGGCTAGTGGAACATGTGGATCCCAGGAATTGGCTCTGAAGAAATCTGGCCCTACAAAGAAGCTTGTACCACAGAAGTGCATAAGCAGAGAATGGCATTGATCCGGAAAACAACCAAGAAATAACACACAGAAAGGTCAGAGTACGGACCTGTCCAGTGTATTTGGAGATGCTGGCGCTGAGACCTCAGTCAGCCCACCCTTGGAGTTTGTTTGTTTTAATGCTTTACAGAGAAGCATGTATTTTTCATTAATGGTGCAGCAATATCTATAATGACTGAGAGGATCTGCCAAAAGAATAAAGCGTCCTACTCCAACTTCTGGTCCCTTTTCTATGCCGTCTTAAAAAGGAGCAGTGTATCTTCCAGAGAAGATTTTATTTGTGGTTTATTATACTCTAAGAGACTGAATGTGGGACAAAGTATTACGGTCTTGTTGGGTGAGACAGTATTAGCAGGATTTAAGAGGGTTTTGTTTCCTCCCTTCTCCTCTCCCCTCTACTTTGTAATGTCAATGTTTATATGAATATGAATTTGATTTGCTTTTCCAGCATAAAGAAGTTATTAATGGAAAAAAAATAAAGCCAACCAGAAAACTGTATACAGTAAATAATCCCTCAATATGACAATTCTAACCTCAAGGGAGAAAATTTTAGAGGTGCTAGGGGAGAGAACAGATAAATAGGAGATGAGATTAAAAGCAAGGCTGGAAGACTAAGGAAGATTACACAAACTTCAGGACACGTGAAGAACACAGGAGGGAAAGAGAGATGGAGGACACAAAAATAAGAATAGAAGAACAACAAAATGTCTAGAAACAATGTTCACACTCACACAAAAATAACAAACAATGAAGAAGAAATGAAATAAAACAACAACAAGGAAGAGGGGGAGAAAAATAATCCACTTTACGGCATGTTTCTGCTGTTACCAGCAGGCAGGGTGAGCAGATGCAATCCAGATCCATGCTGATTCATCCCAGTAGCCAGCTCGAAGATTGACACTGGGGTAAGGGATAATCCCAGCAGCCAGGCACCTTTGGTTCCACTGAAGTTTAGGCTGCTTCTGGATGTGAGCCTGGAACCCGATTTGGTCTGCAACACTGCCTGTGCCTCCTGCAAGCTTGAACTGTGTTCTGCCTCAGCCTGATACCAGGAGCCAAGAAGAGGAGCCAGCCTACAGCTGCTCTGAGTTCTGAGCTCAGTTGGCCCCTGGAATATGCTGTGTGGCACTGTATGCACGATATTCAGGGACACCAAACCACTTCTCCGCCTTGAGGCTCTGTTGCTTGCTGCCATTGTTATTTGTGTATTAATTAGACTTTGGGTTCCTTGAGAGTGGTTTGGGTCTCTGTTGCCTCTGAGTCTCTCTCGGGACTCAGCACAGTGCCTGTTACACATATAATTGGGGTTTGTTAAGTGAATAAGCTAATGCCATGTGGCATGGTTTGCGTATAGTTTATGTTGTGCATAGTTGACATGCTGAATTGTGGTTCCCAGGGGAGTGATATTGAGATGTGATGCAGAACCTTTAAGAGTGGGGCCTAGGGCAAGGTCATCGGGTCACTGGGGGCACTGTCATAGAGCAGAATTAATGTGCTTCTCTTGGGATCCTGATTGTTCCCTGGAGAGGGTTAATATGAAAGAGTAAGATAGAACCCTATGTCTTCTTGGCTTGTTATCCACCTGTGTGATCTCCCTATCTCACACACACCCTTCATATGATGCCTGGTGCCATCACATTGTGTGGCAGAGCAGCCCTCACCAGAGCCTATGCCATACAGCTGGGACCTTCATCCTCCCAAACTGTGAACTAAATAGGATCTTTATTTTTATAAATGGTCTGGCCTCAGGTATTCTATCGTAGCATTGCAAAACAGGCTAATACCGCATCTAATTGCTCCCAAGCTTCTTAAACAATAGTCCACAGGGGTTGGGTTTTCATTACTGTTTTCCTGATACCTTTTAACATAAGACATGCTCCCCACCCCCCCTCCGACCAGTTCTATAAACACACAGCAGAACCTGCCTATCAGCCTCGTGGGGATATTTCCCCACTTGTTACAACAGCTCACAAAAGACACTAAAAAGTGATGGATGGCTTGCTCCTTCTGGCGCTGTGGAATCTCCCGGTTGTGTCTGATTTCAGAGCACACCTGTAGAGCTAGTGACAGCCAGGCTCCTGAGTGCATCTGAAAAAGCACTCATTTATTATGAAGGTAAAACTGAACTACAAGTTTTTACATGTTGTTTAATGGCAGCAGCTGATGAAGATCTTTGTCAAAACAGAGCTTTTCACACTTGGGTCTCAGCTACGGAAAGCAGATTCCTCTATGAGACTGATATTGGGATTTGGCACTAAAAATGAATGAGCTACCTTGGGGGAAAGTACGAGTCATGCTCTTTTTCTTTCTTCAAGGTAGAAACTTTCATTTTAAGAATTTTCAGAGTTCTGGTCCCCCCCCCAACTCCGTCCTCCCGCCAGCATTTATAGGTCTCCTTGTCAGCTGGGTGTCTACATAAAAATGGAAAACACCAAGTGCTGTGAGAGTGAGGGCTCATCTTTCCTGGAGTATGCGGGCGTCCCTGCCAGGGCCTGAGACACTGTTCTCACCAGGTCCCTGCTCGTGGTGCTCAATGGCAGCGTGCTGACCTCGTGCCCAGGAGGGCTTGCTGTAGGCAGAGCCCTTCGCCCTCTCACTGTATTGGTATTTTTAAATTCCAATCTACCACTTCAGCTAAGGTTTCTTTTTAAAAATGATATTAAAAAAAAATGGATACAAGGTTTCACTACGCAGTTCAGACTCATAGTGATCCTCCTGTTTTCAGCCTTCCCAGCGCTGGGCTTACAGGCGTGCACTGCCATGCCCAGACTCAGTCAATGCTGTGGGGCTGGAACGGAATGCGGTACTGGGGATTGAACCCCGGTCACTGTGCTTGCTTAAGCAGGCACTTAGTCTGCTGAGCTATCTCACAGGCCCTCCAATCTGCCACTTCTAATACAACCCATGGTGAGAATAAAGATACTAAGGCATATTTGTAGTTGTGGGGAGCCAAGGGGGTCCTAAATCCAGCTAGAATGATACATAACTGCAACAAAGGCTTTGACCCAGGGCAGAACCCAAGTTTTATTAATTTTTGAAGAAGGTAGTGGCTTGAGGATGAGTGATGGAGAGACAGGCGGGAAGTACCTGAACGCTGTGAGCGGGACTAGGTAGGAGGCCTGAGCTCATCTCTGCAATATGTAGAGAGAAAGAAAAAGATGTGCGGAAAGAGTAACCTGCATATCACAGATTGGGCAGTATCTAATATTTTGGGTCAGTGCTTCAGTTTTGAGGTGTAATTGTCATATCCTGAGACATCACCACTTTTTCCTTAAAGCTCAGTCTCAGCTGACAGCATAAAGTCTCACACATACTTCTGGGAGCTGCAGGTTAGGCATCGCGGACCTATCCATTGCTTCATACACTATGCATCAGCACCTCTACCAGACCCATTTGCATTGCTTACATAAACTGAGGGATAAAGTCAAAACGTAGCCAGCTCTGCATGTGTCAGTACGCAGAAGCAGGACCAGGTTTAGGCAGACGGAGACAATTGCTCTTCTTTTAAGGAGAATTGTCCTGATGGTCCTCCACATTAGTTGACCTTGTGTTACCATAATGATCTGCATGACTTGGGGGTACTTCTTAAGGGGTTTATTTAACTGAATGTTGAGAGGTTCAAAGTCCAAGCACAATGGCTTAGGCTCTGCTGAAGGTAAGGGCCCATGGTGGGAGAGAGAGAGAGAGAGAGAGAGAGAGAGAGAGAGAGAGAGAAGCTGGGGTGCTCCACTCTCCTTCAAGGGCACACATGCTGTGACCTGGGCATCTCCCACAGACCCTAGCTACCAGCCTTCTACCACCTCCCAAGAGTGCCATGTTGTAGACCACGGTTTCAATCTCACAGATGCTGAAACTGCACCCAAACCACCTACTTTAAAGAGTGGTAGGCCCTGAAGTTGAAGCCAGATGATCCTCACACCAGGACATGGTGAGCTGTATGCAGAAAAAACAATGGCAACGTGATATAGATGCTCCCTGGGCACACTTAGCCGGCCACCAAGACCAGGCATGGTGATACATGTGACTGCACTCCCAGCGCTGGAGAGGCTGAAAACAGGAGGCTCACTACAAGTCTGAGCTGTGTAGTGAGACCCCATACCAAATACATAAACAACAATAACAACATGTGTGGGAGGCACAATAACTCCAGGTCTCTAATCCTATTGCAAGTGGGTTTCTGGGTTCCTCCTCCCCTACCTCTGATGAGCTAGGTTCCTAGTTCTTACCCCGCCTATTTCCCATAAGTCTCCTGCTGTGCCCAGGAGGTGGGACTTCCTGTCATAGCCCGGTTGCCTAGTTACTCGCACCTTTTTACCCGCCAACGTCATTTCCCTGTGCCTTCACTATATAGACCCAGCACCTCCCCTGAATAAACGCGACTCAATCAGAATCCTGTCTTGTCTTCATTTCTTGCGTCTCCTGTCCTTTGTCCCATCTTCAATTCCCCGCTCCTCCCCCAGGTGACCTTCGTTGACTGACCCGCTGGTTCGGGACAAACATGATATAGATGCTGTTACTATTTATGGTCTGATCATGACTATAATTTTCAGATATTTAGATCTTGCAACGTATTTTTCCAATTGATTTATTTGTAATTAAAGATTTTTTAAAGAGAAAACTTAAGTTTACAGAAAAATTGAAAGGACAGTACAGAGTATTTTTGTACACCCTTAGCTTTCGGTGTGGACAACCTTTCCCATTACCAACTCCACCAGAGGGGTGTATTTTTTACCCTCAGTCAACCCCCTCTGACATCTTAAAATCTCCCAGAGTCCAGAGTTTATGTTGGACTCACTCTTTTTTTTTGGACTCACTCTTGATGTTCTGAAATATTTTTGTATATATGACCCTTGGCCTTTAACAGGAAGTGAGTAGGTGTTATAACCTTTTATGTATGAGAAAAGTGAGACATACAGAACAGACATAATCCCATTCAAAGTTACATATTCAGATGGTATAACCAAAAGAGAAATGAAGCCTGTGGATGTACCACACAATTTTCTGACTGATGAAATTCAAGCAGCTCTTTAGATAGCTTTACAAAGCAACCAATCATAAAGGAGATTGCCTGGCTTTTCTCATTGCTAGGATACAATACTTGACACTTGTAACTTAGAGGAGAAACTTCCTTTGACTCATAATTAGTGGTGGTTTCAGTCCACAGTTGGCTGGTTCCAAGCTAGGACATCACAGCAGAGGGACACGGTGAGTAAGAGCTGCTCATGGCATGGAGCTGGGAAAGCAGAAAGTGCAGGGAGGAGCTTTGAAGAGAGGTAAGCCCTTCCAGGTTACAACCCCAGTGACTCATCTCTTCTGGTCTGTTCCTACCTCTTAATAGCAAGTCAGCTATGAACAACCACAATCCAATCATCTGCCAAACACATGAGGCCTTCAGGGCCATTTTAGATCTAAACCACAACAGAGATCAAGACAAATAAGGCATAGGCTTGTAACAGTGGGGAAACCCGTTACCAGCTGCAAAGGCAAGGGGCATGGAGGAGCCTTATGAAACCTAGAAAGGAAATACGGTGGTTCAGATCTGGTTTGAGTGTGTCCTGTAAAAGCTAATGTGCTTGAAGCCTGGCCCCTGGTGGGAGATGTTGACTGGTGGAGCCTTCAAAAGGTGGGGGTTAATATTCAAATAACGGAACTTAACAAAAAAAGGGGATACAGATGAATGTCCATTTTGTATCTGTGTATTCAAAGTGGTTAGGTTAGATATATAGTTACATTCTCTTAATGAATAGAATGATTTCTTCTGATGGTGTTTGTAGATAGGATATTATGTCTGCATCTTGTACAGCAATTAACCACTGGGAAGAATGTAGGCAATGTGTTGATTATTGAAACTGTCCTACCAATTTGGTTTGAAACTGTCTCATTGCTATTTGTTTATCAATAAAATTATGGAAAATAAAAGGTGGGGGTTAGTGAACAACAGTTAGATCACTCAGGGCTCCACCCATAGTTCTTGAGAGGCTCTAGTTGTAGCTCCTCCAGAGTGAGCTGTTCTGAGAAGGGCAAACCTGGCCCCTGGCTCTCTCATTCCCGCCTTGCTGTGTGATCGCTCTCCTTTCCTTTGCACGTGCTTCTACCAGGAGCCATTTGCCATCTTGTGTTGCAGCTAGAAGGCCACTACCAGAATGAAGCAGATGTTGGCACCATGCTTTTGAATCTCTTTTTGAACCTTAAATGAATGTCTTTTCTTTGTAAGGTATCCAGCATCAGGTGTTTTGTTATAGCAACATAAAACAGACTTTAATACAGGGAAGATGAGACTAAGAATTGTTGAGTATTTCTAGCACTGACAAAAAAGAAGGACATCATGGTATTTAGTGAACAAGGATCTTCTGGTTGCTAGAAAAGTACATTTTCTGTTGGAAAAGAGATGTCATGTCAGCCTCTAGTGCAGCATCCTAGTGTGTCCCATGAGATGAATCAAGCCCAAGGCCTTTCAATCCCTTACCCTTTGATGTCTGATCTTCTAAATTAAACACTGGATTATTGACTTGTTTTGTGCATGCCTAGCAGCTAGAGAGACTCTTGTTGTCCAAGGCGCCTTAGACACTGGGCAATACAATTATAGACATCTGACAAGTTTGGTTTTTGCTCTAAAATTAAGGTCATGACCCTCTAGTTTCTGTCTTAGGCTCTTGGTAAATTTGTTTGATTCTCGAGCAGCACCTCACCCCTGGGTAATTTAGGCTTGACAGTTTCAGCAGAAGACAGCTCTACAATATTGTCATCTCTAATGCAGCCAGCTGAGAGTCCCCATTAGATCCACCAGCTCACCTTCCCCGAACTTGAGATGAGAAAATCTGATTATATTGTCCCTCATACAACATCCTCACCAGGAGCATCTTCAGAGAGCTCTTCGCAATCACCTAGTCCTAGCTGTTCCCCAAGTAGAAATCCTGTAAATGGTCACACTAGTCAGCCCTGAACTTAAGACCTTAACACTTGTTATCTTTGGAGTAATTCTAAATACTAGCATTTATGTGTTTTTAAAAATCTATTGAACTGAATTTTTTTCTGCTGTTCAGTTTATTTCTCCAGAGCTCCATAGAATAATCAATTTCACCTATATGGAAGCCCTTTGCATATTAGACTCCCACCAATTATACACAAGATGGGAAAACTCCTTACAAGGGCTTTTTTCTTCCCTTAACCACTTAAGGACTGTTGAGTTGTAGGGAAACTCTTGGGAGGTGAGTTTCGTGCTGGGAGCGCAGGTATAAGTCTGCCTGGACCACGAGTGTTTGCTTCAGTCTTTGATCACATGGCACCTTTCAAGAGCTGTGAGGCTTCTGCTTTCTGTTCAGTTTGTACATTTAACATCTCTGCCTGCTCAGTCTCACTGTGCTGGCCAAAGAGAAGATACAGCTTGACAATCACAGCAGAACGCACCTAGGTGGGCAAACAGAGCCAGGCAGCCCCTCCATTCAGAGAGAGGGTGTCACGGGAGAGGAGCAACTTACGAAACACAGATCTTTTATTATGGGCTGTAGGCAAACTTGCCAACCTTTGCTCAGGGAAGACATGATCCTTATTATGCTGGGCTGCGAACAAAACAGCCCTTTGCTCTGGAGAGGGATGCTATCCTCCAAGGCTGTTCTCTCTGCAAACATCCTTGAAAAGAGAGTCTGGGGCAGTGGTGGGGAGCATATGGCAAGCGTGCCACAGCAGGCTGCTGGTCAGCCCTGAAGGCTCCGAAAGGCTTGTGCTTGCTGATCTGGGGTGATATTGGTGCCTCTGCGGCAAAATGCAGACACACAGGAGGCCCCCACACCACCTCCTTCTTCCTCTTCTTTTTCCTTTTCTTCCTCCTCCTCTTCTCTTCATTGTCCTCCTCTCCCTCCTTCTGTTCCTCCTCCTCCTCCTCCTTCTCCTTCCTCTTTTTTTTGTACCAGGGATCAAACTCAGGACCTTGTACTTGCCAGACAGGCACTTGTGCCCCTCAGCTATAGCCTGATCATGAGCCGTCTTCTGACAGCAGCTACCCTTGACTTCACTTTGGCCTTCCACACCTTTCCAAATCACTTAAACCAGCGCACTCATTTTTCTCAACCTCTCACCAAACCAACACTTCATTCTAAAATATATACAGGCTATCAGGAAGACAGTGAAGTTGGGCACTGCACCGTTCCTTTATTTCCCTATTACATTTAACTTTCTTCCTCTACTAAGCTGTTTTCATTCGTATCCAAGAGACTATTTCCCCGATAAAAATGAAGATATCTGATTTCTAGCAGTACCAACAGCATTAATTCTAGCTGAGCAATGCAAATAAGAGATAGAAGGAAACAGGCACTAACATTAAGGAAGGGAGGTTGGAGGTGGTGGTGCCCACTTATAACCCAGAACTGTGAGAGATGGACACAGAAGGACTGCAAGTTCAAACTCAGCCTGGGTGGCCTAGCAACCTAGCGAGACCCTGCTTCAAAATAAAAAGCAAAAAGGAATGAGGATGTAGGTCCTTGGGAAGACTTTGGGTTCACTCCTCAATACTTCAACAAACCAACAAACCAAGTGACCAAATGAACAAAAGTCAGGCTGAAATCCGGGAAGAGATCAAGGACAATTAAAGAATAAGGAAGTAAAGCACATTATGGAGCATAGCTCAGAGGTAGAGTGTGTGCAGCACCTGCTCTGGGTGGCCTGGCATTCTGGGGAAGCTTTCACTGACAAGGTCTTTTGCACACCTCTAACCTGATTCCTGAAAGCTCTGTGTCATTGTTGCTGCTCTGTTCCTGCCTTCTTTGATCCACTCCTCCTCCCAGTGAGAGCTGGGCATGGTGGTGCACACCTGTAATCGCAGCACTCTGGGAGGCTGAGGTAGGAGGATCACAAGTTTGAGAACGACTTGTGCAACTTAGAAACTTTGCAAGACTGTGTCTCAAAATAAAAAAAATAAAAAAGGCGGGGGACAGGACAGAAGCTCTGAATTCAATCTCTGTCTAGTACAAGAAGACAAAAAAACAAGAAGACAAATGAACAAACAAAAAGCAAAAGGAGCTGGGTCACAGGGCTATTTGTGCCCCAAGGTCAGAGCGCTAGGACAAGCTGGCCTGCACAGTTCTCCCAGATGCCCGGCTGGCGCTCTTCCCACAGGCCTCTTCGGGCTGTCTGGGGCCACCCTGGGAAGTAGCAACGGGGCTTGTGAGATTAGCGGTGCTGTGACTACGTTGTGAACCTGGACCAGCTCAGAGCTCGGGCTCCCTGAATAATAGGAATCTCTATCATCCTTTCCATCCGAAAGCATTTATTTAAAACCTTTGGCTAGCTCACAGGGTGAGCTGGCCTGTCGCACACCATCACATGGCATGGAAACTGGCACTTAAATTTAGCAACCCACCTCGGCGAACTCAGACTGAGATGCTTCCAGCCAGGAGGAGCCGGGGTTCATGCCTATATCAAGCGGCCTCCAAAAAAGGGAAAATAAGGCCGTAGTGAGTGAGGCTGAGTTATGAGCACCTGTCTCCATCAGTAACCTGCTGACTCAGTGCCAAGAACGCCCCCTCGCTGCGCATAGCTGGGGGACAGCTCTTGGCCTTCTCCAGCTAGCGGGCCAGGAACTGGGAGCCTTGGCTCCAAGGACAAGCTGTTTGTTTACCTACTCTGGGGACTGGGCCGAGAGATGGCATTGACCAGAGAATTGGTGTCATTTTTCCTACTTGCCCGCTGCACCTGCAGCCTGGCGTCCACCGTAACCCTCTAAGTGACGCACCACCATGGATTTCCCTTGGCAAACAGGGAGCAGGGTGCGAAGGGCAGTGCGCGTCGCTGGCTTCCAGGGTGCAGTCAGAGTGATGGCCCAGATTCGTGGGTCAAGCTCTGCCTGTGGTCCAGGAAGCTTCTCCGCTAGGAGGGTCTCCTTGTGGGTGGAAGGTTAGTGAACACCCAAGCGGGCTGCCTCTACTGCGTTGGCCAGTGTGGTGTGTGCTGGGCCCCCTGAACAGGGGAGATTTTGCTTTTCATCTTGGCCACAGACTCAGCCAGAGTCGTCCTCTGTGGGTGGCGTTTGCACAGGTCTCTCTCTCAATCTCTCTCTCTCTCTCTCTCTCTCTCTCTCTCTCTCTCTCTCTCTCATAATTTCATTTTTAAAAGTTTTAATTTTTATTAGGAGATCTTTGCAGTGCACTGATTACATTCCCCGTGGGGAGTTGGTGCATCCGTTCCATCTCCCCCTTCCCTCCTCTGCCCTTTACTCCTTGGCTCTCTTCATATTTGCAAAAGATCTTTCTCCCTGTTTCCTATTATCTGTTTTTTTATTTTGCCCCTTTATTTATTTATACCTTGGGGTTCTCATGTGACAAAAGCCATGCAATATGTAAGCCATGTGTTAGATTTATTTCATTTACCATGATGGTCTTAAGGTGCATCCACTTTCCTACAAATGACTCAAATCTGCTCTTGGTTCTGGCAGAGTAGAAATATTCCTGTGTAAATACCACATGAGCTGCTCTGTTGTCACCGCTTCCCTGGCCCCGGCAAGTGCCGCTGGCCCAGTATAAGGGCTTATCCTAGCCAAGTGTGGCTGCACCTGTGTGGGTGGGAGGCAGGGGCCCCAGCAGCCACGCTGAAAGGAGCTGGCTGTCTTCTGCCTGCTGCGGAGCCATCCACTGTTGGGAGGAGGACGAGCCTGTCCTCAGCACACCCACGTGAGTATCTGTTCTCCCACTTTGCACAACAGAACCTTCTAGAAAAAGGAACAAAACCTCCAGTGTCATGAATGAGGCTTGGAGGGGAGGAAAAAGGCCAGCTGATAAGCAGAGCTCCCTGCCCAGGCATGAAGCGAGCGGCTGCTCCTGCTTGGGAATACAAAGCCCTGGTGGATTTCCGGTGGTGTTCATGGAAAGGACCAAAGCCTTTGATGCTGCTGCGGCTGAGCTCCTGAGGCCTGGCTTTCCCCCTTGCCACCACTGAAGCCATCACAGAACCATTCCCCAAGCGAGGAGTGGGTGTGTGTATCTTGCCCATGGTGGGTCCTCTCTTCATATTGGCTTTTCCTTTTTCTCATTCCTTTTCTTCTTTCTAGACCTAGCAGCAAAGAATACCATTAGGGATGTCCATGGACAGCCCCGTGGCCTTTGAATTTGATTCCACTGATGGTGGTGGCTAGCAGTACCTGGATTGGCTCCTGTTTTATGGGGATAATGGTCTCTCCTCTTCCCACAGCCGAGTGATGCCCGGGACAGAGGAGATGGGCGCTTGCCCCCAGAAGAAGGGCTGGCACGAATGCCGTCCACTATCACCACTGCTCACTCGCCCTCCCTGGGCCTCCTGTGGCTGCCTTACTCATCTCATAAGGCAGCTTGTATCTCAAGAGTTGTGTTAGGCTCAACCAGGGCACCTTGGCTGGGTTTAAACAAATAGCAATTGAGTTCCCAATTTATGGTCTGGCCCATTGGAGCACAGTGACCTCTGGTCTCTACCTGGAAGCCCAACCCTCCTAGAGGAAATAATGGGCCTGCTCCCCAGGTGCCCTGGAGCCAGATGGGCACCCTCCTCCCTGGCAGCCAGTGGGTGCATCCAGCTGTTCACCTGCATCTCACACCCGACTGCGTGCCTGCTGCTTGCAGAGCAGGGAAGCTTAGTTATGGTGGGCAGCCCAGCGTGTGTGAGCTTCCGATTCTGCAGACTTCACATTCCATACTTTGAGACAGAAATTCCAGGTCAGAATGAGAAGCAGAAAGACCCCCTCTGAGCTGGTCACCATCAAATCAGCCACAAAGGCTGGATTAGCGGTCATTAAGGGGGGGTCCCTTGACCTACTTTTGGTCCCAGTGACCTGCTTCCTTCAACCTGCACTTCTGAGAAGGCCTTGTGCCTTCAGCCAGGGGTGGGGATGGGTGTGGTGAGGGGGAGGGAGGGGCCAGGTGACTCCTGTCACTCAGACCTGACACTGGTCCTCCTGATTTAACAGCCCCTCCCTCTGTAGTTCCAGCTCCCACCAGACAGCTCAGAATTTGGGTGCAGACACACTCCTTTTCCAAGGCTGCATAGGGCGGGAGAAACCTCTTCCCAGTACTTCCGTCGGGCTGTCCCTCCTGGGCAGCTCTTCAACATCTTTGAGTCCTGTCGCTGTGGTTATCCCCCTCCTGGGCAGCCAGGCCTGGCCTAGTTCTCCTAACTGACTGGTGGCTAGATCCTCAGTGAGGCACCCAGTCAGTTTTATCCATGATGAATCAGAAACCCAGGGAAGCCATAGGACTGAGAGGTGTGGTGGGAGAGGAACTTGGCTCTCCTGTGGCCCTCGGAGTCCTGTGTCTGAGCCTTCTCATGGGGCAGGGACACTGGGGCCTGCTCGTTGCTGCAGGTCATATTTAGTGGTAAGTATCTGTTTCATAGAAAATGGAGAGCACCCCAGAAAACATCAGCTAACTGTTTCACCAGAGGCATAGAAATGACCCAAATACTCCAACTCAGCTAGAAAGTCTTTTTCTTTGATAAAAACAAAACACAACAAAGCAAAGCACCAAAATAAAAACCCAGAGGATCCTTAATATCCCACTATATTAAGGCAAATGGACCTCATTTCTCCTTGCTGTTTGCTCTTCTAGCAGGAGAACAGCTTCCTCCAACGAGGAGCAGAGGCCTCTCATCCTGTGTCCTGGACTCTGAGCCCGAACATCCGACAGTGACTCAGGAGACCAGAGAGCCTGATCCCTGTCACAAACAGGTCTGGCTCCAGGCGGCCTGCATCTGTGTCAGGTGCCCTCAGCCTGTCTGTGTGGGACGGGAGGCCTGACCTGCTCCACCCTCCTTCCCTGGGTCCCTGAGGGGCGCTGGTCTGCAGGAACAGGATGGTTCCCCGAGCGAGGCCAGCAGCTGCCCTGCACGGTGAGGGCCAGTCCCCCCAACATGCTGGGCCGCTCCTAGCAGATTCAGGGTGCCAGGGTTTGTTCTTCTGAGGTTTTCTTTTTCTTTCTTTATCATAGTAAACTATACAATTGGCCATTTTAAATGTACAACTGAGTGGCATTCAGTGCATTCACGGTGCCAGGCCACCACCCCCGCCCTCCGCCTGTAAGGACTTTTTCATCTTCTCAAACTGAAACTTGCCCTTATCCCACATCTAAGTGGTCATGAAGCTTCTGTACAGGTTTCTGTGACTAGCTTATTTCTCTTGACATAATGTCCTAAAGGTTCATCCATGTTGTATCAGACAGCAGAATTCCTCCCTTCCACAGGCTGATGAATACACCATTGCGTGTCCACCACATTTGTTTATCCACTGACCTTCCATGGGCATTTGGGTTGCTTCTACCATTTGCCCAACGTAACGAGCGCTACTATAAACACAGGAGTGCAGGTGCTTCTTTGAATTCCAACTTGCAGGCTTTTGATGTCGACCTTTCTGAGGAGAGGCCATACTGCTTTCAAAATGGCGGCATCATGAATCATGAATCTCCCCACAAACACCACACAAGTTCTGTTTTCTTTACAACGTTGCCAATGCTTGTCATTTTCTCTCCTATTTGAAATTACTGTTTTGCAGTAACCATCTTAATGGGTAGAAAATGTATTTTAACTTTTTAGTTGAAAGTCAGAAATGTCTTCTCCGTATGGGGTACAGTTTTGACCACATGTAAGAGGTTGTGCAATGGAAGCTGGATTTCCTTCTCCTTAGACCAGTTTCCCTGTTTTTCTTTCCAGAGGCGACAGTTGCCAACCTCAAGGACACTCTAGGAGGGACTAGGTTCTATGTGTGTGTACACATTATTCTTAAGGGAACAGCAGCACTGGGGCTGTAGCTCAGAGGGAGAATGCTTGCTTGCCTGGCACGCGCCAGGCTCTGCTCTGGTACCAGCACAAGACGCAAACAAAACCCCTGAAACAAACAGCAACATGCAATCCACTTACCTATCCCTAGGCAATGAAAGGTTGAAATCTGTAGAGGTCACAGAGCCCTATCATCACAGTCCGCATCTCTCCAACATGGTTCAGACCTTTTGGACTTGAGGAAGATACTCCTTGTGTATCCTACATTCACCCCACTCTCGATTGAGACGGGAGCAGTGTTCTCTCGTCAGGCACGTTAATATTCCTGCAGAGAAAAATAAAAGCCAGTGATACTAAGTGAGATAAATAGTCCTAGGTTTTGGGAAGTCAGATTGTGCAAGTACATGAGTTTAGGAAGCTTTTAGTTTTCAGAGCTTTGTGGATTCCAGAATCACAGATGAGAGTTTACAGGTTTGCAGTGCTTGCAGATACGGGATGCGGGGCTTTTTACAGTGTGTCTTCGCTATTCACAATAACCTCCTGGAGACAAAATTTAGTGAGTAGGAAATTGAGGCTCCGACATGGGACGTCACTGGCCGAGTAAGTCCCTGCATTAGGATCTGCACCCACATCTGCTTGTTTCCGTGTCCGAGCTCTCGCTGCTGCAGCCCAGTCTCAAAATGCGTGCCGCGCGCTCACCTCACCACGCCTGCCAGGCCAGGGCTCCGAGACCGAGCTGCCTGGGCAGTTAGGGCTGGCCCTCCATTCCCACAGACCTCAGCAGGGTTCCCGGACAAACACACGCTTTGCTGAGCTTCCCGCTCCTGCTAGACAGCTCTGCAGGGCTCACTCAAGGGAGCATGGGCAGCCACACGAGCACCGCCTCTTCCGGGAAACGTTCCTGGATTTCCAGCCCCCTCCCCCAGGATCTCGTGGTCTGTGCTGCCCTGCTTACCTCTTATGGGGTTATTTGTCCCCTCTAATTAAGTTTATTTTTAAAAATTATGAAAAAAGAGCCATCGTATAATATTTACCACCTTAAAGCATACAATTCAGTGGTGTCAGTCCATCACTTGGTCCCGTAATCATCACCACCATCTGTTTGTAGAGTTCTTATCTTGGAAATCTGTAGTCCTCTCCCTGTTAAGCACTAACTCCCGGTTCCTCCCACCCCCAGGCCTGGAAACCTCATTCCACCTTCTCCCATGGACTTGAGCCCACTAAAGGCTTCGTGTAAGCAGAATCATTTGTCATTTGACCTTTTGTGATGGGCCCACTTCACTTCACCCACTTCCCGAGGACCACTGGTGTTGTAGCGTGCTGGGCTTTGGATGTGGTTTGAGTGTGTTCTTCAAGAACACACACGCTGACATCTTCATTAAGAAGTGTCCAGAAGGTGGGGGCCGGGGAGATGGCTCAGTGGAATAAGCGCTTCCCTGGCAAGCGCAAGGGCCTGAGTTCAATCCCCGGTTCCGAAAAAAAAAAAAAAAAAAAAAAAAAAAAAAAAAAAAAGAAGTGTCCAGAAGGTGGAAATTTAATCAGATGGTGTTTAGGAGGGGGCCTTCAGGAGTTGGTCAGGATTAGGCAAGGTGCTGGGATACAGTTCCCTTAATTGTACCCTGGTGGCTTCGTAAGAGGAAGAAAGATGGGGACCAGAGAATGTAGACACACACATGTGATCCCTGTCTTGCTATGTGCCACCCTGTGCCACCTTGGGACTCTGCCAGATGGGACTCAGTGACCATGGACCAGCATGTGGACCAAAAGAAATCTTTCCTTCTCATAAATCACTCATCATAAGCTTTTCATTGTAGATACAACAGACAGACTAAGAATTACATGTGTAAGGATGTCCTTCCAATTAATGGTCTTCCTGTTAATTTTATATTAATGCTTTAAAAGTGAAGATACCTTTGTGGCCTGTCCTAGTCCTTTTTCTGTGGCTCCAACAGAGTACTACAGGTTGGGTAATTTATACAGGAAAGAGGTTTATTTCTTACAGTTCTGTAGGCTGGGAGGTCCAAGGCCAAGGGCTGGTAACTGGCAAAGACCACTTGCTCCATCTTAACCTGGTAGCAGGTTGTCACCTCCAGGAGGTGACATGTGTATTGTGTGCATTGTGATCTTGGAGTGGGAAGATGAGGCTGATCTGCCAACAGAACTCCGGATGGAAATGCTTTTGGGAACTGAACTACCAGCTCCCAACTAGGGGAGAGGTGGGGGAGAGGATGGAGGGAAAGGGGCTCTTGGTTGTGTGTGTGTGTGTGTGTGTGTGTGTGAGTCCCTGTGTCTCCTAAGACACTCCGGAAGACTCCAGAGGCAGCTTGCGGACCAGGCTAGGTGATATAGAAGGCCATCTGTCTGTCTGTGCTGGTGACTTGGGGCCCAGATGAATGCCAGGTAGCCCTGAGTCAGCCCACTGGTCAGCCCTGAGGGAGGGGGAGGAAGAAATTATGAGGTCACTTGTCTGTGAAGAGAGAGGGTGGGACGGGGCTTGCATGCTGTCACACTGAGGAGTTGGGCTCAGGCAAGTACCCTCTTCCACTGGAGGCCGCGCAGCCCTGGACAGTACAACATGGGTCTCAGCCAGGCAGACAGAGGTGAAAAGCTGGGGTCTGAGCTGACCTTCTCAGCCACCCTCTGGCTGGCTGCTGGGGAGCTCTGTGCCTGCCCCAGGGACTGGTCTCCGAGGCCGGCTGCGCTCAGGCAATGCTGAAGTCTCACTGTGGGAGACCAGTCACAAGCCTGGGGTTGTCATCCGTTGTACTTCTGCTAGGAAGTCTGAAGCTGGGGGCAGTTGGCACTGGGCCTGAACCTGTGCTCAGCTGCCAGCTCTGTGTGTCTCACTTGTGCTCTGTGCTGTCACCCTGCCAGGCTCCCATCAGGCTGTGGGCTGCAGGAGGCTGTCAGTGTTGGGGCACGGGCTCATACAAGGTGACCTCCCTGCAGAGCCCAGGTCTCCCTTCACTTGGGCCACACTTCCTGCCCGTGTTTGTATCAGTGTCTGTGGCTGCTGGGCCAGTAGGTGACCTTTAAAAGTGCTGCAAAGAGGCAGCGTCTCGGGACGACGTGTCCCTGGGAACAGCTTCTCCTCCCGCCACTTTGCACCATTCCAGGGCTGAGGGTGTCCTGCCTCGGTGCCCAAGGGGCCCAATGCCCCAACACATTTTATTTTACTTATGTTATTTTATTAGAAAGTTTTACTTACATTTACTTCATTCCATTTTATATAGTTTAGATTTAAATTTTATTTTATTTCAAAATGTACATGTTTCTTTTATTTTTAAAAATGTATTTATTTTTATTTCTACTTGCTTTTTTTTTTTTAGGAGATCTAAATTAAATTTATTAATAGGAGAGCTTGATGGTGCTTAATTCCAGAGAACAGAGCTCTCACTGGTAGGGCTTGATTGGAAGGAGAGAGAGAGAGAAAGAGAGAGAGAGAGAGAAAGAGAGAGAGAGTCTACTTGTTTTTAAAGTTTATTTTATTCCATTTATTTTTACAGTTACTTATTTTTAATGCCAGTTGCCTTAGGGATTTGGCATCTCCCATCCCTGATGACACCTCAGATCCATTCCCTGGTTCTGGACATTAGAGCCACTGCCCACCCAGAAGCCCAATGCTTCTTGGCAGTGCCCCTGCCCCCCACGAATACCCTGATACTTTCTGAAAAGTATCACTAAAAGTGGGGCCCAGGAAGTCCCCTTCTCCCACTTTCTCTGACTTGCAGGGAACTCCGGTGCAAGAAAAGCAGCTTGGAGGCCCTGGGATAGGAATGTGGAGGGGACACCTGTGCTGGTGTCCCCTGGGGCTGGTGGGGCCTGGCTCCAGGACCCAGGGGCACCCAAATCCGCAGTGCTCATGTCCCTTACACGACAGCGCTGCATTCACATAGGACCTAGAAGCTTTCTTCTGCTCTGCGCCTTAAATCACCTCCGGGCGACTCCAGTGCTTAACATGCTTAGACACTGCGTCCAGGGATGTGCTGCAGCGTTGAGGGAATAATGACAAGAAGAGAGTTTTGTTTCTCAAGTCAATGTTTTTTATTTTTATTTTTTAAAAAAGGGTAATATGGGGCAGGGGAGATGGCTCAGCGGAATAAGTGCTTCCCTGGCAAGCACAAGGGCCTGAGTTCAATCACTGGTTCCACAAAAAAAAAAAAAAAAAAAAAAAAAAACAAGAAACAAGAAAAAAAATGTCATAAGACTGTCCTGCTACAATGCTATATATGGTTAGGTTTCTAAATTTCTGTGTAAAAATATGTAATTGTTATTCCTATCTTTAAAAAATATTTTTAATTTAAAATTTTTTTTCTTCATATTCAGGGACTTAAAGTTTAACATATCAATACTTGATGGAAAATACCTGTTCCATGTTATGTCTAAGATATTTAATATTCAGGCAGATAGTGAGGTTAAGCTCAACTGCCTGTATTGTAGGATAGTAATAATAAGCTTCTCTTCTGGAGGGTTAACAACCTAAGTTTGCAGACCAAAAGTTAGAGAAAAAGAAGGGCTGCAAGGACAGCCAACATTTTGGCCTTTGCCTTTCAAGGTCAGTGAGGACTCAGGACATAGGGGAACCTGTACTGTAACATCATGTGCCTCAGTTGTGTCCCAAATTTTCTGATCAAGGAGATTATGGGGCCACAGAGGAAAGTGATCAATGATGTACAGTGTGCCTGAGGAGAGTCACATGGAGAGAAAACATTCTCTCAGGCTTTCACAGAGAGCACATTGACCAAGCAATGGCCGTGACTCATCCACATGGCTGACACTGACAAAGGATCTACAAACTGTGGTACAGGGTTTCAGGATAAATCCTGAGGGGATTTGACTGACCTTGTCAGATACAAAAGTTACATTTCTTGTTATATTGGTCTTGCTTTATCTTGGTCTTACCCATCCAGCAGAAAAGTATAAAAACGAAGTATACCAAGTAAAGTCATATTAACATGCTGAGCTGTAAAAGACTCAAGACAACAACTTCTGACATTGCCAGTCCTATGGAAAAGCCTCTACTATTATGGACTACTGAACTATTTTGGAATATTTTGCTGAATTCACACACCTGCAATATTTAAGTGACAATGGAATACCCATCTCTGACAAAACCAAGCAAAAAAAGGGGATACAAATGAAGAACCATTTGTATCTGTATATTTAAAATAGTTAGGATAGATATATAGCTACTTTCTCTTAATTTAATGAATAGAAAGATTTGTTCTAATAGTGTTTGTGGACAGGATATCCTGTCTGCATCTTGTACTATGAATAATCACCAAGAAGACAACAATATGCAATGTATTAATTATTGAAACCATCATACTAATTGGTTTTGAAACTGTCTCATTGCTATTTGTTTCCCAATAAAATTATTTTTTAAAAAAAGAGTTTTGCACACATTCAACACAAGTGCACTTTTTCCTGACTTTATTTTGCTCTATGATTAGTGAAATCACAGAGACAGATGCACCCATCTGAGGTGGCTTTCAGCTCCTCAGATGGGCAGGGAACAGCCCCAGAATCCAAGGCATGCACCTTCGACCACTCTTGGGTTACACCGCGATCTTCCCTGGAACAGTACACAGCCGCGCACTGATGTCCTGGGGCTGCAGCGATTTTCCAGGTGAGCCTGGAGCAAGCCTGCTGGCCTGTCTTCACGGGCCTGAGCCTCCCCACACCCTTCTCCCCTCCAGTGCTCTGATGTAAAACTAAGCCAATCCCCAAACTTCCACATCTCCGGCCTTCCTCGGTGGCTAACATGCCAGTGGAGTAGAGAGAAATTAAGATTGAAAAGCGGGATAGAGAATGTCAGGCAGAAGGCTACGCCTAAGAGGAGAAGTAAATTAGAAGGAAGCTGTGGAAGCCTGGGGCGGCTGGCGTGGTAGACGTGCACAGGGGAAAGGCTCTCTGAATTCAGACTGGAAGGAAGAGACGGAGGGAGGAAGCCGTGAAGAGGTGGGGGAGGAGCGCCAGAGAACAAGCGCACAGGCCCACACACCAGGGATGCGTGAGCCTGAGGCTGGTGTGGGGAGGACAGAGTGGGGCAGGAAGGAGGCCGAGAGGGAGAGCTGTGTAGACAGTGCTTTACTCTGAGGGCCACCGGAGCCACTGCACCAAACAGAGCAGAGGAGTAACAGACCTCGGGGTGAGTTTTAAAGAGCCCAGTAGCTGTGCTTACATTGCTAAAAGTACTGGACAGATGCTGTCCTGGAGGGCAGGTGGGGTGACCGGGGCTTGCCAGAGGCCTGTAGAGATGCTTTGGAGATGCTTTTGGAGGTGGAGCAGCCTTATGGCAAAGACCCTGCCATGCTGGGGGCTCAGACCAAGTCTGCAAGCCGCACTCAGAGCAGCGAGCTCACCAAGTAACTCATTCTGAGGCCTGAACCCAAGAACCTGCACGGGCCCTGGGCGGAAGCTCTGGAGTCCAAAGGCTGGAGGACCTGGGGCTCTGCTGGTCACAGTTCACCTCTGTGCTGGTTCTCAGGGCTTAGACAGTACATTCACACCACTCTCTGGGAGCAGCCTTCTCCAGGGCTGGCTTTATGCAACCAAACTGTCACCTGAAAGTGACTGTCCCAGCATCCTTGTGTCTTACTGATCTTTATTCTCAGGACGCAGCTCATCTGGCTTGCAGGAGGCCTCTACAGATGAATGAATGAGTGATGAGCGAAGGGATGAACGTGCCCTCCCAGCAGCCAGATCCTGGCTCCCCGGGCTGTGGTGTCTCCCTCTGATGAGGTGGAAGGTGCCTCCCTGGCCAAGAGTCGGGCTCTTGGCTGCCTGCTTGGCCATCACCTTGGCAACTACACACATCCAACTGGTTTTCCTGGTTGTCACACAGGCGTTGTCCCAGCCCTGCTCTGGGCAACGTTCTGCACAGACTCGGAGTTTCCAACCAGCTCCAGGTGCCAGCCCAGGGCCCCTGTGCGGGAGAAAGGGAAGTAGGGGGGAAGAAAGCTCAGAAATCAGTGCAAAAATAGAATCGTGGGATTTGTGGGTTTAGTGCTGTGAGCTAAGGGTGACACAACTAACTGTCTGAAGTCCAGGGACCACCTTCTACCCCAGTGACCCTGTCCCCTCCTGGGTGGAGAAGGCCACACTGAGGATGTGAGGTGCCCACACCCAGAGCCAGGGATGCCCAGGGAGAAGGGAAGAGGAGCAGGAGAGGCAATGGGCATGGAGAAGGGGACCCCAGTGGGGACTTGCTCTGTGACACCTGTGCTTCTGGGTGGGAGAGGGTTCAGGCTTGGGGGTGACTCCACTGGACTTAGAGGGTCGGGGCAGGCCTGCCGGTGGGAACAAGATCCATCCCACAGATTGGGGTCTCAGGGCTTTAAGTCGGAGTGAGAGAGGTGATGGGCAGAAACACTGTAGAAATGACTGAAGCATCTGACAAGCAGGTTACTAAGGAATTAAAAGCACTGGCCTCGCCCAAAGTTAATTTTCCTGTTTCTGGGTCTGGTAGAATCTGCTTGTTCTTTAACTCCGCCTTTTTACCTCTTCTTTTATAATAACAATCAACATCTTAAATGTGTTTTTCTAGAACAAAGGCTACTTTTCATGGCCTCTCTGGGAACTATGTGTGGCCACTGGTAAAACTCTGTGGCTAATCTGTTAGAACTGGAAGTATCATGTTCTCTGGGAAGCATAAAGGGAGAGGATTTCCTCTTCCTCCTTCCTGTAGGCTGGGATAGGAATGTGACGAATGGAATTCAGGGACTATTTTGGGCCAGGAGGTAGAAACTCTGTTAGATTTCTGGTGATCTTAGCCACTAGTGAAATCAGACTGTTTACTTCTATTTTTTGTTTGTGTGAGAGAGATATATGTTTGTGTTTTTGACAAAGCACAGTTATTTTGGGTTTCCTGAAACTTACAGATGAAACTGTTCCTATCTAATGTACATGGAAAGAAACACACACGTGCGCGTGCACACACACACACACACACACACACACACACACAGAAATAGCACTGAAATGAAAGGTATAGGCGAGTCAAATTGACTTCAAATCCTAGCTCTGCTGCTGGCTAGCTGTGTGTTCTTGAGTAGTTTCCTTAAGCTTTCTGTGTCTCTGTTTCCAAGCTAGTATGCTAGAAGTCCTAATTGTAACACTGTGCAGTTTTTTTTTAATTTTTGAGAGAATAAAATGAAAGCACACATAAGTCATAGAAGAGTGGTTGTCACATTGTGAACATTTGATATGGATTCTCAGGCATTATGGTTCTAGGCTGTTCTCGGTTACCATAATGAGGGTATCTTATAATGACAGGCGGTAGCCAGCTTTCCAGTGTGGTGAAAAGTCCCGAGTGATTGATATGGGAAAGATTTACTGTGGCCCGTGCTTTCAGAAGTTCCAGTCCAGGGGTGCCTGGTCCTACTGCTTTGGCCTGTGGCAGTGGCCCGTGCCTCACAGTGGGTGTCTGGGGCAGAGACGGCTGTGTCTTAGGCACTCTCTGCATTGCCGAGACAGTATTTGACACTGTAAAGTAAAGGAGAAGCAGGTAATTTTGGTTCATGTTTATAGTCTACAGTAAGCTGGCTCCAGGGCAGGATAGCACAGCAGAGGGAGTGGTGGAGAGAAAGCTGCTCAGGGCATGGCAGACAGGATATAGAAAAAGTCATGGGAGAGGCCAGGTAAGGAGACAAGACTCTTCTGGGTCATGCCTACAGTGACCCACCTCTTCCCTGCAGGTCCCTCTTCCTAACAGGAGGCCAGCTAGATGCCTCCATAATCCACTCACCGTCTTTTTTTTTTTTTCCAGAACTGGGGACTGAACTCAGGCCCTTGCGCTTGCCAAACAAGCACTTATTCTACTGAGCCATCCCCCAGCTCCCCAATCATCTTCTGAAGATCCTGCCTATGACTACATGAGACTTTGGGGGGGGGGGGACATTTAGATATAAACCACAACAGGAATCAAAGAGAGGAAGGGGTTAGGATCCCAAGGTCACGCCTCCAGTGACCTCACTTCCTCCTATGAGGCCCCACCTACTATAGGTCCCACCACTCCCAGTAGTGCCACAGTCTGGGGATCAAGCATTGGACATGTTGGCCTTTGGGGGAAATTTAAGGTTCATACCATATATTCAGATTACAGCCCAAGATTGGGTGGTAGGTGGTCCTTTGTTTTTATCCTTTGGTGAGGATCTCTAGAAAGAAGAAGAAGAAGAAGAAGAAGAAGAAGAAGAAGAAGAAGAAGAAGAAGAAGAAGAAGAAGAAGAAGAAGAAGAAGA
>NW_004524599.1:11994392-11995617 GCF_000260255.1 Octodon degus
GAGGAGGAGGAGGAGGAGGAGGAGGAGGAGGAGAGAGTGTCAATATGGCAGAGGAGACCCAGGCTTGCTCTTTCACAACACTGATCAACTCCTTCTGAGGGTGGTGCTTTTGGTGATTGTTCTCCTCCCATTGGGCCCCACTTTTTTTTAGCCCCTGGACCCTGGGATGTGACCATGGGAGCATCCTGCAGGCATGCTCTGCTCTTGGGCTCTGTCTCTCACACACCGAGGCTACTCTTGAGTTGCACCAAGTATGCTTCCCATTTTTTCTGTTCATCTGACAACCCTGTTAGTGCTCCGGGGGGGGCGGGGGGAATCCGAAGCAGTGTAGCCCAAATGCAGACGATGCATCCAGAGTCAGCATATTTTTCTTAGGAGAATCTGTTTCAAGGCATGGGGTGGAGGATGAGCTGTACCCAGATGCGGTGTGGGAATGACCTGTGTGTCCCTCCCTATTCTGGTCATTAATGTTCAGATGGCACAAAAATGAAGATTGTGTGTCAGTAAGCAGTCCCTAGAGAAAGAGTTCACTTCTCCTTGTTTAGAAATCCTCTTTCTGGGTCACTTAGAAATGGTAGCCTGGGTATAAGTGGGGTGCACTGTAATTGTAGCTACACAGGAGACTGAGGCAGAAGGATCACCTGTACCTGGGAGTTCAGGACAAGTCTAGGCAACACAGTGAGTTTTTTATCACTTAAAAAATAAAACAAAAAAGTAGGAAAACCAAGTTGAATACCATTTATTTATTTATTTATTTATTTATTTATTTATTTATTTTAATAGTGTGGAGTGCATATCCTTCAGATGCTCAGAATTTAATAAGCAAGGCAGATGCATTTCTAGTACCTCTCTGGGCTTGCCTTTCCTCAGGTCTGATTCTCAGGGCTCTGGGTGGCAGAGAGTGAGTAAGATTGCCAGGAATAAAAGGTAGGGCTGCTCTTCTGGGAATGTGCTCCCTGTGGCTGTCGGCACTTGTACAGAAGGGCATACATGCATGGTTGTTGATGGAGACACCATCTGTGGCAGCCCAGAAGGAACTGAAATGTCCATATTTAGAAAATTGGATGTTCTATGGATAGCCCACAGCAGAACACTACAAGACAAGGAAGAAACAGCAGGGAAAGCTTCTTAAATATGTTGTTAGGTCAGAAAAGCATGGAGCAGTTGATGCAAAGAGTGGGCTACATTTTGTGTAAGAGAAGCCAGGAGAATGAAATATATATGT
>NW_004524599.1:11996893-11997759 GCF_000260255.1 Octodon degus
TTTTGTATTTTAGTAAGGGTCTACAGGGTCTCACTACGTAGATCGAACTCATAGTGATCTGCCTGTTTACAGCCTCCCAAGTGCTGGGATTACAGGCACGTGCTACCACGCCCAGTCTCAATTGCCAGTTTAGTGTGCCCCGGGGGCAGGGCCAGCACGGCACGCTGGAAATCAAATCCAGCCAACTATCTACCTAAGCAGTTTTAATCCGCTGAGCTATTTGGCCGGCCCTTCCATAAAATTCATAATAGAGCTCAGCTCACCTACTACACAGAAACCACATGATTGCTTTTTTTTTTTTTTTTTAATAATAATGGTTTTCAAGATTTTCAGCTTGCACTCCTCCCAATGAAATTTTGAGGCAACTCTTTCCAACACTTATAAGCCAATATCTAAAATATTTTTATTGTAAGTTTAAATAGTTGCAAACCCTGTACTTTTCAGCTTACTATAAAATTTTGGTATTGTAACGTAAAAATGTCCCGTTACTTTAAAATATGGGCCAAATGGATTTGGAATGCTATGCTGGCTTTTCCTGTCGCATTTTGAATTACAGGAACAGTCCTCAGCATTTAGAAATACTTCATCGTCTTCTTTAATTCCTATTTCTATGCCATTTCCCCAAAGAGTTTTATCCTGACAAAATATATATTCATGATTGGAAGTTTTTCATGGATCTTCTACTTTATCCATACTGTACCTATGCATGTAAATTGCAGTTATATGTATTTCCAGTGGCAAGTTAGTGAGTGTTAAAAATGGCTTTTCCAAAGCAGGGGTAGCAATTCTATTCTCAGACAGTCTCAACTTCAAACCAACAATGATCAAGCGAAATAAAGAAGGCCACTATATACTGGTTAGGGGAA
>NW_004524599.1:12000349-12012583 GCF_000260255.1 Octodon degus
CAGTGTATTATTTGTTGAAACTGTACTTTCGATTTGATTTGAAACTGTCTCATTGCTATATGTTTATCAATAAAACTTTGAAAAGAAAAAAAAATGGCTTTTCCTCTGAACCAAGTTACTGCTGCAATAAAAAGTGGAGAATTCTCAAAACAATATCTTTCGGTGTTTCCTTGTCCTAAGAGCGCCACTCTTTGTACAAGAAGGAAGCTTTCTCTTTTTAGCGGGGAGGCTGCCTCTGCCCCATGGAGCTCTAGATCTCAGGAGAGTGCTCAGCTGCCCTTGTGATCTCACTTACTGTCTGCGTCTGGCCCTCTGTTGGCTGATCAGAAGGTTCTGGAAGGAGCTCAGCTGGGAAGCTTGGGCTCCACTTCATGTGGTCTCTGCTCTCCTAGCAGGCAGGGGTGATTCTCAGGGCAGCTGGACAGGGCTCCAAGAGAGCAGTCATAGAATCCCCCCGGCCCCCCATGAAAGGGCCTTCAAGGTCACCCTGACAGGCCACACACAGAGGGGTGTAAGGCACTGGAGACGTTCTAGTGATCAGTACATCACCGCATATTGTGAAGTTTGATAAATAATCATTAAACACAGAAAAGTACATTTTTCATAGAAATACATGAGATTAATGACATAGACCACCATCAAACCTTCCCTCTGCATTTTAGGGGAAATAAAGGAATACAGGCTAAAACTTTAGTCAAGCAGAGAGCAAATTAACAAGTTTTTTGGGGGTGGTTTGTTTTTGACTAGAAATATGGAAGCTTCAAGGAGTAAAGAAAAAGGATGAGGGGGCCTCCCCATTAGCTCAGGTGTTTAAGTGCTTGCTGAAGCAAAGCAGTCAAGCTCAGGATGCTGTGGTTCAATCCCCTCATCCTCAAGCCAAACCAGACCTTCCCTGAAGGCATCCTGAGTGGCACCCCCCCAAAAAAAAGATGATTCAAATTAGAGTAGGATTTCATTGACATAATTTGGTAACTCTCTTTTTAAATAATACATATTGAATCTGAAAGAAATCACTGAAATTTTAATCCTGAGGCTTTGGTTAACACATCTTGAAAATGTCAGAAGTTGGGAGAACCATTCCAGTTATGGGGAAAGCCATTAGCACCTGTGACTGCTTGGGGTTGAGCTGTTTGAGGGTGGCTTTCTTTGTAGCTAGTGACTCTGCCTAGGGATGAGTTTTAAGAATAATTGCAAAGAATTTCTTCATTTTCAGAAAGTCGAGGAAAAGTCTTTTCACCATTAAGTAATTCTTATGGATGTTCCCTTGATTTTTTTGGGCTCGCTCTCAAGAGTGGTGGCATTCCCCTTTTTCTTCCCTCCTCCCCAACATAAAGGTTGACTTTATGTTTTAGCCCAAGGTCACCTCCTAAGAAGAAACAGCAGACAAGGGGCATGGTTGATGAAAAGCTATTTTCTTCCCCCTTTTACCAAATGACTGAATTCAACCTACCCCAACACAGACCATATGCACAGTTGTAACAATAGCTTTTCCTTAAACACATAACTAAGCAAATATATAAACCAGGGGAATCCCAAAAGCTCTATGAGTTGATGGGGCCTCTTTCGGTCATCACAGTTCCTGCCCTTTGTTTGCTGCCCTGCAGTTTCCCATCATGGGATAATGAGCAACAGAGAACAGTGGCGAGCTGAGGGGTGTCTTTCTTCCATGGAGAGGCAGGCTTTAGGAAGAGCCCATATGGAGGATAGGAACCCAGGGTGTGTGCCCCTGCAGTTTCCTTATGTCCCAAAGTTAGAGTGTGCCTGGTATCTCAGATACTTTCTTCATGTCCTGGACGAAATACCTACTCTTCACAACTTAAAGGAAGAAGGGTTTATTTTGGCTCATGTTTTAGGCCATAGTCAACTCCCAGGAAGACTCAGTGTGACCAGGAATAGGGTGGAAGAAAAGCCACTCACCTCAGGGCAGGCTGGAAGCAGACAGAGAAGAGAGGCGCTGGGCAGGGAGATAAACCCTCCCAGACCACACTCCAGCGACTCTGGGGCTCTCAAAAGTAAGCTGGATAAATCCCAAAATCCAGTCAATTTCCAAACCCATGAGGCCTTGGGGCTTATTTTAGATCTGAATCCAATCTTCCTGGGAGGTAGGGGGCCATCCAGGTTATCAAGGTGCAGAGGGAACATGAAGAGGGCAAGCATTTCTTACTCAAAAGGATGGTGTTCTTCATGATCGGGATTTGGCTCTGTGCTGTGGAATTAGAAACCACTGCCCAGGAGCTCTGAGAACATTCTGGGGGGTTATGCATTGCAGAGTCCATAGAAGCTGCTTTCTAAGTAGAGGTGTGTCTTGACTCACTATCCTATAAATACATTTACAAAAGCAAAAATATTGTTAAACTGAAAATGTGTGTATTTGCACCTAATATGTCTCAATTTCTCTTTTTTCCCCCAATACCTTCCCCTTTCTTCAAACCCCCTTTTCCTCCTTCCTTACAAAATCTTTCTTTTCTCCTGTTTTCTTTTCCCAACCTCTCTCCCTCCTCTCCCCAGTTCTCCTTTTCTTTTGAACATTTCTTCCTATTTCATAATATCTAGTATACATTTGGCTTCTGATTTACACTTTCAGTTTCTCACACCAGATAGACAATGTGATATTTTCCTATTTTTCCAATTTATTTCACTTAAGACTATGGTCTCAAGGAACATCCATTTAGCTACAAATGTCTCAAGGCTAACCATCTTCATGGCTGAGTAGTACTCCTCTGTATGAAAAAAACCCACATAAATTTTTTCTATTCATTGCTTGATAGACATTTGAGTTGTTTTCAAGAGTTAGCTATTACGAACTGTGCTTCTAGCTACATGGATATGCCTACGTCACTGTGGTATGATGGTTTTAATTCTCTTGAGAAGATACCAAGAAGGGAAATAGCTGGGTCACATGGACCTCTAGTCCTAGTTTTTTGAGGAACCATATTGACTTTGACAATGAGTACACACAGTTTACATTTCACCAAAGTGCAGAAGGGTTTCTTTACCCCCACATCTCCATCAACATTCGTTATTGGTTGATTTATTGATAAGAGTCATTCTTTCCGGGGTGAGACAGAATCTCAGCATTGTTTTATTTTGCATCTCTTGAATGATCAGTGCTATTGAACCCTTTTTCATATATGTATTTGCCATTTCTACTTCTTCACCTGAGAAGCGTGTATTTACCACCAATGCTAATTTTTTGATTTTGTGTTTAAATGTCAGGAGTCTGAGTTAAAAATTCTTTATGTGTTCTAGATGTTAGTCCTTTGTCTGAGGAACAACTGGCTAATTTTTTTTTTCTTACTATGTGGGATGTCTTTTCACCCTGTCAGTGATTTCTTTTGCTGTGCAAAACCTTTTTAATAAGGTGAGATCCCATGGCCAAAAACTGAAAGCTTTCACTCTAAAATCAGGAGCAAGACAAGGATATCCACTGTTACCACTCCATTTCAATGTAGCTCTGGAAATATTAGCCAGAGAAATTAAACAAGAGAAAGAAATGAAAAGAATAAGGATAGGAAAGGAAGATACTAAATTATTATTTTCAGATGACATGATACTACACATAGAAAGCCCCAAAAACTCCACAAAAAGACTTCTAGATTTAGGACCAGACAAATAGCTCAGTGGATTAAAGTACTTGCAAACAGGCTCAGGGTCCGGGGGTTCAATTCCCAGGCCTGCCCTGCTGTGCCTCCCTCCCGCCACCCCAGCATGCTGAGAAGGCAATTGAGACTGGGCATGGTGGTGTGCACCTGTAATCCCAACTCTTAGGAATCTGTAAATAGGTGGATCACTACAAGTCCGATCTAGTAGTGAGACCCTGAACACCCCATAGACCCTTCCCTAAAAACACAAAAGACAAACAAACAAACAAACAAAAGACTTCTCAATTTAATAACCAAATTCAGTAGCATAGCTGGATACAAAGTCAATGCTCATAAATGAGTAGCCTTCTTGTACACAAATAACAAACTCACAAAGAAAGTAGGGAAACAATCTCGTTCACATAAAGAAATGAAATACTTAGGACTCAACCTAACAAAGGAAGCAAAAGATCTCCATATTGAGAACTACAGTACTCTGAAAAAGAAGACTGAAGAGAGTCAGAAAATGGGACGATATCCCTTGCTTTTGGGTAGGAAGAAACAACGCAGTGAAATGGCCGTACTCCCCAAATATTATGCAGACAGTGTTATACAATCCCAATTAAAATACAGTTAACGTACCCCACAAAACTAGAGAAAACAACATTAAAATTCATTTGGAACCAGAAAAGACCTAGAATAGCCTAAACAATTCCAGGCAAGAAAGCAAAGCTTGATTATCATGGTCCCTGGTTTGAAATTACACTACAAAGCTCCTGTGAAAAAACAGCACAGTGTTGGCAGGAAGAAGACCTGAGGATCAGCAGAACAGGTTAGAAGATGCAGAAACAAATCCAGACACACTCAACTAACTTATCTTTGACAATGGTGTCAGACACTCTCATGGGAGGAAAGATAGCTTCTTTAATAATTGGTGCTAGAAAAATTGGCTTTCCACATGCTGAAGACTAAAACCGTGTCTCTTATCATGGACTTAAACTAAAATAAAATTGGATCAAAGATCTAAATATTAGAAGAGAAACATTAAATCTGCTGGAAGAGAAATGAACAAACTCCAAGTGCACAGGAAATACTACTATGATTTACAGTCTTGTGCAGTGGACTATGTCTTGTGCTGTGACATTTCAGTGATGGATCGCATGTACAATGGCAGACCTGTGGAGTTATAAGGGACCTGAGGATTCCTGTTGTCTAGTGACACTGTAGTCATGACACTGTGGTGCAAGCATTACTCTAGTAGTAGCCCCCCTGGGTGACAATCATGTAAAAGTAGAGCCCATACAAGTATGCACACTTGATAATGAATGACTATGTTCCTTGTTTATGTATTTGTTTATACTATACTTTTAGTCCTTATTTAGCATGCACTCCTTTGATTTATTTAAATCAATGTTTACTCTAAACAGGCTGCCATATGGTCCCAGCTGCAGCGTCCATGCGAGTCCACTGTGTCTCTTGACTGCACGAAGAGGCCACGTGGAGCAACTGGCCTAGTCCATCTAGGCTTGAACTAGTATGCCATAGGATGTTTGTAGAAGGACAAAAAGTGCATTCCTAGAATGTGTCCCCACTGTTAAGTGACACATGGCTCTATTGTTTCTTGTGCTGTCAAAGGTTGACAATCTGGGAACTTCTTACACTGCCCCTGACTGGCATCCCAGTGGGACCATGGAGTCTCAGGTGGCTTCTTGGGGTTGTCCAACAGCAGGATCTCCTCACTTCTTCTCTCATTCTTTCACAGGATACATGAGCTTTCGGTCACTCAGCCACAGTCCTATCTACCAAATTTCAACACTCAACCTGGGTTTAAGGGTGAAAAAACAAAGCCCAGATCTTTGTGTGTGTGTGTGTGTGTGTGTGTGTGTGTGTGTGTGTGTGTGTGTGTGAGGTACCAGGGATTGAACTCAGGACCTTGTGCTTGCCAGGCAAGCGCTTATTCTACTAAGCGATCTCCCCGGCCCCAAAGCCCAGATCTTAATGGAAACAGGAATAGTGTTGCTGATGTCACTAAGGTGTTTGGACATGAGGAAGCATGATTCATTGAGCGGTTGCTACTAAAAGCAGCCTACTATATTGTTGCTGGGATTTGGACAGGATGGGCAGAACTCAAGCAGCCATCTTGGACTACGACAGTAGATCATGTGCTAAGAATGCTGAAGTTACAAGCAGGAAGACCCTGGATCTTTAGCAACTTTGTGAAGCCACCTTAAGAGCCACAGACTATGGACCTCTAGTGAGGTTATTCTGCAAGAGGTTGGTAAACTCCTATAGCATCCGAGCCACTGTCCTTTTGGCCTTGCACCCAAATCTAATGCTACCTTCCATGCTTTCCAGCCCTCAGCCTCTCTTAAATTTTCAGCTGTGGTCTCCACCACATAGAATTTCCACAGTGTGAGGGTTAGGGAGGAAGGGAGGAGGCCTAACAAACACTCCAGATCAATGGTTGTGGTGTTTTGATGTCCTAGGTGGCCAAAATGAGGAGGCTGACCAGGAGGTAAGCTTCTAGCTCCAGCATGGTCAGGAATCATTCCGAGCCTGAAACACTATCTGGTTCCAGGCTGGTCAGGGCAATCTCAGCAACCAACTAAAGGGACAGCCCAGGAATCACAGTGGTGGGTCTGGGGACTCTCGTGGCACTCTGGAGAGGCCAAACTTGCCAGAGCATAGACTTGTGGATGAGAGCTCCATTTGGATGTGGTCAGAAGTGGGCCTGCTCCCTGATATAATGATAAGCTGCGTATCTCAGATCCATCTGGAAACCATTTTTAAGTTTACATTATGAAGAGTTGATTTTCAAGTTGCGTCTCTCCCGGCTCATCTGCTTTGCATGTGGACAGGGTGGGTTTCAGAGATGAACAACAGCTCTTCTCCTCCCCATTTTTTCCCCCTCAAGTTTTACGTTGGGTTTGGGCTTTATTTATAACATGTCACATGCAGATATACAGCAGGGCACTCTCCGCAGGCCGAGCAGCCTCCTATCATTTTACATATTCCTCACTCATAATTAGTTTAGGCTGGTTTGGGTTTGCGTTTTTTTTTTTTTTTCCTATAATGATACAGTAGACACAAAGTGTTAACTAGAAACAGAAATATTCCCCTTTACCTCTGTCCCACCCTCTTCCCACCTCCACCCCCACTCCGTCTCGCATCACAGTTTGGAGGGAAGGCACCCTGGTTGCGATGACTTCTGGGATCCTCCACTCACCAGTGGAGAACATCCACCTGGAGGCCTCAGCCACCCTTAGGGGCCATGGGACCTTGGACACTTATCTCATCTCTCTCTCCTCCAGAGCTGGTGCACAAACAACCCTGACCAGGCAGGAGGCCGCTGTCTGCTGTTGAGAAGGGGCATGATGTGGCAGAGCCACTGACCTTGCTGCCTTACTCACTTCTGAGTTGAGAGGCTCCGCTGCCAGGAACGGGGGCAGAATCTCAGGGGCCTACCAGAGTGTGGTCTCCCTGGTCGCTTGCCCTCAGGCACTGACACTAGACCTGCATCTGGATCTCTCTGCAGGGCACACTGGAGAGGTCACTTCCAGGAATCTGTTATATATAGCAGAATTATAGCTTGTTGAAAAAAAATGTGTGTACTGGGGGTGTAGCTCAGTGGCAAAGTGCTTGCCTACTATATGTGAGCCCTTGAGGTCGATCCCCAGTACCACTGTAAAAAAAAAAAAAAGAAAGAAAGAAATATATTCATACACATAGGAATATTTTTTTTCTCAGGGGGCTTGGCTTAGGAGGCCAATTTGTGTTTTCATAAATTTACATATGCTGAGCAGAAATATGCATGCTAGGTTGTTAAGTTCCTACTTCCAGATAAAGTTATACGAGACCCCTTTGTTTAATTTTTGATGTATTTGGTACAGAGTCTCACTGCACAGCTTGGACTCATAGTGAACCTCCTGTTTTCAGCCTCCCCAGCGCTGGGATTGCAGGCATGCGGCACCACAGCCAGATGCGGTGGCTGGCTCAGCATGCCTGGATCAAACCCCAGTTCCAGAATTTGCCTAAGCAGGCACCTACTCCACTGAGCTATCTGGCCGGCCTGAGACCCCTTCATTTAGACTGCTGCATACATTTGGACTATGCTCTTCTCCTGGATTCATGACATCTATTACTCTACCAAGTCTGTCCAGTTTTCCCTGTTTCTCAGAATGTGGCCTGTGTTTTAAGAATTGCTCACTGAGTAAGACCATTGTTATGAAATCAGCGCTGGAGGTCATCAGAAGACCTTGCATGACCTCGGCTCATGGAGGGTTTTGTCTGTAGAGACATTAGACTTTTGGGAGCCTTCTCCAGAGCCCTCCAAATCAATATTCATTATTATTTTATTTTATTTTATGTATTTACTGCAGGGTCCACAGGGTCTCACTTCATAGATCAGACTTATAGTGACCCTCCTGTTTTCAGCCTCCCAAGTGCTGGGATTACAGGCGCACACCGCCATGCCCAGTCTCGATCGCTCCCAGTGCGCCCTGGGAGCAAAGCTGGCACAGCATGCCAGGGATCAAACCCTGGCCGCTGTGCTCTGCCTAAGCAGGCCCTTGAGTCTCCGCAGCTATCTGCTCAGCCTTAGTATTCATTGTTAAGGTGGGCCTTTAATTGTGTATATATTAATTATGTTTATTGAAGAGAGGTCTGATTTAATGAGTATATTTGTATATGAAAAGGATTTCCCCAAAACATACTAGAATGTGCATTATGGTAACTCTCCAAACATAGTATGAGAGATATTTATCAGTACCCAGTGTCATCAAACCTCCCCGCCTAATTATGAGCAGACCTAAGGGTGTTACGTCACCCCCCGAGCCTCAGTTTCCTCCATAATGGCGTTGCGCATAAGCTAGATCTCATTGCTTTCCTCAGCTCTGGCACTCAGCACTACCTTTGTAACTTTTCTCACCTCCACACGTTACACCTGTTATGTTCCTCATTCTTTTTGGATTTTAATAACTTTTCAGTGTAAACTGGCATTCAACTGGGGTAGAGAGCCTGACGTAGGGCAGGCTGAAAGGCTTCCAGCGTCTGTATTTTCCTTTCATCTTAGAGACAGAACACTGACCTTCACCTACACACACAGCTAACACATGCCATTTCCTACATGCCTTGCAGCAGGGTATAACTCTGTAGCTATGTTTCGGATTCTATTCGGAGGAAACGAAATATTTGGCGACAGGTTAAGAAGTCCTTGCTTTGCTGTGAATGTCCTTTCCAAAAATCATGCTGAAAGTTAGTTGCTCCTGGGAGGGCATCAGGAGCTGGCACTTTCAGGAAGTGATGAGTCATGAGGGCTGCTTCTGATGGGCGGGCGGGTCGCCACCTTACTGCACTAGAGGTTCTTGATAAGAGGAGGAGGAAGCCTTCCCCTCTGTCTTCTCTGTGCTGCTTTGTCCTGCCCTACGGCCACGCAGAGGAAAGGACCGCACCAGATACGAGCACCATGCTTTTGGATTTCCTAGTCTCCAAGGCCATGAACCAAAGACATTTCTGTTAATGCATTATCCAGCTTGTGGTATTGTGTCATAGCAGCAGAAAATAGAGTAGCCCACTTCCCTGCTCTCGCAGAGAAGAGGTGTGTACTTCTGCAACTCCTCCCACTTTGAATATCACATGTGGATGGGATGACACCATTTTGGACCATGAGAGTGAGAGCTGTTTCCTGGGGGAGGGGGGGGCAGAGCCAGGGGGCAGAAGGAGGCCACATTCGTGATAGATGGGACTGCAGTGGTAGTTCTGGGCTACCAAACTCTGGATTTCTTTGACATAAGGAGAAATAAGTTTTTGGTTAAACCACTCCCTTCTAGGGAGTCTCTCTCAGCTGGATATAATCCCATTGGATGCCATATTATGAAGACAGTGGGTGGGTGTCTGGGACTGCCATATAGGCCAGGCTTGAGGAATTTTTCACGTATTTTGCATGTTGGTCAGTATCACAGTAGCAGCTGGAAATTGGCTGTGGTGGGAATATTTATACTATGAAAATTGGAAAATGCTGCATAAACATCAGGAATGTATTTCTTTCCAAGAGATCCAGTTCTGGGCTACTTACTCTCACATGGCTGATGGTATTCAAGGACTTTATCCACAAAAGTCTGATGGTATATTGAGGTGGTCTAACCTCCTCATTTGCTCTCAGCTTATTCAAATTCTGCTCAGGAGCTGGGTGTGGTGGTGCATGCCTGTAATCCCAGCACTGGGGAGACTGAGGCAGGGGAATTGTTGGAAGTTTAAGACCAGCCTGGGCTACAAAGTGAGCTCAAGGCCTAAACTGCATGGTGAAACACTATCTCAAAAAGACAAGTTAACAAACTCTGGTCAGTGGCTATGTCAGGGGTAGGCTTCCTCGTTGTCTAACTGTGCTCTTGAATGAGGAAGTCTGAATGTTCTGTGGAGGTCTGGTGTGGGCAGGACTCCAGAGGCTGATAACAAACAAGCCTGCTCACCCTCCACAGACAATGACCAGGAAGAACAGGGAAATAGCTTTCTGACTGTCAGCAGATTCCAAGAACATTGAAGTTTGTAAACACCTCATTAGCTTGTCAACCACACTTTCTTCTTTTTAAAAGATGGGAAAAAAGGATGGAGACAGGTCTCTTGATAACAGACGTAGATATTTAGAATTTACCACTATGTTACAATTAATTATGTTTCAACAATCCGTGCTCCCTACCAATTGAACGTGACTGTAAGCACTTCACATAGTGAAGCTAATACATTTAATTCTGATCTTTTCCCCTAACCTTTTTGGCTTATTTTTTTTTTTTTTATTGGAAGTTATATTACACCATTTTCTGTTGTTAAAAACTGAATAACTTAATAGAGAAGAGAGATTTATTTTGGCTCATGTTTCTGGAATTGAAGGTCAGGGCTATGTCTGGGGATGATCGCTTTGCTGGCAGATTTCCAAGGTGGCACAGGGCATCACCTAGAAAGCCACCAGGGTCCAGTCATGGAAGCCTTACCCTAATGACTTATCTAATCCTAATCGCCTGCCAAAGGGCCCATAAATGCTGACTGAACACCACAATTAGATTGAATTTTCTCCCTCCTAACATCTCACATTTGGGGTTGTCTTTCCAACAGTGTGACAAATATCTGAGGTAATCAACTTAAAAAGAGGAAAGGTTTATTGCGGTTCACAGTTTGAAGTTGCAGCTCACAGACAGTTGCCCTGCTGGCTCTGACCTATGACAATGTAGATTATCATAGCAGGAGCGTATGGTGGGGAAAAGCCATCACCCTGTGATGGCTGGGAAGCAAATGGAGAGGATGAGGATGGGCAGGGTCCCACTGTCCCCTTCATTGTGACCTCAGTGATGTATCTTCCTTCTGCTTGGCCCCATCTCCTGAGGTTCCACTGCCTCCTAGTTTTGCCTTTGGCTAGGACCAGTCTTTCAGCACACGGGTCTTTGAGGGACACATAAACCGTAGTCACGGCACACATCCAGACCACCGCAAGGTACAACTGCTGTAAACTGTTAGTGATTTCTTTTGAGGCCCTTCCTGTTCAATTCGTATTGAAACACCAGTTCACCTGAACCCTGGAGGATAGTTTCATCTTTTAGAGGACAAATAATGTACTTTTGTGGTAGAACAGAGATTCTGATATAGACTGGCTGTTCTATGTTTATAGCTGCATAACTCTGGATGCCTTATCTAACTTTGGTATTAGTCATTTATTGCTGTATAACTGGCCCCAAAATTCAGTGGTATAAAGTGAACCAAAATACGTTATTTTTGTGGTTCTGTGACTCAACAGGCTGATTCTTTCGGGGTCATTCTCCCCTCTGTACCTTGCTAGGATGGAACTGTTGATCCCAGGGTCTTCTTGGCTTCCCTATAGTTTATCTCTTCAGGTCAGTAGCTTGGGCTTCCCCACACCATGGCTGCCTTAGGTTCCAAGAGGGAAAAAGGAGAAGTTGTGGGTCCACTTAAGGCCTGGTGCAGGAGTCCCAGAATGCTGCTTCTGACTTTTATTGTGGTTAAAGCAAATCACATGTGACCTAGATTCAAAGGAAGGAGAGGAAGACCCTACTCATGATGGAGAGAGACAGAGAGCTGTGTGCAGGTGAGGAATGAGAAGGATTTGGTGGCTGTGTTTTTAGCCAATCCACTACAACCTATCTGAATCTTAATTTCTTATTTTGTGAAAAGGTGAAATACCTATTTTGTAAGGTTATTGTGAAAATTTGATGAAATCATGTAGAATCAATTGATAGCACAAATGTGACATGTGCCAATAAATTACAGTTCCTTTCTCTTTCTCTTCTTTGAGCTTTTCCTGTTGTGACAAACTGCTAGTCTTTAATCACTGTGTCACCTCTCCTCAATTCCCCAAGCACATACATGCCCAAACCTCTGTTGAGGTTTCAGGTGACTGAGGGTTGAAATAAATGACAAGAGTTCTCTGTATTAAAGTAGAGGTGACAATCTTGCTTGGGAGCATTTAAAGATGAGACTGAGACAGGAGGTGACACAGAGGAGGAAATTAGGTATGGCATCAAGGGGTAGGGTGTGGATAGATGTTTGTCAGACAGGGCAAACCAAGAGAGGGTCACTGCTAAGCCGGAGACCTGCTGAATACCTTCTGTGGAGCCATGGCTTCTCAATGCATGTGTATGTGTAATGT
>NW_004524599.1:12012707-12034732 GCF_000260255.1 Octodon degus
AGAGACAGAGAGAGTGAGAGACAGAGAGACAGAGAGAGTGAGAGACAGAGAGAGTGAGAGATATAAAAAGAAACAGAGACAGAGAAACAGACAGAAACAGGGACACAGAGAGTGAGAGACAGAGTGAGAGACAGCGACAGAGTGGGAGACAGAGACAGACTGAGAGACAGAGACAGAAAGACAGAAATGCACACAGATTTGACAATATCTGAAGATAGTTTTTATGGTCCTAATCATGGGGGTGCTTCTGGATGCTGGTAAGCGGAGGCTAGGGGTGTCACCAAATATCCTACAGAGTAGAGGACAACCCCGCATCAAAGCCATCCAGCTCCAAAGGTCATTTCTGCAGGGACAGAGAAGGTGCCTGTCCATCTTTCTCCTCATCAAATGAACAGTTTCCTGATGGTTCCAAACTCTTTTGAACCAGGAAGAATGTTTTTCATACCATAAATAGAGCTCAAAGCCTATTTACAGATTTCTACTGTGTGCACTTCAGAATGTATGAGTTTCAGTCTAAGTAGATGAGAAAGATGGAAGGAGTATGAATCAGGGTGACTTGGAATAAGATAATAATAATAGCTTAGAAGAGTTAATATTTATTTGAGTCCTTTGTGTATGTCTGGTGCTAGAGTTGAACACATCAGTCATGTCCCTAATGCCAGCAGCCTGATGGCCAAAGTTCTTTAGCCCACAGGTCACAGTAGACTTTAATATTTACACATTGATTTCTTAAGCTTGGTCCCTGGGCCAGTGGGCGCTCCTCTGTCTCTAGCTGTGCTGCTGGGTCATTTGAATAGGATATTGGGTAGAGTAGGGTTACATCTTTTCTGGTTGATTTTTTAAAAGTAATTATCAAAATACAATTCACATCCCACTCAATTCACCAATTTAAAGTGCACAGTTCTGTTGCACAAGCTCTCCCTCAGAGGACTAGTACCCAGAATATATAAAAACCTAAAGAAAAAAATCCCTTAAAGTAAAAGACCTGTCAAAAAAAATGGGCACGCGAAATAAATAGACACTTCACAGGAAAAATATAAATGGCTAATTTAGACATGAAAACACGCTCAATGTCACTGGCCATTGGAGAAAGCAAGCTGAGTCAACGCCAAGGTTCCATATTGAAGAAAGAATGGCCTTTGTCATGAAATGAAACAATAACAAACACTGGCGGGGCTGTGGGAAAAAGGGCACCTCTACATTGTTGGCGGGAATGTACAACTACTATGGAAATCAGTATGAATATTTTTCGGAAAATTAAAGCCAGAAATTCTACTTGCCCAGCTATGCTTGTAGGCATACATCTTCCTGAAAGAGTTGAAGACATGATGTCACAGCAATCCACGCCACCCACGTTTACAGCAGCGCGGTGCCTAAAGGTGAAGTCTTGGAAGCAGCCTGTGTGTCCATCAGCAGATGCATGGATGAAGAAGGCTCAGTATTTACACACAATGGAGTGTTATTCAGTCATAAGGATAAACTTGAGTCATTTGTGAGAAATGGGATGCTTCTTGAGACCATAATGTTAAGTGACACTTTCGAATAGCACATGCTGCCTCTTGTATGAAAACCCAAGTTCTAAGTAAAGGCCAAAATAAAAGATAGACAATAAGAAGTAGGGAGCTAGATCTTTCTAAAATAGGAAAACGGTCAAGAGAGGGAGGGAGAAAAAGGGAGAGCAGAGACGGGATGAAAAAGGGATAAGCTACCTTCTGCCCACCCACCAGCTCCATCTGAGGTCTGGAAAGGTTATGTACTGCAAACCCGGACTAACAAAACCCCAAAGTGTGCATTTCAATGGGCTTTTGGTGCCCCCAGAGCTGTGTAGCCATCGCCACAGTCCAGTTTAGACCATCTTTATCACCCCCAAAGACATCCCAGTGTGATCCCAATCTTCTGGAAGAGGTTATGTTGGAGGCTGCCCAGGCTGGTGGGGCAGGGCTGAATAGACAAGAACACATGACGTACTGAAGGCAGTGAGGCTGCTCTGAGGGCCACTGTCTGGGGGACACATGTCCTTACATGTTTGTTCAAATCCACAGGATATACAACACCAGGAGGGAATTTCAGTGTAAGGTGTGGACCTCGTGTGGTAATGCGGAGACACAGTCTTTTATCATGATAAATGTGCTGCTGTGGTGGGGACAAAGATGATGGAGAAATCTACTTACGGGAGTTCTGAGAAGGGACGTGGGTGCTCCATAATTTCTTCTCAATTTTTCTGTGAACCTAAAACTGCTCTAAAAAAAGCTTTAAAAAATATCCCATAGCCATTGACAGGCACTCCCTTGCCCCACCCCCAGTCCCCACAACCACTAATTACTGTCTGTCCCTCTAGACTTGCCTTTTCCACGCATTCCATATAAATGGAATCCTATAACAGGTCGTCTGTTCTATGGCTGGTTCCTTTTACATAGCAGTGCTTTAAAGCTTCAGCCATATGATTGCAGGATTATTTATTCACTTCTTTATTTTTTGTAGGGATCTGTTGGTCTCACTATGATCAGTTCTAACCTGGGGAGAAATGGTGGCAGGAATGAGAAAGATAGATAAGAAGACACAAGCTGGTCACTGGTCTGCCTGATGGGTAGACCCAGCGCACAACAAAACCTACACTTATTTATACTTTTGCAGTTAGTAACATGTGACACAAGGTGGCCTAGAGACTAAGCTGACCTTAGCCAAGCAGGTGTTTCTCTCAGGACTGAGGTAGCCTATTTGCTTTAAGCTGACCTTAGCCAAGCAGGTATTTCTCTCAGGACTGAGGCAGCCTGTTTGCTTTAAGCACTGAGGTCTACTCCCACCTATACACATTTTGATCAGTTTCCTAGCTTCCTCAGCTCCCAACATATCCCCTGTTTTTGTTTTGTCTTGACAGAGATGGGTGTTCTATTCAGTTAGATAAACTGTATTTGGAGAAGTCTTTAAAGGGCTTTTTTATATTTGATGCCAGTCCAAAGATTGTAGGTACTTGAATTTAGCAGTATAATCCAATATAGTCCAATAGTCCATAATAGTTATTAAAGCAACCATGTCTCAAGAATTTCATTATACTTATGAAAAACAGAATAATGCAGGTCTCATAATTGTAGTGAATTATCAGCACAACTGGCTTTTGTCAGAAGTTGCTGACTTGGGCCTTTTGCAGCTTAGTATGTTAATATGGAATTACTTTTCATACCTTGTGGTTATACTTTTTTGCTGGATGGTTAAGACCAAGTTAAAGCAAGGCCTGTATAACCACAAATGTAACTTTTGCTATCTGACAAGGTCCGCCAAATCTCTTCAGGATTTAGCCTGGAACCATGTGCAGCACCTTGTAGATCTTCTGTCAGTGTCAGCCATCTGGATGACTCACAGCCATTGCTTGACCAATTCACTGTCTGTGAAAGCCTGAGGGTTTTTTCCCCCCTAGATAACTCTCTTTAGGCACAGTATACATTGTTGATCACTTTCCTCCCTGGCCTCATAATCTCCTTGATCAAAAAATTTGGGTCACAACTGAGTTACAGGATGTCCCAGCAGAGGTTTGCTTACACCTGTGTGGACTATTGTTGGCTCTAACGAATTTATTTCCCCCCTTATGTGTATTGTTTGGAAGTGATATTCCCCCCCACACACACACTTATCTTGTACCCGATCCCTGTTTGGGTGCCAAATACGGGGATCGATTGGTCTCATTGCGATTGGTTCTACCTGGGGAGAAATGGCAGCAGGAATGAGAAAGATAGATAAGAAGACAAAAGCTGGGCTAGGTGGTCGCTGATCTGCCTGATGGGCAAGATTAACACAACACACAACAAAGCCTATGTTTATTTATACTTTTTGCAGTTAGTAACACATGACACAAGGTTGCCTAGTGACTAATAGCTGACCTTAACCAAACAGGATATTTATCTCAGGTCTGAGGTAGCCTATTTGCTTCAGGCGCTGAGGCCTCGTCCCACCTACACACATTGGATCCATTTCCTAGCTTCCTCAGCTCCCAACAATTTTTGCCAACTCAGAGTCCATGGTATCAATCCAGCCTACTTTCTTCGTCCATCCATCAGCTGGTGCACACTTGGGCTGCTCTCACACTCGTTCGCACTCTTTATCCACTTCTCAGAAGACAAAGCCTGATGCACTCAACTGAGTGTGGGCCCCTCTGCTCTCTCACTTAACAGGGAGGTGGCTGGACCCACTGCCTCATCTCTGTCTTGATAGGTAGGTGCGGGAAGCACTTCGGCTGGTGAATGTTGTGCTTTACGGCAGTTAGGATTGTGAAGTATGTATCTTTTTGGAGATTTCCTTCCAGATAATAAGTGTATGTCCTTCTTCTCTATTTATTCTCTTTCTTGGACAATTAGGACTATCTAACATTCTGTATTTTACTTTTTTGCCTTACATATTGGGTGACAGGGCTGCTGGATATATGACCAGCTGGCTTAGAGTCCCCCATCCTCACCACTCCCCCAGCTGGAGAGCTGGTGTCCAGGAGCATCTCTCGGAACTTGTGATGACCTCATCGCCCTTCTAAATGCATGAGAGGGCCTCTGTCACCTTTTCTCCACTGGAAGCTCCCTGAGGGCAAGTCACAAGTGGATGGACATGAATGAACTGGACCTGCGGGTTCATCTCAGGTTGTGTTGGATGTGGGCAGTACTGTGCAAACCCGGGTTTCACTCTGCTCCTCCACAGCCAGTGTTTGTAGCTACCATCCAGCCTGGAGGGAGTGTGGGTTGTTTTCTGTGGTGGGGGCTGTGGACACCTGGGCTGAGTGTAAAGTATTGTGCTCCTGAAAGTCAGGTAGGAGCCATGGGTTCAGTGGGCTGGTTACGCCACTCTCCCCTTGGGGGCAAATCAGGATGGCATTATATTTAAAGTGAATGAAAGAAAGAAGATAAGTAAAGGAAAAAGGAAAAACAGCGATAGGAGGCCAGGCCTGTCAGTCCAGAAAGGCTTCTGCATAGTATGGTTATAAGTACTTAAATTCTGCCACATGACATAGGGCTACCCCAGGAAGCAAAGCGTGGTGGAAGTTGATTTGAATGGAACGCCTTTGTCCTGGGAGAAGCCTTGGAGGTTGGAGGCAGGGGCTGAGGCAGCAGGTGGTAGGGAGGTTGGTTTATCCTTGGGAGATGACAGGTTTGTCAAGCCAGTGGGGCTGGGATGTGCAGCCTGTGCGTGCTCCTGTGGAGGAGCTTCCTTGGAGGAAGGAGAGAGTGGGCCCAGGAAATGATGTCTAAGGTGTGGGCAGAGGCTGGCAAGGCCATAGCAGGATCACCTCGCCAAGCACTGAGGCCTTCTTGGGCTCCTGTGTCCCCGTCTCTGTGTAGCCCAGGCTGGCTTCAAATTTGCTGGAATCCTCCTACCTCAGCCTTCTGAGTACTGGGATTAGAGACCCGTGCCACCACACCTGGCTTCATTCATTCATTACAATGAATGTCAGAGCGTCAGACAGAAGTAGACTTAGTGGTATGTCCCCCCATTTTCCCCACCAGGAAAATGCAGGAAGTAATATATTCCTCAGAGAGCCTTCCCACCATCATGTGATGGACTAGATCTACTCCCTCCAATCCACAATGCCTGAGGTCCTGGGACGTGCCCTCTCCAAACTGGGATCCAGTCACTGTAATGAGCACGCTGGGTTCTGAGGATTTGGCATGAAAAAAAAGAACAGTCACTTACAATTTTCCAACATTTCCTGTATGTTCATGTCGCAGAATATCTCATTCATAAGTATTGACTTATGATCAAACTGTGATGTTTGGGTTATAGCAGGCTAAATAAAACATATCAATAGAATTAATTTCACCTGTTACTTTTTATTTTGAATGTAGTGATAAGAAAATTTAAAAGTCACACACATACATGACCTGTATAGTAGGTCTTTCGTATCTATGGTTTCCACACCATCAGAACCAACCAACTGTAGATTGAAAATATTCAGAAAAGGTCTGGTTGCACCGGTCGGTGTAAAGTACTTGTCTAGCATGCATGAAGGACTAGGGTCTTCAGTACCTTGATAGAAATGAAGAAATTGTCTGTGCCAAATATGTATAGATATTTTTCTTGTCCTTCCTTAAATGATAGAGTGTAGAAACTACAGTATTTGTGTAGGCACTAACATTGCCTTAGGTATTATAGGAGACCTATAGATCTATAGAATCATCTAGAGAGTGCACACATGCCAGTCATATGCCATGTCATATTCCTATAAGGCATTTGAGGGAGTCCTGGAACTGCTCCCCCGAAGCCACAAGGGCCAGCTGCATTGTATTCTCCTGGTCAGAGCAAGGTTAGATCTCAGATTTCATTCCATCTCCAACTGCCCATGGGCATTTTAAAGACACAAAATCTTTTTCCATTTAACATACATGCACGTGTTACATAAGGCATTTTTAATGAATTTCTCAAGCCCCATCCCTAGAAGATGAAACTTCACAGCTATGGAAATTGAAGAAGGAAGCAGTGGGGTAGAGGGCAGAGCACTTCGAGGGAGAGTTGTGGATCCTTTTTTTTTTGGTACCAGGGGTCGAATTCAGGATCTTGAGCTTGCCAGGCAGGCACTTAAGGCACTGAGCTATCTCCCTAGCCCCAAGCTGTAGATCTTTGGTCTCTGTTTAAGGCCCACTTCGAAAGCAGGAAGCCTGAGGGCTGGCGTTCCCTCTACCACTTGGAGGAGGGTTTGAGAAAACCCGCTACCTCACTATGCAGTCCTTACACGTTTGTGGGTCCTGGGGAGTGGGTGTTGATGACAGCATTTTCATTCAGCTTCACAATTAAAAATAGAATTCCCTGACCATGGTGTCTCTGAGCCCAGCACTCCCCAGTGCTTAGAGAGTGTGTTTAAAAAGTTAAACTTTGGCAAGCTCATAGAAGCACTTGCCACTCAGCTACCCTCTTTCTCTGTAGACTGCACTGGGACATGAACTATAGCCCATCAGCTTCTGGCTGTCTGCCCTCCAGGAGCTGAGCTGTAGCATAAAGCCACGGCCCTTGGAGCACAGATACAAGGTGTGACCAGGAAAGTGTGTGAGAGTGTGTTCTTGGGGCTGGTGCAGCCCCAGGCTGGGAGCTGGGGAGCCCCTGGAGGAGCCATTTTTCTCTCCCAAAGCTCATTATGCGGTCCTCAATCCAGACACCAGGTTATTTAAGCTCATTGGACAATCTTTGGCATATGACATGAAGGCGACAAAAAGGAGCAAGTCAACAATAGGGATGAAAATGCAACATCTCGGCTTTCACCTTGTGTGCCACCTAAGATCACCCTTTCACCCTGTGAACACCCAAGGTCATGCTTCAGTCTCTGTAACATCCCAGGGAGTGTCTCCCTGGCAAAGAGCTTGGCTTGCCATCTCTTTAAGATCTTCCAATGTTGAATTTTCTTTACTGAAGGATTTAACCAAGGCTGTTGCTCTTACTTGCACTGTATGGTTATAAATATTTAAATTCTGCCACATACTTTCTTTTTCTAGAAATATAATGTCCAGTAAGAATTCTGGCCCCAAAGTTGGCCTTTGATCCCAGTTTCCTCCTATTTAAGCCCAAAAGGCTGTTCATACACGTCCCAATCCCATTCCAACATATCTCCAGCTTACCCTGAATACCATTGCAGATTTGAGTTAATGTGTAATAGATGCTTCTCTATTAAACTACAAAAATAAAAGGCAAGGACTGATTAGGCAAATTGCCGACTGTGCATTTTGAGGAGCACACTCCTGAGGGCCCTGGGGTTCAGGAGAGTGGGAGAAGAGAAATAAAGTAATTTCTTTTCATCCCAAGGAGAATTTTTTGTGTAAGTGTAGAGAGGGTAGTGGGCATCACATTTTCCTTTTTATTTGTATTTTCTGATCATAGCTATTCTATTTGAAATTTATTAACAATAAGAATTTATCAGTCATAATTATGAAGGCCAAAAACTACAAGTTCAAAGTGGAAGAAGATTTAATGTCTGCAGATAGCTTGTTCTACATGATTATTTTCATATCTTCTCACACAGGGGATAAGACAAACAGCCTCTAAGAATTTAAACTTAAGTTCGAATTACATATTTTCAAAATTCATTTGTTTATTGGTTCGGATCAAACCCAGGGGGGCACCACGCGGGACAAGTGCTGTTCCACAGAGCTGCACCCAGCCTGCTAATTTTCTTGAGGACACAGAAATGTCCTCCTGCTTTTGTTCAGGTGGCGGATCCAAGAGATCGAGTCCAGGTTCTTGTGTATGGCAAGCAAAGAAATGCAAAGCGTGTGCAGGATGGTGAGGGAGAAGTTGTTACATTTAGTGGAAGCCACCAATAGAGGAATGAGTGACAAGCCAGGCTCTTGGGTTCAGGAGTGGGAGGGGGAAGGCACTGTGCGCACTTTGGCCTGGGGTTATGTGTAACTCCTAGGCGCCTTTGAGCTCAAGAGCGGGGAGGACAGTGAATTCCTCAGCCCCCGGCACCCTAGCTGCTCTGCTTTTGATCTGACTGACTGCAAAGCTGAGGCTCCTGCGATTCTGTAGGGTTCAGTTATCGCCGCACACGCACCCATTGCGCTATAGCGGTGTATTTCTTATCTGTTGGCCTCTTCTCTAGTCACTCATCACGCAATCTAGTCAGCCTACCAACATTTGTTCCCTTGACTGTTCTCTTAATAGCTTGGGCAGTGGAGTCAGACAGTTGGGACCAAGTGTCACTTGCAAGCTATGTGACCTTGGGCAAGCGCTCCCGTTTTCTAAGCCTCATCTGGTAAATAGGCATAAAATGGTGCCAACTCCCAGGGCTGGGTGAGGATTAAAAGGGATTATTCACATAATGCCCTTAACCCAGAGCCTGGCATTCTGTAAATCATAGTTATATTTATTGTATCTTTCTTGCCAACCTCGTCCTGGCTTCACATGGAGCTGTGCCTCCAAGGGGGTTCCTAGTAGCCTGGGCATCCCCAGGAGCCAGGAGAAATGCAGATTCTATGCCCCATCCCAAGCCCACACAGACAGTGTCTAGGGAAGAAGCCCATCCATCAGTGCTGAGCAGCTGTCTCAGGCAGGACGCGCTCATCTGCAAATCCCAGCTTCCTTCCAGCTCCGAGACCCTGCACCACCTGGCACGCCCAGCTCCCTCTAGCCTCACCTCATTCCTGGGAACTCTCCAGCTGAGGTGTGGGAAGCGTGAGCTAGATTCTGGGAAAGTGCTGTTGACTCAGTACTTCCGGCTGCGTAGACCCAAGGGTGTGGAGGCCATTTGTTCCCTCCCTGCCTTCTGCGCAGCCAGCAGAAAAGGAGCTGAAGGAATTCCTGAGTGTGCCCCAGGAAGCTGAGGAGGATTCTGCAAGCCTCGGGGAAGGGAGGAGCCTAGGTGCCCAATGGAAGTGAGGCAGAGCAGCTCCGGGATGCCAGATCGGCAGCAGGGTTCTTGGGTGTCCCCTCCTGTCAGCTCTGCAGGCCTCCCTCCTCTTTTATCCTCACTCTTCCACAGCCAGGGGAGCCCCACTCCTGTCTCAGTGGCTGTGCGGGGCTCTGCTGTGGCTCCACCAAGGAGCCTACCTCATCCAGCCAACATCTGCCGTGGGCACCTCCCGTTTTGCTCATACCTGGAGGAGTCACGCCCGTGCCTCACCTGCCTCACCTTGGAGGTGGTGCGATCCTGCAGGCCAGGATTTGCTCATCTCCAACCCTACTTCCCAACAGGAAGGGGCTCTGGGGGCTGGGGATGCAGCTGAGAAGCAGGCAGACAGAACCACAGGATCACACATCCTTCAAGCCCGGGTCCCCCTGATGCTAAACTTCCCAGGGGGTTTCCTTCCTTCTGCTCTGCTGTTTCCCACATGGATTTTTCAGGACTCCGCCAGAGAGCACTTAAAATCTTCTATGGCCTTCCAGTCCCATTTAGAATAGAACCCACAGTCTTACCTCAGACATATAAGGCTCATTCCAAAGATTTCCAACAACTTTCTGCTTTTGTCTCTTTCCTGTCTGTCCCGTGAGCCTCCAAATCTGTTCCTGTCTCAGGAGTTTTGCAGATCTCACCTCCTGGGGTGCTCTGACTGGACCCCCAAGGCTGGCTTCTTCCTGATTACTGGAGTCACACAATCCTCCCAGCATCCCTATCTCCTGTGTTTAGTTTTCTTACTCTTATGTTATACTCCAGCTCCGCGAAATTATAAATGCTTTGGTTTGCTTGCTTCCACAAGACCCTTCTAGGATCTAGAGGTTCCGAGGAGGCAGACATGTGACTGGTGTATTCGCCCTACCAGCTCTAGTGGAGGCGCCCAAATGCAGTTTGTGGAATGAATGGATATGGGATTGCCTGTAGGGTTTGTAGACTGCCATGAGCTTCTGGGCCTGGAATCTGGGCCAGAACTTTTTCTCTTGCTCCCTGGGTTATGTCAGAACCTTTTGAGTGTCCAGCAGTCCCCAAATGCAATTCACAGTTCCAAAGATTCCTGAAGGCATCATGGATTGGGAAGCCTTTCAAGATGTCAGGAAATCATCATGTATTGCTATCAGTAGCTTGAAGGGCAATTTGCAAATTGACATTGAGCCTGAGAATCATAAACATGCACTGGAGTTTTTCTTACAATACAGATACTTCATTAAGAGGACAGGGTCATTTTAGGAGATTTGCCAAAAAGCACCATGTGACTTTCACTATGTAGAACCATTGAAGAGAGCAATGTTTTGGGCGAGTGAATTTCCTAGCAGAGAAAGGCACCGATCTGTTTACTCCTGAGATCAAAACACAAATAGCAAAGTTTTGATAGAAGACTTCTGAGGGAGACCATATTTCTGTGCATCTGTGTGTTGAGGTGACTCTTTGAGGGTCATCTGCAGGGACAGCGAGGTCGCCCTGGATCAGGACACAGAGAATGATTCCCAACACTCTAGTGCCCACTTCCGATTCTAGCTGTACAGGCTCTTGTGAGCCTGGCTCTTTCTCTATTTCTGTCTCTTCTCCTTTCACTCTTCCTCACCTGTGCCGTAAATATTTAAACAATTTCTTCTCCCTACCTGCTGCTTTGAGGCCTCAAAGGGAAATGCAAACGAACTTTTCATCAGATGAGCATATTTCCTGCCTGACAGATGTTCCTTTAAACAATCCAAGATGGGGAGAAACCTGCAGGACTCTATCTTAGGAAGTACCGCCTAGGAGCTGACTGCCGGGTCTGGGTTGGCGTCTGGTCCAGGACTGGAAGGTTGGAAAGGAGGTCAGTGGATAGCTCTGTTCCCTGATGGGATGAATCTGGAAAGATCAAGGTTTCCACTGGAGGGCAGAGATCCACATGAAGTTGCACCCAGCTCTGTGCCCAGCTCTGCCTTATCTAGTCCTGTCATCTGGGCGGGTCTTCACCAAGGATGGGAATGGAAGGTGCTGTTTGTGTCCCCCTCTGCCCATTGTTATGTATATTTTGTGAAGACTGGGACTTACACATTTCTGTTCAGTGATGGAGAACGAAAGCCTGGAACAGGGCTGGGATAAAGAAGACGCTTAAACATGTGTTAAATAAATAGACTTGGAGTTTTCGACTCCTCACTTCTAATGCCACAACAAAGAAGACACAAAGACACTTTTCAAATTCTAACAGTGCAGGTACTAGGTTGGTCTCATCTGCGGTTCTGCTGTTGCTTTATGTGTAAAGCTCAGCTTGCAGCAAATGCTTTAAACACTGGTTTAAAAGAGATGAGGTAAGGGCCGACTGAATAGCCCAGTGGATTAAAGTGCCTGCAAGCAGGTGTAGGGGCTAGGGGTTCAATCCCTAGGCCTGCTGTGTCAGCCCCACTCTCGGGGTGCACTGAGATGGCAATTGAGACTGGGTGTGGTGGTGTGCGCCTATAATCCAAGCACGTGGGAGGATGTAAACAGGAGAATCACTGCAAATCTGATCTAGTAGTGAGACCCTGAACACTCTATAGACCCGTCCCTAAAATACAAATAAATAAAATAAATAAATAAAAGAAATAAGGTGAATTCATCACAGACTTCGAAGTCTGGAATCCTACAGCTTGAACTTAAAAAAAAAAAACAAAAAACCTTTTTCTGTAAAGGGCCACACAGTAACTACTTTTTCTCTGAGGAATATATGGTTTCAGGGGCTGGGGAGATGGCGTAGTAGAATAAGCGCTTTGCTGGCAAGCACAAGGGTCTGAGTTCAATCCCTGGTTCTAAAAAAAAAAAAAAAAGAATATATAGTCTCTGTTGAAACTACCATAAGTCTGCCCTTGTGGCACAAAAGAAACCGTAGATAATAGAGAAAGAAATGGGCAGAGTTCCCCACCCCCAAAAAAACCAACAACTTAATTTACAAAACCACATGAAGGACCAATTCTAAATGAGACTGTAACACCTTAATTGTCATTCTTTAGGTCATAGTTTCTTCATCTATAAAATGAAAGCTTAGGTGAACTTGAAGAACTTTCAGCTGCATACGCTGAAATTTTAAAGAAATGTAATGGATACAAATCAAGGGACAAGTTAGCTAAGATAGAAATCAGATGAATGTCCCCCTACTAATTCCATGAGAAAAATCATGTGATCATGCAGAAAAAATATGACAAAAATGTAAGAACACACCAACATGGCCTACGGAGGTTGTCTCCCAAGCTGACGCGTCCTGTCGAGAAGCACTGTGGCAGATAAAATGGACCGCTGGGAAACAGTTTCTGGGTACAGAAATGAACAGAAGCAGAGCTGCACGTTACAACAGAAAAATTTGTCCTCCCTTCTCCCAAATGCAACCAGTTGTGAAGGTTCACCTTTTCTTATTTTTGGCTTCTGTCTCTGCATGAGTAACTCCAATAATGTAATGAGGAAACTCCTGCCCGCTCTGCTCACCCGTCTCCTGCCCCACAGCTCTCTATAGGCCCTAAGCACTTATGTTGCAGGCACTGTGGCTTGTAGAGTGCCTTTTAGGATAAACCTCACCTCCTGTGCCTGCGTTTCCTGAATCACACATCCCCACCACAGGGAATTCTTCCTGACTTTTGCAGATCTCCCAGTCACATCATATAAAGAAGATGTTTACAACATATCACCCAAATGCTTTGTCAGATTGCAGTACATCTGAGGAAGCACTGGTGAAATTATTATATTATCAGAATGTTCTCCAGCTGAGCAAAGGAACCATTTCCTTTGTCACTTGAAGAAACTTCTAGAATTTCCGGATTAATTCAAGCTGCAGGTGGTCTGTGTGTCTCTCAGTTTCCTTGTGAAGAAGTCTAAAGTCTCCTGCGTTCCTGTGCTTGAAGGAGACAACTTCTTCAGGACTTCGTACCGAGCTTCAGGAGAATTTCTTCAGTTGCAGGTTGACAAGACACCTAATCCAATGGGCTTAATCAAAAGGGGGAATTTGCCAGCAGCCGTAACCCAGTAGTCCAGGGTAGAATGCGTGTGAAAATCTTTATTGAAAGATTTTATTGAAGTCTGAAATAATGCAACTTTGACCTCAATGTCTCTTCCAGTGACTGCCTCCCACATGAAAGTCTCTCTCTTTTCTGATAAGGTGAGGGGCTCCGGGTTCTAGTACAGTAGACAACAAGGAGGTCTTTAGCTCTGGAATCTCAGGCAAAGTCCTTTCATTTCATGGTCTCTGACTGGACCATGAACTTGTCCCTGAACCAGTCATAGTCAAGTGCTGAGGAGATTCTGATTGGCGTAGGCTCAGGTCACGTGCTCTGCACCAGGCCCTGTTCATGCTACCCAAGGAAAAACGGGTTCTGATGGGCTTGGATGAGCTATGGTAGATCTCAGGTCTGGAAAGAAGCTGAGCAGTCCGAGAAGAAATTCTCTGCTACTCACCTCCTGTGTTTTCATAGAGAAGCCACACGAGGGGAAGTGGGAGAATGAATAATTTTTAAGCAGTCCTGCAAATAAGATGATGGTTGTTTGGGGAACAGATTTAATGAGACAGAAAAGTTGGCAACTGGAAGATCACCTGACCTTCAGTAGAGTTGCCTTGGGTCACGTGGTATGTTTAAGATGATTCACATGATCTGGATGATCAGGTGCAGTTGGGAATCCTTGATGCACCCGCCCGCTCAGCCCAGCCCAGCCCAGGGCTGAGCGGCCGGTCTGTCGATGTCTGACGCTGGGTCCTCATGGCCTACAGGACAGGGCCCAGCTGCGCAGCCTCATGTGGTTGGACTTTCAAGCTTTGCTCTTGTGCGTGCACTCTTGTCCTTCTGGGAAGCCACTTACCCCTGAATGCTCTCTTCCTGATTCACTTTCCCTTCCTTACACTTATTCTTTCCTTCTGAAGGGCCTGCTCCTCTGCCCATTGGTTGCTAACCATGCCTGAAGTTGCATCTTACCACCGTCTCTTCTCTGAAGCCCTGTTACTGGTCACCCAGCTGGAAGTGACCTTCCCTCTTTGTTCTTTGTCCACACTGTGCATATTCTGTCCTGTGTTGTGTGCTTCTGTGTGTGCTCCACTTCTTTCTGCAAAACCGTAGATTTCTCTGGGTGACAGGGACCACACTGTTCCCTGAGTCCTGTCTCTTCTCAGGTCCTACTGCCACAGCTCATTTCTGTTGTGTGGTTGAATGTATGAGTACATGGATCCCCACACCACCTTTCTTCTTTCTTCTCTGATTTTGGTCCTTTATCTTTTCCAAGGTTTCTCTCCTTGGGAAGATCTCAGATTCCAGCCTGATTTGCTGGCAAGGCCTTCAGGTGTTACAATTGCAGTATCACTCACATTTTAAGAGGTTGAGTCTGGTGTGGTGGTGCAAACCTGTAATCCCAGCACTGTGGAAGTGAGGCAGGCGGATTGCAAGTTCAAGCCCAGCCTGGGCAATTTAGTGAGATCCTGTTTTCAAAAGGAAGGGGGGTAGCTGGGGATGTAGCTCAGTGCAAAGGCCCTCGGTTCAACTCTCACTATAGAGAGAAAGGGACAGAGGGAAGGAAGAAAGGAGGGAGGGAGATGGAGAGGGAGAGAGGGAGGGAGGGAGGGAGAGAGAGACTACAGATGACAAAAGAAAGTTTGGTAATACAACCACAGAAGTTTACTACTTGATAAATGTTTATAATTTGATCTGAGAAAACTAACATTCCAACAAAAAACAAGCAAAGGATTTGGGCCTAGCCTGGGCAACTTGGTGACTAAGCAAGACCCTATCTTAAAGTAAAAAATAATTTAAAAAAGAAGAGAGGATGTAGCTCAGTGTGAAGGCTCTGGGTTCAAGCCTCAGCCCTGGGGTGGGGGCAGGAATAGAAGAGGAAATCCACATGCCAGAGTGTTTGCAAGATGAGCAGTGCCTCAAGGCAGGGACCCTGGCGTGAAGTTAACCAGATGCTGGGGTTGTACCCATTCAGTGCCCAAAATTTAAAACAATCCTTTACACCGAGAGCTGGGAGGGTGGCTAGATTCGTCTCTTCCCCATTGCCAGCAGTGTACGAATGGCCACAAGTGTTTACCAAAGTAGGCTAGAAGCGTCTATATAAGAAATGTTTATGTCTTTTAATTGAACCACTAATCCTATTTCTAGGAATCCAAGTCATAGCTTACAAAACAAAACCACAACATATAAGACCTTAGGTTTAAGGATATGTTGGCCTTTTTTTTTTTTTGAGATGGGGTGTGGGTGAGAGAAACCTGAACGTGCCATCCGAAAGGAATATGCATTCATATGGTGGCATATCATGAAGTCAGTAAAAAGAGAGGAGAGATGACTATATGACACTGCCAGTTTTGTAAAAAATAAAGTGATACAGAAAAAGAAAGGAACTCTTTCCATATATGTTTATTTGTGTTTATTCAGAAAAAGATGTGAAGTCTGCACAACAGGTTGTCCCTGTCGTCTTGGTCGCAGTGGGGAGCGGGTCTGTCTACCTTGTGGTGGGTGTCGGGCTGGCTCTCAGGGGCTGAGAGGAAGCCCCGCCTTGCTTCTCCTGCTCTTTCCTCCAGCCGGCTTGGGCACCTGCAGGCTCGTGCACTCACGGCGGGGCCCTCCCACTTCTGCTCCAGTACTGTTGCAAATCCTCTTAGCACCCAGGGGTTCCCTCGTTCTTGGTAGGTCCACCCTTGGGAGAGGACCAGGAGGAATCCACTGAGACCTTGGAAGTGAGCTTCAGTCTAATGGGAGAGGGAGTCCTAGCAGCCTGGGTGCCTGAGGGAGGTCTAGGAGGAGTCCCAGGCTCTTGGGGGGTGGGATGGGGACACAGCTTGGAGACTCCCCCCTGGGAGTGATGCTTGATCTTGTGACACAGGCCACAGGGCTGAGTCCCAGGGGCCCAGGCCTAATGTTGAATGTGTGAAGCCAAGGGAGACCTCCAGAACACGCCATGTGCACCTCAGTGTGCCTGACACGTGTACTTGCCTCTGGAGGAGAATGATAAATCAGGACGAGAAGATGGCGGGAGGTATGTGGAAGTGGCAGCAAACCTCATTTCTCTTACCAGATGCAGCCAAATGTCTGACGTTACTTCAGCAGAGATGAATTTAGCTGGGCTTCTTGATCCTACTGGGTTTTTAGTTTTTAATTTAGGATGATTAAGGGGATATATTAACATATTAGTTTTTTTTTGTATTCCTGAATGTTTATTGCAATGAGTCAAATACAGTAACACAAGGGGTATTTGGCCACTTTCCTCACATCATAGTGCATAAGTAGACAGCTTTGTACTGCCACAAATAGTATTTTCTCTGTCAGTTATCAGGTTCTAAAAACCTAAAAGCCAAAGTAAACCAAACAACAGCAAAAAAGACAGCACAGCAGCACACCTGGCCGTCAGCTCTGGGTTCCGAGCACCTAGCTCTTGCAGAAGGATCCAGAGCTCCCCGGAGAAATAGGACTGGACCAGGGAAGCCCCAAGATGAGCCAGGGCATGCGTGGAGCTGGGCGGCACGGAACTGCTTCTCCCTGTCCTACCTGGATGGATGATGATTGGTCAGTGGGGCTCAGGAGCCAATGGGAGAGGCTTCCAGTGGCCAACGATGGGACAAGTTCAGCAATAAAAGAAAATGGCACTGAATTGTAACTCCAAGTCCAAAACAACTATCTGAATCCATACTGATATAAATACATGGCTAAATAAGTAAATAAATAAGTAGGGGAGGTTGGCCTCTCCCATGCACGATAATTCCAGATGGCTTCTGTAGACCCTTCACCTTCAGGGAGACAGACAGACAGACAGACAGACAGACAGACAGACAGACAGACACACACACACACACACACACACACACACACACACACACACAGTGTTTAGGGTGAGCTGGACATAGTGATTTCTTCCCAAAGAGTAGGATGTGGAGAAAGGGGTAAAGTACAGCTTCACAATGAAGAAGTTGGACAAGGCTCCTCTGCCAGGGATCGAGGTCAGCACTGATGCGGCAGGGGTGTGGGCAGCGTACCCCTGCCTGATGGATGGGATGGAGCCTTACCTCTCTGGTGTTCCATTCCCAGAAACACAGCTCAGGTTCACCATGAGGAAAGACCAGGGAAACGCCATAGAAGGACACCACAAAATTCCTGATTGACAGCTTTCAAAACTACCAAAACAAGGAGAGCCTGAAAAATTATAACAGACAAGAGACTACGGAGACATGACTGCTGAAGCTGGTATCCAGAAAAAAAACTAAGGGAAAAATTAAGGTGAAAACTCAGAAAATCTGAATGAAGCATGAGGCTCAGTGAATACAAATATAACAATATTGGTCTATTAATTGTCATAAATAAGACTGGGCATGGTGGCAGGTGCCTGTAATCCCAGAGCTTGGGAGGCTGGAAACAGGAGAAGCACTGCCAGTTCAATCTACACAGTGAGACCCTGTAGACCCTGGACTAAATACATAAAAAAAAATTTGTCATAAATATACAATAACAATATAAAATTTCAATAAAAACAGGGAGTATCAGAGTATATGAAAATGTGTATTATCTTCTCATATTTTCTGTGAATACAAAACTGTTCTGAAAAAAGTCTTATTTTTAAGAAATTCTGTGTATTCATTCATTTTCTGTCACTGTAACAAAATGGCTGAGGCTGGCCACAATATAGAAAAAAAAGCTTATTTAGCTCACTGTTTTGGCGGTTAAAAGTCTAAGATCACTTAGCCCTGTGAATTCAGCCTCTGGCGATGATCACATCATCTCATGGCCTTTGGGTCCTGGCAAGAAGGAGTCACATGGCCAGAGCGGTGGTGGGAGAGTGGGCAGGGCCAGCCTTGCTATTTTTTCCCTTCCTTCCTTCCTTCCTTCCTTCCTTCCTTCCTTCCTTCCTTCCTTCCTTCCTTTCTCTTCCTTTCTTTCCTTCCTTTTCTCCCGTCCTTTTTTCTTTTCTCCTTTTTCCACCCTTCCTTCCCTTCCTCTTCCTTCTTTTCTTCCTTCCCTCCCTTTCTTTTTTTCTCCTTGGTTCCTCCCTCCCACTTCCTTCTTTCTGAATTGAACCCATGGCCTGGGTGTGTCACAGAAGCACAGTACATCTTAGCTACAATTCCTAGACCATGTTTTTGAATTGTAAGGGTTTCCTTCTTTCTTTTTTTTTTTTCTTTTTCTTTTTTTTCGAGGGGGGAGTACTTGTTTTACATTTTTGTTATTTTGTTTTTGTGTTTGTGGTGGGTACTAGGGACTGAACCCAGGGCCTTACATGTGCCAATCAAGCTCTCCATTTCTGAGTCACATACACAGTTGTTCTTTTATAACAACTCACTTGGAGGAACCAAATGGGGTGTCATGAGAGTTACGTTGTCCCATTCCAAGGCCCACTTCCCAGTGACCTAATAGTTTGTGTGCAGCTCCTTCTTCCAGGTCCCACCGCCTTCTAATACGATCACACTCTGGACCTGACCTCCACCACCGGAACCTTCGGGGGACGCGCTCAAACCACGCCATGTGCAAAATCACAGCCCTGCTTTTCCTGCCTCGGTTTGGTCCAAGAAGTGACGGGTGAGCCGCTGTGCGCATGCGCACGAGGGAGCGGACGCCGGTTGCTTCTCTGGCGGCTTCAGCGGGTTGGGTCCTTCTGTGACTTCGGGAAGCTATAAAACAAGGTGCGGCTTTTGGAACTTGAATCAATATAAGGAAGAAAACGGAGCCAACGCCACTTGGTGTTCTGGTACCATTTTAAAGCTTCAGTTCCTGTTTCCTTAAGTTTGCTTCTTATAAATGTTGTCATAGTTACCTCCGCACTTTTGACCCTCCGTTACAAGCTAAGCCCTCGCTCTGTAGTGTTTCTGTAGCTACAGTCAGTCTTATCAGCACCCCCAGCCCCCAGCCCTGGAACCAGAACTGTATCAGTATTCTCCCCTCCTGCCCTTCAGGGTCAGCGCTCAGTCATGTACTGGGTACCCACGGCTGGCCCCCAGTAAACGTGCTTGTCTCTGCATGCAGCTTGCATGGGTGACCCAATTAAATAAGCGCCTCTGTCACAACAGAACGACCCAGAAATAACTCTGGGGGATCTCTCCTCAGTCCTCGGACCTCCACAATGGGCGTCTTGAGAGTTTCCTCACAGACCTCCCACTCCACACTCTGGAAGTAGCTATTGACTCACAAAGGATGGGCAGCCCCATGGTGGGCACGGAAGGCTCGCCGAGGCCGGCAGTCAGCTGAGAAGCTGAGTCAGCTCATGTGTATGGTACAGGCCATTTACTCATGCACTGAAGAACTCTGTCGGCTCTGGGTAACTTTATTTTCTGTCTTCCAGGGGGAAGTGGCAATCATTCACAGTGTGCAGCTTTGGTAACCTCTAATCATCTTCAGTAATAACTCAGGATTTTCTGCTGGATGGATGGACATGTAAAGTGGATTTTTGTCTTTTAAAAGAACAAGGACCACTGCTCCCCTCAGATAAGGTGGGGCAGGGATGCACAAGCTGGTTCTCAGGTGGCACCATTGTCACCAGCGTCAGGTAGAAGGACAAGTGGAGGCAGCACTGGCCTGCGGGGCTGAGCCACTGGAATCCCTCTTCCTCACTCAGGTGGCTGGTGAAGAGGGGCTGGAATCATGGGACAACACCTTGCTCTTCCCTAAGGCAATTGTTGAAGGGCCTTGTTTGCATTTGAAATGTCTCTCAGATTACTTTGGGTGACCCGGACCAGGCAGGTGTACCTGTAAACATCCTTGTTTGTAGGGATATCAGCTGGATCCCTGGGAAGTCTATTTCCACAACACACAGCACCAGTGACTGAATTCTGCTTCCAGGAAAGAGCAAACTTGTGAATTTCCAGTCTCATGGGAGATGCTCTCTCAGTCCTGAGATAGCACACACAGCATCGCCAGAGCAGCCCTGCTTAAATTTCATAAACTATGTAAGAGACCCTTCTCTTTTTTTTACATTTTATCTATCCCATGCCTTCTCTTCCTATTCCATCTCTTCCCATCCCATGCCATCCCATTTCATGCCTTGCCATCCTATCTCATTCCATCTCATCTCATCCCATACCATGTCTTCCTTTTCCATCCCATCCCATCCCATGCCATGCCATCCCATCCCTTCCCATCCCATCCTATCCCATGCCACTCTTCCCATCCCACCCAACCTCACCCCATCCCATCCCATCCCATCCCATCCCATGCAATGCCCTGCCATCCCTTTCCATGCCATGCCATGCCATGCCATCCCATCCCATCCCTTTTGCTTACCATCCCATCCCATCCTGTTCCATCCCATCATATCCCATCCCATCCCATGCCATCCCTTCCCTTACAATTCCTTCCTATCCCATCCCATGCCACCCCATGCCATCCCATTCCATAATGATTGGGGCCTTTTTAAACCTGAGTGCTACTGGGGATTTTTTAGCAGCCCAACTGAAAAATGAGCCAAGAACCACAGCTTATTTTTTTAAAAGACATTTATTCAGCACCATGATCAGACTATTACATTTAGCAATCAACAGCATGGGTGCAAAAAAAGGTCTACATTAAAACCCTTTGTTGGAATGCTTTACATTTTCCACAGAACAAAAACTAAAATAACCCATTATACAATTAGTCACAAATATAGGCCTCGAGTTTTTTGCCCATGCACATGAGTATTGTCTAAAAAATGTCTTCTTTGTAGTAGCCAGGCCCTGCCACCACTGTGCTTGGCTGAGTTCACAAATCTGTTGTAACCTGTAGCTTCCCTGTCACTTCTCTGGCTCTCCTCTCCTGCTAAGCTTTGTTTCCTGGAAGCATTTAAAACCTTCTGCCACTGCCATAGCTACTGCTGCTGCTGGAGCCACCACAGCCACCTTGATTTTGTAGCTTGGTAAAATATTGGCCTCCACCACCGTAGGGCCCAGAGCTTCGGCCTCTGAAGTTTCTTCCCTTCATGGGTCCAAAATTTGAAGACTGACTGTTATAATTGTTAAATTCATTATAGCTTCCACCACCTGCATAATTGCTTCCATCATTATCAAATCCATTGTAGCCATCTCCACTAGCCACCATGTCCACCCCCCACCATGGCTGTCACCAAAGCCACCTTGACCACTGAAGTTTCTTCCACGACCAAAACTGTCATTGCCACAAAAACCACCTCCAGGACCACCACCAAAGTTTCCAGAACCACTTCGACCTCTTCGGCTAGATGAACCACTAGGTATCTCTGGCTTTGACAGGGCTTTCTTCACGTCACAGTTGTGGCTGTTCACAGTGTGGTATTTTTGAATGAGAATCTTATCCACAGAATCATGGTCATCAAAAGCAAAGCCCTTCTTCCTTCCACTGCCTCAGTCAGTCATAATTTCATTCACTTCTATTTTTCCATATTCAAAATAATCTCGTAGGTGATATTCTTCAGTATCTTCTTTAATGCCACCAACAAAGATCTTCTTCACCGTTAAGTGGGCACCTGGTCTTTGAGAATCTTCTCTTGAGACAGCTCTCTTTGGTTCCACAACTCTTCCGTCCACTTCGTGTGGCCTTGCATTCATGGCTGCATCCATCTCCTCCACAGTGGCATAAGTGACAACCCCAAAGCCCCTGGAACGCTTGGTGTTTGGGTTTCTCCTTACCACGCAGTCTATGAGTGTTCCCCATTGCTCAAAGTGGGTCCTCAGACTCTCAGCAGTTGTCTCAAAGCTCAGCCCTCCGATGAAGCGCTTCCGCAGCTGTTCGGGCTCCTTGGGAGACTC
>NW_004524599.1:12035778-12043939 GCF_000260255.1 Octodon degus
TCTCCTTCCTTTCGTTCCTCTCTTGCCCCCGCTCCATCTCTTCACTTGAAAGAATCAATATTTGCTCTCCAGGAAAAGCAAGCTGCAGGAGGAAGGGAAAAGCAGTGCAAAGACTGCGCGGGAAACTCTCTGATTCACTTTGCGAGTTGGGAGAGGCAGAAACTCTTTTCCACTTTTGGCTTGAGCTGGGAGGAAAGGGGGTGCCACCTCTTGTCTGCCTGGTGGACAGCTGGAGTTGGAGGTGCCCTCTGGCCCGACCCCTGGAGGCTGGCAGGAGGCTGTGCCTGTCCGGGGCACAGAGGCTGCGTGGTCTGGTTGCAGACCAGATGTGATCTCTGCACACAAGACGCTGACAGCTCGTTCCAGGCACCGGACCCCTTCCCAGCCCGACAAGGAGCTGGGGAGAGAGGGCGCAGAGATAAAGTCTCGCTGGGAGGAAAGATGTCTCCTGGGTGAACCAGGGGTCCTCATCCCTCCTCCCTCGCTTGCTTCCTTCGCTGCTGCCTTCTTTCTTTTCATCCTTTATTTCTTCTGGTTTCTCTGGGTTTTTTTTTTTTTTGTTTGTTTGTTTGTTTGTTTTGTTTGTTTTTACAGGGTCTCACTATGCAGCTTGGACTTGTAGTGATTCCCTTGTGTCAGGTACGGGGCGAGGAGGACGTTCGCCTGCCTTCTTTCTTTCCCCTCCTTTCCCTTCTTTCTCTGGCTTCTCCCTCCTTTCCTTCCTCTCTTGCTTTCAGCCTCCGCAGCGCTAGGATTACAGGCGTGCGCCACCACGCCCGCTTGCCTAAGCCAGCGTTTGGTCCACTGGGCTATCTCGCCGGTCCTTTGCCCTGCTTTTTCCTTTCTTTTTCTTTCCTCTTGTTCATCTTTTTTCTTCTTCACTCCTTATGAACTTTCTCTTGCTCTCCTTTGCCTTCCTTGCATGCCTTCTTTTCTCCTTCGATTGCTTTCTTCTCTGGTCTTCTTCCTGCTTCTCCACTTTCATCGCAGTTTTTCTTGATTCCTCTGTCAGGCTGAACAGGCGCAGGTCTTCTGCGGGGAAGACCAAGCAGCCCCTGCCTTTGCCTTGCTGCAGATGGGAGGGCAGTGAATCACAGAGGAATTGCCACTGCAAATGACCCTCCCTTCCTTCCTTCCTTCCTTCCTTCCTTCCTTCCTTCCTTCCTTCCTTCCTTCCTTCCTTTGCTCCTTTTCCTCCTCCTCCTCTTTCTTTGGTTTGGCACTAGGGATTGAACCCAGGGCCTTTGCATTGAGCTAAAGCCCCTCCCCTTTTTGTTTGTTGTATTTTGAGACCATCTTGCCCAGTCCCTAAGTAGCCCATGCTGTGGCAGAATGTTCGATCCTCCTGCCTCCTGGAGTGCTGGCATTACAGTATCCCCATGCCTGGCTTTTCCTTGCTCTTAGACAGCCTTTATGGGCCTGGATATGATGGTCATAGTTGTTGGGTGGGGCAGTGTTTCTAGTTTGATTTAATCATCAGAAGCAAAGGTCCTCTGACTCCACGTGCTCCCTGCCCCACCCAGCATTTGCAGTGCAGGTCTAGGGCAGGGGCTTGAAATGAGCAATTTTTTGAGAAGTTCCCCCAAAAGAGTGATGTGATGGCCAAGCCATGGCTTTAGAATGGGGGGCTTGGGCTGGGGAGATGGCTCAGTGGAATAAGCGCTTCCCTGGCAAGCGCAAGGGCCTGAGTTCAATCCCCAGTTCTGCAAAAAAAAAAAAAAAATAGAATGGGGGGCTCATAGGAACCAAGCCAGGTGGCAGGAAGCATTTTCTAGGCCTTGGCATGTGTGTGCAGTGGGTGTGCATGAGACTCTTGAAATATCTCATTTCATAAAATCTTGAAATTATTCTCAAACCCTATATAGCAACTATATAGAAACAATAGATGCGAAGAAATCAAATGAGGAAATCAAGGTGGGTATTTGGTCAGGTAACTACACCTCTTTCTTGGCAGAACGATATCAGCCTTGTGTTCTGTCCCCTGGATGACTGGGTTCCGTTTAAATTTTAGGAAGATTTTGGAATTTTATCATTTCAATAAAATTCTTCTTTTCCCAAACTTAGTTATAGAGCACATGTTCTTCCCTAAACAAGCTGGAAGGTCTGAAGGTCTGAGGAGATTGAGCTTTATAAACATAACTTGTAAAATTTGGCAAAATAGGAATTGTACAACACATATTAGTTGTAATGTTGCATCCATTGGTATTCATCACCTGCTTATCAAAGGAAAGATAGCAAAGAAATACAACAAGGAGCCACTTAAAGGCTGAAATAATATTCCTTGGGGCTGGGGATTTGGCCCAGCAGTAGAGTGCTTGAGAACTAATATTAGCCAGAGAACTAATATTCCTGGCTTCAAGGTGCTTAAAACCTAGCAGGAAGAAAAATGTGGAGCAGAAAGAGGATAATTATGTCCCTTAACAAAGTTCAAGCATTGTAAGGACAAAAATTCACAGAAACAAAGAAGAGAGAGAGAGAGAACTGGTGAGATTATGAAATAAATTCAATCTGCTAAAAAAAGAGGAAAAATGATTGAGACAATTTTGAAGAGTTTTAATTCAGACATCCAGATACAACTTTATATAAGCAAACCCTTATTTTAACACATGTTCAGGTGCTTCAGGTGCTGCATAATGAAAAGAAACAAATTTGCAATCAGAAAAAGTAGACTGAGTTGCAAATCTCCTTTTTCCTATTGGGTGACCCCCTGGGGCTTTAGTTTTGCACAAGCAAGGTGGGGATAGCCAGGGTCTGTCTCTACCAACCGAGGTTTGGTCAAAAAACAAAACGCACCAATGCCCGAAGGGAAAGGGCACTTACTTTGGAGTATTAGGTGCTGAACACTATCGGAGAGGGTGGGAGAACAGAATCAGAGAGGTCACCCCAGATTTCTGATTGGCTGGATTGGATGTGAGAGCTTGATAAGATGTTTCAACTCCCATCCAGGGGTCAGGTCAGGAAACAGTGTCCTGGAACTACTGCCCAGGCAGGCTTGAGGCCCTGGCCAAGGGGAAAGCTCCGTGTACCTCGAGCACTTGAGGCTGGTGCTGCACCCTTCAGGTCTTGCACAAGGGCCCTGTGTTGGCAAGGACTGAACTGGAGTCCTGTTGGTGACATAGCTGGCGAAGTGTAGTTCCCAGGCTTGTAGCCCCTCACATCCAGAAAAGGGCAAGGAAGAGGAGGAGTCAAGGGCGAGGGCCAGCATTGTGCAGCCCACTGTGTAGACAGGTAATTGACAGCTGACGGCGGTGCCCTGTAGAGGGTTGTGAAGTCCCTTTAGAGTGCTACGGCCAGTGTCAACAAGTCAACTGGGGCGGAACACAAACTAACCCAGTGCTTTGCACAGAGTAAGGACAAGCATTATTTTGCAAAACTTTAGTTGTCTTGCTAATATTTTAGCATATACATATGTGTAAGGTAGTAGGTCATAGTGTTTAAAGGGCAAAGGGTTTGGAAACCCCAGAACATAGCCATTGAGTTCAAATGACTTGTGCACTTTGTGAATTTCAAAGTACAGTGCAAAGGCTGAGAATCACAAACCCATTGTCCTTTCCCGAGCTTCGTTTGCTACTTCACCGAACCTCAGTACCGCTCTGTTATATAAAATGCCACCAAGCTGGCCCTGGAATGTACACGGGGGATTCACCTACACTCACAAAATAAAATCAATGGGGACAGAAAATAGAGGGAAAAAAACCAAACAACAAATTAGCCTTGATACTTGTTCTTTTAGGAGCAGCCCAACTTCCCTGATTGGAGGCATATTTAGCCAGAAAAAAGGTTATTATTTAGCTATGTTTTTAGAAAAATGAAGTGGAATGGTATGTGGAATATCTTTGAAAATATAAACTGAGCACCATACTCCTGGTAGCAAGGTCCATTTGGACTGCCGGCCCTGCTCAGCAGGCACTTTGTTGGGTGTTCCCTGTACCAACATCTGGACAATCTGAGCTAATATTCCAGGGTCAGATTCATACTTCTTAGAGAGCATGCTTTGGATTTTTATCACCTGAAACAGCATCACCATCTCTTTCTTGTACGCTGTATTATTTGAAAGCTTCACATATCTTTTAGAATGGCTTGAATTTCATTTTGCCAGAGGGTAAATGAAATCTTAAGCTGGGTACATTTTGGGGGGGGGTTGGTATAGAAGTTTCTCCTTATCTACCCTTCCCTGTACTCCTTTTTTTTTTTTTAATTGTTTGCAGGAGGCTGTCCATGATAGAATAACTGGTTTTTCCTGGAACAGCTAGTGTGTAATAAAAAGGGCACCATTCACTAATAACAATTTGCTAATTGTTCTGTGAACCCCCTGGGAGGTGGGTGAAGGTTGTGACTCTTCTTTATAGCAAAGAGTGTATGACAAGGTGATAGGATCTAGGTCAAGGCCAAATAGGAATTCAAAACTGCTACGTGTTTATTCTATAGAGAGCAGTATTTTCTGCCACCCCTGAGACTCAGGTGACTGGAGAGTTGCTATCAGACCGAAGCCACGCTTATCAAAATGTTCTGTGCTGGTGTTTGTTCCCTAACAGCAGGGAGGCCTGGAAATGAGAACTATTTTTGTTACCACCCAGAAGAGCCAGAGACTTGTTAAGAAGGGAGACTGACTGGGGAATGGTGGGCGGTGGGATGGGCGTCCTGGTGGAGGGAAACAGGAGAAGCCCCTGGGGGAGGGAGACAGGAGACCGACCAACCAGGAGCATTGAGAAAAATGAACTCCAGGAGAGTCAAGGGTAATGAGAGGAGCCCGAGATGCTCTCCCGAGCATTCGGGTGGGATTAGGCCATGATACGAACTAGGAAAGGGAGAAGCATCACAGTGTCCTGGGTTCTGAGTAGTTTCGGGATTAATCAGGAACGGATTGCTGATATGTAGGGATTAGAAGAAAGTGGTGCTAATTCCAGGGAATCCCAAAGATCTGGGCTTTGAAATGGGAGAAAGAGATGGAGGAGGAAAGTTCTTCTGTGCGGAGCTCGTACATTTCAGGGACAATAGGAATTGTTAGCTGTTTCCTTTCTTTCTTCCTTCCTTCCTTCCTCCCTTCCTTCTTTCCTTCCTTATCTTTCTTTTAATCCCAACTTACTTCTGGTAATTGTATGATGAGTCATGTTTTAGAGAGGAAACTTTAAGTATCAAAGAAATGAAATGGCTTGCCCCAGTTTGTACAATCAGGTGAAAAAGAAAAATTCAAGTTGAATTCTTCTCAACTCTCAAATTCACATTTTTTAAAAATTTCAAATTCATATTCTTTCCAAAACATTGTCCTACTCCTTTGGAAAATGGAAACTGTCTGCAGAACCCCAGGGAGTGTTCTACGCTGCATTGTGCCTCCAGACTGGGCAGGTAGTTCTCCATGCATGCAGCCTGGGCTCCAAATTTCCATAAGATTTGGGCTCTGCATGGGCCAGTTGCATGGTCCCAGTGGAGCACGTGGTGGAGTTGACTGTGGGTGAAGTCAGTAAGATCGCCTGAGATCTGGAGGGCGTTTTCATTGAAACAAATGCTGTGGCTCCTGAAGCTTGTTACTGGTGGCACTTTGGATTCTTCTGTGTTTCCTGTAGGCATGTGCTGTCTGATTTCATCTGGGCTGACCAGAGCATGCTTTGCAGGTCCTGGTGCAGAATAGAAAGCTGAGCTGTGTATCAGGCAGCTTTCCGTTACTGTAACAGATTCCCAACATTATAAGCTTATGGAGAGAAAAGGCTCCCCTGGGCTTTGGGAGGTTCCCCTCTGTGGTAGGGTGGTTCCTTTGCTTTGGGGCCTCAGGGAAGGCAGTACATCATGGTGGGAACGCAAGTCAGAGTGAAACCCTTCACCTGGTGGCCAGGAAGCAAAAGAGAGTGAGGGTGGGGGGAGCCTCATGCTGTCATCTGGGCATACAACCTGGGTGATCTGAGGGCCTCCCACCAGGCCTGACTTTGCAACCAAGGTTGCTACCTGGGTGGCTAAGCCCTTGGGGGGCATTTACCATCCAAACTAGCCAGCCCTTTGTTAAAAAGTTACTGTTCCGAGATGGTAAAAGCAGAGCATTAAATCAAGCACAGAGACCTTCAGAGTCTGGGGCCTGTGCAGCCACATGGGGTGCACCTCTCAGGGGCTGATTCCTATTAATTTGGTCCTACTAAGATACTTGGTGAAGACCTATCTTTTCACTGGACCATGCTGACAATTACAGAAATAGCTGCTCGGGTACCAGTGGGATTCTTTGAGAAAGCAAGCTGACGGCATGTGTCCATGCTTTCGTTGATGAAGTCATTCATTTGAAGGCATTTACTAGCCTCTTACTGTATGCCAGGCACCGCACGAGGTGTTGGGGACGCTACTCAAAGTGAAGCTTGACATATGAGTCCTTACAGGGCTCGAGGACAGAGCAGCTTAGACACTGGATGGCAGTCAGTGGTCCCTTCATCTCTTACCCAGAATTCTGTCTGCCAAGGAGACTCTCTGTCCCCTGGGGACACATTCATTGAGGATACAGAGGGTTTTCATGTGACAAAAAGCAGAAGCCGATTCTGCTAATCAAAGGCATTTACAGGAAGGATATGAGGGATCTCCCAGACTGGAAGGAAGTGAAAATCCAGAAACTCAGGCAGGTCTGGGCAGCCTGGTAGGAGGAAGTAATTGCCCAGCAGCCTCTGCTGCTGCTGGGAAAGCGGAGCAACTTCACCTTTATGTTTTTGCTTTTCTGACTGAGCTGTGTGGAGAATCATGCTAGGCCCCTTCTTTGTTCATGGTGCCCAGCTTTCGTAGTCTGGACAAGGGCCCACCTTGTTTTATTTTCCTCTTTTTTTATCTTGAAGTCCCACTCTTCCCCATATACCAGCACTTTAAATGAACTTGATTTGTTTACCTGCCTTATATTCACATATGCTGTATGTTCAAGATTTCTATCATTGCTTTCATACTGCAGGTAGGATTCTGATTCCTATGTTTTGCTGAATGAAAATGTAGTCAGTCTCCTCTACAGTGCTGGCCAAAGCCGGTGGTTCTAAGATGCCATGTTATGTTTCCTAGGATTCATCTCTGTATATTGGGGACCCTTTCCTCAGGGATGGTCACCTTGTTCTGTCTTCAGTTCCTGTCTACACCAGGTCCCTGTGACAAACAGCCTCACCAATGTCCACTTGGACCTGAGCAAAGAGTTTTCCTAGGACAGAAGTTTCCTCAGATGTTTCACTTCAGAGGGGTGCAAGGGCTACATATTGTCATGGTTTGGGGTTCTTGCAAAGGGAACAATACAGGACACATTTCATAATAGCATTTTATAATGGACCAATAATCACATACTAAGAGTGCAGAAAATCTATCCACATACTAAATAGTAACAAATTCAGCTGTGGGCTTAGAGCTCATAGCAACGCCTCCCACCAGTCCAACTGGAGGCCTAGAGCCCACAACAAAGTCTCATGCAGACCCATTTCACGGATCTGTGCTAGAAAGGCCCAAAGGTCAGTGGTGGAAGCCAGGAAGTCTATGCCAGCAGGATGAGAGGTCTGTGCCAGCAGGCTGAGGGATCTGAACTGGAGCTAGGAAGCAACGCTCAAGGTAAGCACCAGAGCTCCCCTGAGAGGTACCACAGCCATCCTCAGCTACAGTGAGGTCCCAAGCTCCTCCAGTGATGAGGAAAGCTGAGTTCCCATCAGGAAAGCCAAGAAGTGACAAGCTTCTCCAGGAGGCTGAGCAGTGCGCCGTCTTCCCCTCTGGAGCCAGGAGGCCATGCCCAAGATGAGGACGGAAGCTCCTCCAGAGTTCACTGGGAAAGCCATCATGACCAGGTCCTCCAGCAGAACAGCCCGAGAAGCAGCAGCTTCCCACAGCTTCTTCCAGCAGCTTCCCTACCAGCCTCCCAGCAGCTTCTCCAGGCCTGCCTGGATGCTGCTGGCAACAGTCCTCAGCTGGGCCTCCCGCACCCAGCACCATGCTAGTTTAATTCAGCTGGGTATAACAAGTTGCCCACCAGTGAGAACTCCACTACACATGTTAAGAATGCAGCTGCTCAGGTTCTTTCTCTGGAGATGCTGATTTTGTAGATCAGAAGCAGGGCCTGGAATAATAATTTTAACAAGCTGAGTTTTATGATCCAGCTCATTTGGGAAAACTGACCTGAAGTGGGAGTTGGATCGCTGGACCGTGGATGCAGTTGTTCATTTCACTAAGA
>NW_004524599.1:12045184-12049479 GCF_000260255.1 Octodon degus
GCAAGCTGAGCCACTGAGCCCCGTCCCTGGCCTTTTTGGCTCTTTTCTCCCACTGCCAGCTCTCTGTTTTTGATGCCCTGTGACTCTAGTGGCTTTTCACTTACAGTCATTTGCTTTACGTTTTACCGACTTTCCCTTTTCTCTTTGAGGGGAAGTCTGGCGTTGCTGCTCAGGGCGTTCTTTCCTTGGCCTGTGAGCGTGAGTCTGCCTGCCTAGCATGGAGCCATCTACTTCCGTTCCTCTGCGTTGTTCTGGTCTCCGAGGGCTTAAGCTCAGAACAGCAGGCGCTTGGCCTGCAGTGTGAGCCTCAGCAGAAGGCTTTGCCCAGCGCCTACGCTGTGCTGCCCTGAAGAGAGCACCAGAGGCCATGAGGGTGGGACCTGGGCAGCAGCGGGAGAGGCTGGGAGGAGCGGAAGCCCGCCCCGCGAAGGCAGGGGAGCCCCCGGTGCTGGTGGAGTCAGCCTCCGCCCTGCCTGGCGTCCGCTTTCTAACCAGCTTCCTGGGCTGGAAGCACCTGGTGCTTAGGATGGGATGGGGGCATGGAAGGAGGGACCTCCAGGAATGAGGCCCTGGCTGTTCCTACTGTACTTTTTGACATAGTCTCTGGGACCCCAGGAGGGATCCAGCAGCACCCTGCAGCGCGCGCGTGCGCGAGCACACACACACACACACACACACACACAATGGAGGTCCAGCTGCCTGCCGGTTTCTGGTTCCTGTCTTCGCAGAGGCCTGGCTCTGCTCCCATGTCCATGAGGTTTTCTTCTTTTAAAAAGTGTCCCCTTTTTCTTCAGCTCAAGCGAATTCATTTACCTGAAGTCAGAAGAGTCAGTGCAACTTCTCCTTCATACGCAGTTCTTACTAAAATAAGCTGTACTTTCTAGGGCCGTTGCCCTCGCAGCTCTGGCATGGAGGCATCTCGCCCGCCCTTGTTCTCATTAGTGCAGGTGTGCAGCACGCCAGCATCGTGCACCTTGTGGCGAGTGGGTGTGTGTACAGAGCTCACCCCGACTCTGCTCCTCTGGCTCCTTCATCCTCCTCTCCATCTCGGCCCCTTCCCGTGTGCACAAGAGCTACCACTCTCCTTACTGTCCTTTGCCTTGCTCTTTATTTGTATGCTGTTTCTCTTGCACAAGGAGCTACGCCATAGTTAAGCCTTTTCATCTGATCCATTTCACAGAGGCATTGGTTTTCTGTCTCCCCTTCGCTGGGCGCAGTTTCTGTTCCTGGTGGGAGACCAGGATCCTGTCTCATGAGCGCTCCACTCTCTTGTTTTCTGTGCACTGGCCCCTCTTGGGACCTTTGGGCTTGTGGTAATGAGAGACTAGGTCCCTAGAGAGGGAATACGCAGGTTGTACACAGGAAAGTTGGTGGGTCCTGGACATTGAGGAGCTGCAGATGCCACCCTGGCAAGAGATCTAGAGGTCGCTGGACCAGGACCCCCCCCAGTCCTTCGGGGGACCTGGCATGTGAAATTGGCCACTAGGCTGTGTGACCTTGGGGACACTGGCAAAGGCTATATGGCCCTAGTAGTGGTCAGTAGGAGGACACATGACGGGCAGCCTATGCAGGTGACAGAGCATGGCAGAAGGCAAAGCCAGCTCTTGGCAGGGGCAGTGGGTGGCAAAGAAGGAACATAGTGGACATCCTGTGTCTGGTGTGTATCTGAAGACTCAGTCAGCTGCAGAGGCAGCCAACCACACCCAGGGACCGCAATTGCCATTTAAGATAAATCCTAGTCATGTTTATTAATTTTACAAAACATTGGATTTTGATGTGTAAATTTCCGTTGTGTCCACTCCCCCTATTATCCATCCTCCAAATTGCCATTTATACAGAACGCATGCAGGCCCTTTTCTTCCTGGGCAATACCACAGAGCTGTTTACACAGCATTTACATTGGGTGAGGGACAGTATGCCATCTAGACACAATTGAAAATATACAGGAGCACGTGTGTAGGTTCTACGCAAAACTGTGTCATTTTCTATAAGCAACCTGAACATTGAAGAGTTTGCTCTGCTCTGGGATGCCAAAGGGTGACTGTAGTGAGTGTTCAGGATGGACAAAGGCTTTTCTTCACTTCTTTGATGTTAGAAAACTCTGGGGTCGATATGTGTTCTGGAGTGGTGGATGATGAGTATTGTGTGACACTGGCCATTTTAACCAAACACGGTGCTATGGTTTATTTCTAACTGTTCCCCTATCATCTGCTCACGGGGAGGGATTTAAAAAGGAGATTGAAGTCCAGTCTACATAGTGAGACCCTGTAGACCCTGCATTAAAGACATTAAAAAATAAATAAATAAAATAAAAGGCAGGGTTTGGTCAGAAGAGGTGTGGCCCTGGGGCGTGGCCCTGGCGGTGTGGCCCTAGGGGCGTGGCCCTGGCGGTGTGGCCCTGGGGCGTGGCCCTGGCGGTGTGGCCCTAGGGGCGTGGCCCAGGAGGGTAGCACTCTCGCCTTCTCTCTTCTGCTTTCTGACTGCTATGAACACTTTCCTCTTCCACCGTGTCACCAACCACGCAAGGACTCAAAGACACTTCTGTAAGTTGCCCAGGGTTGTGGAAGAAAGGAAGATCCTTGGAAAGATGGGGCTGGAGCTGGGAATGAACTTAAATGAATTCAATGGCACAACTGTTAGTCTCCAGGTGTGATAGAAGAATCCATGCCTGCTCTGTCTGAGTATTCAGATAACTGCCAGGCTCCACGGCAATCTTTCTTTACGGGTGCATTGTTCTCTATCATACTTTTCATGTGGATATTTTAAGTGAAAATATATAACTGAGCTATTACATCAGGAAGACAAAGTACAAAAAAATAGAATCATCCAAGGAATAGCAAATTGGCACTGGGCCAGGCAGAAGGCCGGGCTAAAGTGTCTGCAGCAAAATGACTCTAGAAAAAGGATATCAAGAAGTTCACAGAATAGATAGAAGAACAAGAGGACAGGACAGAAACCAAGGGACGATGGGGCCACAGACATGTGTCGAGTTAGAGGGATGCTCCTGGCCCGGGCCACCACCCGACACTGATGTTCCCCGGGGGTTGAACCCACCCCATGCCACCATTAGCTTTCATGTCACTTCTACAGACCCAGTAGAGTGGTGGGGCACATGCACGCGCAGGTGGAGGCTGAGTGCTAAGGGGGAGCTAACAGCTGGCTCTCTGGCTGCTGCAGGGGCAGTGGTGGCCCCCAAGACAATGGCAGATCCCCAAATCCGAGGTTGCACAGCTGTAACTTCCCATATAAAACCCGACCACTTTTATGTACTACTGAGTGTGTTGGGGGCATACCTTGGGTGTACCTCAGTGTTGCTGGTTTTCCCTGCTTTTCTCAGAGGCTGTGGTTTCTCTTCATTAGCTTCAGCATTTTCCTAGCTGCAGTTTTTCTCCAGTGCCTGAAGGTCTGGAGTCTTTGCCCTTCACTTAGGTGGTATATGGAATTGAAAAATCAATACTAAGATCCATTGGCACCATTACCCATGACCGTCATTGAAATCAGGTATTAAATATGACTGTAAAAGATCAGTAAGGTTTAAAAAATTCACAAGATTAGCTAGCTGGGCACGGTGGCACACTCCTGTAATCCCAGCACCTGGGAGAGTCAGTCAGGAGGATTCCAAGTTCAAGTCATGCCTGGGCAATTTAGTGAGACCCTGTCTTAAAACAACAATAAGGGCTAGGGATATAGCTTAGTGTAAAGACCTGGGGTACAGTCCCCAGTACACACACACACACACACACACACACACACACACACACACACACACACAAAGAAAAAGCCCCAGAAAATAAAAGCTAAGATTTCTCATGAAAAATTTTATATTACTTACATGGTTTTTTGTATGTTTGATAATTATTTTGAACTTTTCTTTAAAATTCCATACTTCTATGCCTCAGTTTCTAATAAATTAATATAGATATAAATACATAAAATTACAAATAAAATGATCTCAATACACCAGTATGTCTTAAAACTTATTTTTCTGACAAAAATGTTTGGAAACCACCACTGCATACTATAAATGTCACTGTACTTTTGTAGTTGTTATCCGCCATTTAGGATGCATTAAATGTGCTGGGCGCTTACTTCTGCTGCTTCTCTGGTATAGCATGATGACATGTGTTGTGTTCATACACAGTGCTTGTCATATATGTCTTGTGTGTGTGTATTTGTATGTACCGGTTCATACGGGCTTGTCTCTAAACTCCAAATTTCAAATCCATCTCACTTGTAGTCTTACTCCTACCTGGTCTATTTTCCCTCCCATATCAACTTTTCACTGCTTTTGGTTT
>NW_004524599.1:12049579-12073128 GCF_000260255.1 Octodon degus
TTTTTTTTCGGAACCGGGGATTGAACTCAGGCCCTTGCACTTGCCAGGCAAGTGCTTATTCTACTGAGCCATCTCCCCAGCCCTATGGTTTCCTTTTAAAATTTAAATTTTCCTGGGGTGGCACCGGAGCTCTTTCCAGAGCACCCCAGCGAGCTCCTGCCGCCACCCCACAGCCTGCGTCCTCTCCGCTTCCTGTCTTACCAGCAGCACAGCTGCTTTTAGGCCTCCCCCTCCGTTATTCCCATTCCTTTCTGGAAAATAATCAGTTCCCTAGGGACGCTCGGAGGAACTTGAGAACCAGGCACCCATTAGCTCTGGCTCCATTGTTGGGCAGAAACAGGCTGCTGCAGGCAGGGCAGCCTGGGCGCCACGGTCCCCGGGACCCGCTGCAGGACAGGGCCGTGCGGGGAGGCCTCTAGAGGGGGTTCTGGTCTTCCCGTCCGCCCAAGCATATCCTCCCTTACTGGGAGCTTGCGGGTACCCGGGTCATGCAAGGGACAGGTCACAGCCCTTCCTGTGAGGCCGGAAGTGACGTGTCTTGGCTCTTTCAGTGGGAGGAACATCTGAGCCTTGCGCCTCCCAGATGTGGTGAGGCCAAAGCACTTTGTTCTCTGAATCACCCAAACCGTTTCCCTTGCAAGGCTGCCCCCACTCCATTGCCAGAACAATCTATACAGGGGTCAGCCCCTCTGCCAAAAGGACCCTGTCCCTGTTAGGTGGCTTCCTGTGTCCCCTTATCACCGAGGACCCCATAGAGCTGGACCAAGAACGTCCTTGGCACAGTGTGTCCCTGACCGTCCAGAGCAGAGGCTGATCCCTAGGGTACCCCACAGCTGTGGCCTTTGGGGGTGTCACCCCTCAGTCTCTGAGCATGTCCTGGAGGGTTCACGGGTCCCCTGCCCACCCGCAGTGGTAAGCTGAGCCCCCGTGGACAGCTGCAGCCCCTGGGCCCGGGTGCTCTGCTCATTCTCCACACACCCCAGCTTCTCTTCAAGGTCAAAGGGCTGCTCGTGAGTACCGTGGGTAGCAATTTCCCTGCCTTATCAGCTCGAGCCACTAGAAGCCCAGCTTCTAGGAAAGCAGCAGCCACATGATCCAACCTGGTGAAACCCTTTCCCTGGCCCAGCTGCCTCGTGGCGCTTCTGTCCAGCACCCCGTGGGAGGCTGACCTTTCAGCGGAGGCCACATGACCTCATTTCCAGCGCTCTCGCCCTCTGTGCGCTGTGGCCTAGGAGCTGGTGGGGTGGTGGAAACAGCGAGCCCACTCCTTTTCCTTCTGAGAACATCCCTGGCCCTTGATCCCTTCTCTGTCAAGAGATGGTGTGGCTGGAGCTCTGGGAACCTGCGCCGGGGTGGTAACTAGGGCTCAGCGTGGCCCAGCTTGCCGGGTGTCCCTGAGCGAGGTCTCGCTTGGCAGGAAGGGCTCTCCCCTTGCTGCTGGGAAGTGAAACCTGTTTCTCTGAACCTCACATCATGCAGGGCAATAGTGAAAAGTAACTGTGACACTGACATATAGGCACCTCCTATTAGGAACCTCTCGAGACCCTCAAGTAGGTGGCGGTGCTTTGGCAACGTGGAAAAGCCAGACGGTGTGTCTCATGACAGGAGGAGAATCTTTTTAGAACTATATATGTCTCCCTGAGAACCAATAAATAATGGGGCCGCTCTGGCTGGCCTGTCTTTCCATAGCTGCCAGGAGACCGCTGGCCCCCACTGGCACAGCTTCTCCTGTTTCAATTCCCGTGTCCTCTGGGTTTGTAACTCAAGGAGCTCCCTGGGCTCAGGGACAGCTGACGACTTAAGAGCTCTGCAGGGTGGCACCTGGGAAGGGTGGGTGGCACTGACGTGCTTACGGCACCTCTGGGCTGGCCGGGGCTGGCTGCCATGAGTCATGGGGGGCAAGCAAGAATGCCTGCTGGGGTGCAGGGGGTGTTGGGTGCCAAAGTGGGGATCTGGCGAGGAGGCCGTGCAGCGAGGAATGAGGCAAGGATCCACTGGCAGCCCGCTTGTCACCTCCTGCTCTTTCACCTCTTTGCCTTTGCCACAGGGGGCCAGGCCCACACGGAGGGGTGTCACACTAATTCAGGGGCTGGCTGCACTTATAGGGGTATGTCTGAGAGCCCTAAGGAGCTCAGAGCAGAGCCACTATCCATGAAGCAGTGTCCCTACCTGGGGCAGGGCAGGGCTCAGGTTCACACAGGGCCCACCATGGGGTCCAAAGGCGACAGGAGCCATGTGCCCTGGTCCCTTTTTACATGCTCCACTGACCTCCCATGGCAACTCCCTGCCCCTGCCCCAGGAGTAGCTTTTCCTTCAGGGTGAAGAGCCCTGGGGATGGATAGCGGACCTGAGTCAGATGGCCGGAAGAACATGGCGACAGCTCCCGGCCCCTGGCTGTGGTATAATGAGTGCCAGGCATGTCACTTGGGAGTGGCCAGTCCAGCTGGGGTTGGTGGCTGAGTACTACGGCAGCAGCCAAGATGTCCCTCAGCGCGGGGTGGACATTGGGAGAATGCCCCTCAAGATGACGACAGGGACCATGCGGCTCCTGGCTCCAAGGGGAATCTTTGCTCAGAGCTCCGCAATGACAGGCATCTGTTTGTCCTCAGGCAGGGCTGCTGCCAAACCTGCCCAGCTCTGCCTTCTCCATGGGATCTGCATGCCATTAGTGTCTGATAAATGTTAAAACAGAGTCATAGCACCAAGCCTCTGACCTTCACAGAAAGGTCTTTGAGACCACAGCCAGCGAAAGTCCTCCCCTGAAAGCCCAGATCGACCCCTAGCCACCCACAGAGCCCAGAGGGCAGGTGCATAGGTGAGGAGTCTGCCCTTGGCCAGCTGGGACTCAGAGGTCACCGTGAGGTGGATGGGGCCCAGTGCTTGCACTGAGCTGCCTCAGTGTTTGCCATTTCTAAATCCAGGCCACAGCTTCCTCCCAGCCTCCTGGTACTGAGAGCGGGCTGGGCCTCCCCAGGCCAACAGCTACCACACAGTGGCTGTGGCGGGGTGGTCAGAGCCCAGCCAGGCCCCTCAGTCCAATTCTGTTCCTGGCCTGTCCCTGGCAGGCTCAGCCCCACGGCTTTCAAGCTGAGACTTCCTTGTCTGGTGGTTTCATAGGAGAGGACCTGGGGTTTCCAGCTGGCTGCACCTGCAGGCTCTGTCCTCGTCTTTCTTTAAGGCCATTCTCCTGACTGCTCTTTACCCACAAGGCCTGGCCAGTGGGTCTTGGCCAAGTGTTTTGTAGCCAACTTTTGTTCTCTGTCTCTCTCTACCCCTGCAGGAAAGTGAACATGGCAGATGGAAGACGATCTTTGTCTCCTGACGTCCTGATAGCCAGGGATATCTGTAACCTTTTCTATTTCTCCCTTTGAAACTTTTTGTGAAGCAGCTGCAGGAAGTGAGGCCATGAGGGGTTTCCAGGGCTTGATGCTTCCAGCTGCTGAGGTGCCATGAGAGAAGCTAGGCATGCCTTGTTCCTTTCATCGCAGCAGCCCAGGAGAAGCAGCCCATTTTACAGATGGGAACACTGAGACCCAGGAAATGGTCACTTTCATCTTCTGAGCCCTTGTGATAGCAAGGGGCTGTTGGGCACTATGGGTGGCTGGATTATTAGCGTGACCAGGAGTCACCTCAGGTGGCAAATTGGGAAGGATGGGCCCCATCAAACGCTCCTCCACCTCTTTTGTCGCTGTGGTGCTTCTGATCCTGTGATCTCCATGACAGTGCCGTGGCTCCTGTCCTGCTCTCAGGAAAGGCAGATGCCACTCTGGGGAAGATGGAGATGGTGACTCATGGGGTTGTCATGTGGAGCCCAGGAGGAGAACTTGGAACACAGGGCTGGGAAGGCAGTGGTGGCCCCAACCTGCTCTTGTCCACCTAGTGGGTGTAAGGAGCAGGAGGAATGAAGAGGACCCAAGTGACCACAGACTGGGGAATCACTGTGGTTGAAGCCACTGCCTAAGTGTAGCACCCTGGGAGCTGAACTCATGGCTGGCATTCACATTGTGCCAGGCATCCTCATGGCTGTGACCAGGCCTAGGAGGTGGCACACAGGACACAAGTTGTAGGCAAGAAAACCCAGAACTGGGGCTAGGGGGTGCTTGCCCAATCAAGGATGGGGTTAGGCAAGGATGTGGACCTGGCTTTGGTTCTCGTGTTAGTCTGCTTTCCCTTGTGACAGCAAATAGCTGAGACAAACGGGCTTGGGAGGAAAGGCTCTGTGAGCCTTAGGGGCGCTGAGGTCTCAGCCCATGGCTGGGTGGTCTCTGCTTTGGCCCTAAGCAAGGTAGAACATCATGATGGTGTGCACAGCAGAAAAGCCTGCTCACTTCATGCAGGCAGGAGCAGAGAGGGAGGAGGACAAGGGAGGGGTCAGGTCTCACAATGCACTGGAACAAATCACTAAACATTACCCCAGGAGGCCTTTCGCACACACGCTTTGGGGAACACATGCAAAAACGAGTGTGGGCCTGGAAGCCCCTGAGCCCAGTGAGCAAGGTGGGTGGGGCCTGGGTGTTCCTGAGGGAGCTGCAGGAACTGCAAGGTGGGGAGGCACTGGGGGTGGGGGTGGGGCTGGGGGCAGAGGCACTTCCAGAGGAGTCTGTAGCAAGGGCTTCTGCACCCTGGCCTTCCCGGACAGCAGCCATTTCTCTGTGTCCTCCCATCTGCCAGCAAATCAAGCCTCCCCCAGATCTGGGAGGTTCATTGACTCCTCCTCCTCGTTATCCTCATCTCCATCTTATGAAGCAACAGAGATCCTAGGAGTACAAGGAAGCCTGGCAGAGCAGCTACACAGCTAGAAAGGGATGCGGCTGGCTCGGCTGTGGCTACAGTGGGAAGAGGTTCCTCTTCCCCTCGCCACTTCCTCCTCTTCGTCTTCCCCTTCTTTATGTAGCCTTTTTGTTCTTGCAAACCCAAACAGTGCAATCTAAGCACAATCCTCTTTTCCAGCCAGCTTCTTTCCCTTCCTCTTTTCTTTTTCTTTCCCAAAGCTGGAAATGCTGAATCCTTCAGCCGGTACCACACAGCGTCAGGACAATGCTGATGGTGTGGTTTGGGGTCAGGGAAGTTGTTGATTGGTACCGACTAGGAAATCCCAGGTGTGCCTGCTGGGTGTGTGTGTGTGTGTGTGTGTGTGTGTGTGTGTGTGTGTGTGTGTGCTGAAATGAAAGTTGCTCCAGGAAAATACTGAGTCCCGAAGCATAAAGATCACTCTGTCCCAGCCTCTTTTATTCATTCTCCAAACCTGGACGGAAACCTTCACACTGGGTCTCCTTTCAGGAGCATGGGGAAAAGGCCAAGCCTGAGCTCACCTGCTGGCTTCCTCCCAACTCTGCGCAGGAAGTAGCTTTGTGTATCACTGACACCTGTGTGTGATGGGAAACTGGTGCGGGAGAAGCCCAGCCAGGAGGAACCAGTGCTGGGTGTGGCCTCCCTGCCTGCTCAAGAGATCCCTCAGGCCCACCCTCCTGACAAAGGGGCGCCTCACCTGCCCTGCCGGCCCCCTTCCCAGCACCGCCCATGCACCACCTCCTCCGCTGTCATTACTCACCCATTTCCAGTCTGTGCCCGCTCACTGCTCTGAGTTTGCCCCGGGCTTGTCCAGGGCTGTCCCGGCTGTGAACCACACTTCAGTAGGTTGAAATGGCTGAGTGAGTCCAGCATGGCAGAGGTCGACAGCCTCATGGGTAAAGAAGCCAGGATGCGCTGCTCCCTAGTGCTGCGGGTTCTTCCTGTGCCAACAAAACCAGGACCTAGATTCCTACCAGAGTTGCACAGAAAAGCTGCTGCCTTCTCCATAGAAATGCTTTTGCAGAGAGGCCAGTAAGGGAGACCAAAGGCCACAAGCAACAGTGGTGCCTCAGTCTCCGGCTGCTGCTCTGTGTCTGCAGGCTGTGTGCTCAGTTCAGGCAAATGCAGATGGAAAATGTTCAGAGAAGGAATGAGGACTGCACCTGTATGGGAGTTCTTATTGCACGACAGTACACCAGCTACCTGGCATTCACGTTATGCCAGTGTCTTAAGTCCTGAAGATGTGGCTTAGAGCTGAACAGGAAGTGTGTAGGCTAGGTGCAAACCCTACACGTTTGCATAAGGGACTCAGCAGCCTTAGATTCTGTATCTGGGAGGGCCCTGGAATGTATCCTCTAAGGACACCATGCGACTTCTGATCCAGTAGAGTAGCAACAATACAGCAACCAGTCTCCAGAGCCCGTAGTATGTGCTCCGAAGAGAGCACTGGATACATACAGGAAAACCGCTTGTGTCATGTTTGAGCAATCGTATGCTGAGAAACTGAGAATTATCTGTAATGAACATATATACATTAGTGCAAAAATATAATTTTTCTAATCCAGATTGCTTGAAGGTAGAGAAACTTGAGATACAGAATATTTTATGAAACCAAGATGATAAAAAGAAAACAAAACAAAACACACAGAAAAACAGAACAGCCACTGAGATTCAGTCCTTTGACCAAAGGTAGGGGCTGTGCTACATCAGTGTGCAGGCCAAGTATGGCGCGATTCCACAAAGTGCTTTCCACAGAAAAACTACGGTAGGGAGGTCCATCCCGAGATTTTGCCAGGTGATAGTTCTTCATAGAAGCTTTCCAGTCACTTATTGCAGGATATATGGAAGGGTAACATCAGAACAGAACAATATGCACTCTTTGTGCTTTGTCCATGGATCCAACTGCATTTCCTTTAACTAGCAATTTGCATATATAATCCATTCATATGGATTCAGTCATTTAAATATTAATTATGACATTATAATAGATCCACAGGAAATTGCAAAATGATGTCCAAGAGTATCCCACTCACCCTGCATCACTTCCCTCAGGTACTGTCTTGCACAACCAGATATAATAGCCCATGCTGGAAACTTCCACTGATACAGCCCACAGAATTTACTTGGATTTCGCCATTGTCGTGTGCACCACTTTTGCCTGCATACCTGTGGGTCTTTTCCAACATAATAATGGTATGGCTATGTCTAGATGAACCCACTGGACACTGAAATTATTGTGCTAAACATGCACTTAGTTCACCTAACCTGCCATACACTTTAGCCTAGCAGTTCTGGAGAGCACTGGTTATTTTTCCTTATGATGGTGTCTTCTTATGAGTGTGGCTCACTACCATTGCCCAGCATATATATCAGAGAGGTAGGAAAGATAGATAGATAGATAGATAGATAGATAGATAGATAGATCAGATTCCTGCTTTGCTGTGACAAAACACCTGAAATAAAGAACTTCTGAGAAGGAAAGATTCATTTTGGCTCATTGTTGCAGATATTTCAGCCCATGGCCTCTGGTCCCAGTGCCTTTGAGATGGCGGCATCGTGGTACAGCGCCATGAGAAGCTCACCTCCTGGCGGCCAGGAAGCAAAGACACGGAACTAGGAAGGATGGGATTTCAGTGTCCCCTTCAGGACCACGCCTACGAGGCCTAATCTGCTCATGGCAGGCCCCACCTCTTGAAGGTCCCACTCTGTTCCAATAGTGTCACAGGCTGGAGAGCAAGCCTTTAACACATGGACCAGTGGGCGACACTCCAGATCTGAAGTAGGGGTGAAAAGAGGAGAGAAACCTGGATTGAATCACACATCAGTGCCCTGGGACAGGGCTCAAATTCAAAGACTGGCTGCTACTGCAGATACTCTGCCTTTGAAGCCTTGTGAAGTTGAGCAATCACAAGCGGAACCTCTGGAAGTTGAGGGCGTGCACGGGCAGGACAGTAATCGGTGATGGCCTCCTGGCCCACCCACCAGCAGGGACACAGAACTGTCCTGCCCCCACCACTCTTCCATCCTCTGCCATATGCGACCTCTGGGCAGAGGAATCTGCTCCGAAGCTCTCTAACGTTCTTTGCAGCAATTCTTTCTCAAATGATTTTGGATATCACACTTCTACAAAAATTTATTTATGTTTTTGTTATGGGGTCTCACTAGGCAGCTCAGACTCATACTGATCCTCCTTTCTCAGCCTCTCCAGTGCTGAGACCACAAGCGTGAGCCACCATGCTCAATTTCCATGGTTGGCAAGTGCGCTCAGGGTTCCAGGACCTGCGCAGCATGCAGTACTGGTGATCAAACCTGGGTCCTGCTATCTCCCCTGCCTCGATATTGTTCTTTTAAAAACTGCTTAACGCTTTTGAAAAAGGTTGAATTTCCAATAGACTTTATGTAGAAAAGATCATTTGCCTTCTGTCCTTAGGGACTCAGCTCCTTACAAGGGCTTGGATGGAGGCTGTGGAGTGGCACCCATATTCTGCAATGGGTGAATTTGGTCTTTCAGCTTCATGAGATAAATTCCTAATGCCTTCCTGTGGTGGCACAATCCATAGGGTAGCACAGCTTTGCAGACAGCCTGGGCAGCACATGGCCACTGAAGATGCTTGATTTTGCAGAGCCCCTCCTGTGGCCTTGACTATGTTTGAACAATGATCTTCTCAATGGCCTCACCCTGGACAAGCACCAGGGGTGGGGGAACCCAAATGATGGTGAAGTCAGGAATCTGGTACCTGCAGAGTGTGGGCAGCGAGGAAGCCAGGAGGGCAGCTTCCTGGGTGCAGTACTTCCTGTGTGCCAGGAACAATCTAGAGGTTGATGTTGGCCGCTTGCTGATGGTACCACAAGAGGTTGCCACTTCTTCTGGGTTCCTTTGCATGGTCAACCCCTGGGACACTATCCCCTGAGAGCAGGAGTATGCTGAGAGAGTGGGCCTCTGGCCACTGAGTGTTCAACTTTTTCTTGGAAAAGCTTTTTCTACTGGAAAAGCTATGGCTGCTAGGAGCTGCTTCTGATCCTCTGTGCTGTAGTCTTTACCTGAGATGTCCTGCAAAGGCCCGTGTTTTTAAAGGCTTGGTCCCCAGGGTGATGCTGTTGGGAGGTGGTGGAACTTAGGAGAGATGCGGCTTTAGGGCTGGGGAGATAGCTCAGCAGCACAAGTGCTTACCTGGCAAGCACAAGGTCCTGAGTTTGATTCCCAGTACTGAAACAAAACACAGAGAGATGGGGCTTTGTAGAAGGTCTTTAGGTCTTTGGGGAGGGGGTGCCTTTGAAAGGGAGAGCGGGGCCTCATCCCTTTCTTCTTCTTTTTCTTTTGCTCCTGCCATGATGTGCTGTCTTGCCATGGCCCCTAGAGCAATGGAGCCAACCAACTATCACTGACATCTCAAAATCTGGGAGCTAACATAGATGTGATCTCCTTATAAATTGATCACCTCGGGTAATTGTCACAATGATGGAAACTGACGAACACGCTGCATTTGCCTCTTGGGGTGCCTTTGCTTCCCCCTATCCCAGTCACTGGGACCTACTGCCACCTGTATGCTGGAGGCAGTGTGCACCTCCTGTAGCTACCTCAGGTTCTTACTGCTGAGGACATGGAGAGAAACATACACAATCATTGGCACTTTTCTCATTTGCAGGAGTTAAAGATTAATAGAGAAGAACCATTGTTCTAAATCCCCAGCTGAATGTGAGGTTTAGGAAATTCCCTCCTTGAGATTAATAAGCTCAGTGGTGTGTTGAGACGAGGTTTCTGGTGACACACAATAATTGGCCTATTATCCGGGAACTCCGGCTGAATTGGCACAAGCTGACACTGAGCGAGGGGCTTTAAGCCTGGGAGTTAGTGACTCAGGCACAGGAAGCTGTTATGTCCACAGATCTCTGAAAATATTCATGACTATGGTAAGTTGGGCACAATGGAAAGCCATAAGCTAACCATCACTCAGAGCTGTGTGTCAGTGCCTTTGTGGCTTGGTGCATGATGCAGAGAAGAGGAAGTCTCAGTGCTTCATCCTGGCTTGGACACCGGCGAATAAACCACAGCTTTTCAGAGGCAAATCCTCTCTAGGCTCTAATGTACAGTAGGTTGGAAATTTACAAGTGTCGTGGAAGTGAGGATACCTGCTCTTGTGTGACTAGCATCAAGGCCCCGTGTATCACATTGTTCTATTTGTATACTTTGTTCATTTAGGTAAATAATGACTGTATATGGGAATTTGTTAGCCTCTTGAAAGTTGTGACAGGTCTTTCCGTCTGCATTTGAAGTTTCCTTCTAGGTTACAACTTGACCGTAAAGCCAGACATCATGAAGGATGGTGTTTGAGTTCATAGAAGCGCACAGAGGGGTGATCAAGTCACTGTGCCATTGTCCCTGGATTCATTCAGAACCTTAGAAGGGAGCCTAAATTCACCCAGTGCTGAAGGCACTTTGGTGACTTGGCAAATGTCCTGGTCAATGACTCACTAAGGCTTTTTGCTTGGAAACCCCCACTTTGGGGTCAAACAATCAGAAGTCCTTGGGTATCATTTAAAGGTATAGATTTCCTTTATGGTGGATTCCAAATCCAAGTCAATCACGTGAAAGCCAGACCCAAAGTGCACTGCCCCTACATCAAACATGGGAACCATTCTGCTTACAAATAAGAATGCAGGAGGCACCGGAGAGGGACATTTTCCTTGTCTTTTTTTTTTTTTTTTTTGGTGTGTGTGAAGCTGGGGATGGAACCCAGGGCCTTGGGCATGCCAGGAAAGTGCTCTAGCGGTGAGTTACATACCAACCTCAGCTGTCCTCATCTCTATAAGAAGTTCTTAGATTTATGACCGAGTTACTAGCACCCTTTTCTCCTTGTAGCGAGTATCATTTCCATGACAGGGAAGCCCACCCTCACTTACCTACAATCCTAATATGTAGGAAGCCATAAAACCTAGAATTTGTGTATACTACATACAATTTTGGTAGGAAAATTTGACCTGAACGGACTCAAAACTATTTATAGGTTATATTTCTTTCTTACTATGATTATTTACGTTTCTTGGAAGAAATATTAACATATTAAATGGAATGTTGTCAATGCTTTAAATTCCCCAAAGTGCGTTACGCAGCATATGATACGTGCATTTCATTGTCTTCTTGAAAATCTGAAAAAGGCTAGTTTTGCAGACTAGTCTGTGCTAAGGGATTTGATAGGGTCTAAAGAATATTTTGTTTTTCATACCTCATGAATGCTGGATGCTGATTTGATAGAGCATGGAAAGTGACCCGACAGCTCAGCTGCTCTGTTCTGTCCTTGGTCCCTGATGAAGTCCAAGGCCACACCAACCCATGGGAAGCTCACGGGGCCCCCACTCTTCCTCGGCCTAGTCCCGGTCTGAGCACAAGCCTCCAAGATGCCTGGGCCCAAAGTGGTGTTTCCTGGAGCCTGGTCCTGTCTCCTGAAGATACAAGGAGGGGAGTGCACAGTACTTTGGTCACCAAGGTATGAAAGACCTTCTGGTAAACTGGTAAATACACTGAGTCATTCTTCATTAACTTATCATTCAATTAACATGATTATGCACCTTTAGTGATCTAGAGATAGACAGACAGACAGACAGACAGACAGACAGACAGACAGACAGACAAAAAGAGAAACAGAGAGACAGGGACAGAGATACAGACACACATAGAGGGACAGACAGACAGACAGACAGACAGACACACACACACACACACACACACACACACACAGAGAGAGAGAGAGAGAGAGAGAGCCTTACTAGTATTTTCCTAGACATTGTTTCAAAGAATGCAATGTTAACAGATTTTAGAGGAAGCTATCCATGATCCAATAAGTCGAGATAAATGATAAATTAAATGGAGTTAATCAGATTTCTTTATCTCAGCACTTCTGCATCCTCCATAAAGTAGGATACTTGAAGAACAGGGAGAGGGGCCAGAGCTGACCAAGGATGCTGGTCCCTGGCATTCTGCATCCCTCCTGGCAGGATGACTTTTCTATCCCATGGAGGCTGGATGAGTTGAGGAATGAACCATGTGGAAGGTAACAGAGCAGCTTTCTAAGGCAGTGGCAAGCAGTTCTACTGGGTTCAGTCTCTGTGCTTGCAGGGGCTTTAGCCACCCAGTGCCTTCTGTATCTCTTCCGAAACAGTACCAAGTGCAGGCGGTCCTGTGGGGCTGCAGTACCCGAGACAGTGATCTCTGGGGCTGTCTAACCTGGAACCATCAGAGCCCTTGGGAATGGTTCGCAAATAAATCTCTTTGGGGCGGGGGAGGTGGCTCAGTGCAATAAGCGCTTCCCTGGCAAATGCAAGGGCCTGAGTTCAATCCTCCATTCTGCCAAAAAATAAATATAAATAAATAAATAAATAAATAAATAAATAAATAAATCACACTGAATTTCCTAGAAGCTTGCTTTTAGGTATTGCGCTGCACATACCAAGAGCGTCACTGCCCTCTGATTTGTTAGTATTTTGAACGCCAAGATTTCTCATGATCCAAGAATATATAGAGAGGACAGAGGGGTCCTATGCTCACAGCTGGTTTTACAATTGAGTTAAGGTTTCTTCCAGGAAAATCAATACATGTGCTCCTTTGTGCTATTTTTAAAAACTGGTTTCCAAAGTTAGATCATTCATTCTTCCTGTGGAGAACCAACCTAATTTAGCTCTCTTTCACATGAGGCTTCTCTTGGAGATAAGATAAAGTATGGGGGTAGGGTAAGGTAAATTGGATCCGTTAGCATTTGTTTTCTTACATAACGATTTCATTTCAAATTGTGAATTGAACTTGGGTTCTTTTTCTTAACCATGTTTGTGATTGGAGCTGTAGTTATTACCATTATTATCTGGACCATTTCTTGCTCTCTAATGAGAATCATATTGTTTTATTTGTATTTGAATTTGTTGTGCCCAGAAGAAAATGGGAACTTGTGAACATTTTTTAAAAAGTACCTGTCAAAGGGGGGATACTCCTGGAGTGAGAAAAGGCAGTGATTAGGAAATAACTGTACTTTTCCCAGCAATGGCTATGTGGCCAGCTTCCTACCAAATATGCCTCCAATTTAAGAAGGAAGTTAGATGCAGGAGCACCTCCTACCTTCGTGTCTGTGGTGTTTCCAGCACCGGAAGGAAGTCAGGCACTTCATTTGTAGAATACCCAGGTGATTGGGGAATGGCTGTCGAGGGGGAGGGAGGGGGAAGGGAGGAAGGGGGAGGATTATGGGGAGGAAGGGAGTGGGGAGGGGGACATGTTCTGGAACTAGTAATGGGTGTCACCTTCATTCTTTCGTTGTCATGGGAGCTGGGGGGATATGCAGAACTTCTTTCTTCATTCTTTTCAAGTACAAGTGATTCTCTAAGGCAGAGGACTCTGAATTCTTGAATTCAACCAGTTGCAGATCAAAAAGAGCTTTGAAAAAATTGTATCTGTACTGAAAACATACAGATGTTTTTCATTATTCTCTAAATAGTACAGTACAACAACTATGTACATGTCATTTATATTGTGTTAGTTATACAAATTATAGCAAGGATTTAAATTATATGGGGAGTACACGTAGCATCAATACTACACAACCTTAGATAAGGGACATGGACACTGTGCACTCGGGGTCTCTTGGGGGTGGGCTTCTTGCAGCAAATCCTTAAGGTTGACTATATATAATTTTGCCTTCAATATTTTAAGTTTCCTTAGATGCTTCTCTCCTCCCTTCCCATGTGGGTGAGCAAATCATGTCATGGACAAGGACTTTGGGTCCTAGTTAGATGCTACAGTCTATATCTAAAATGTCTCCCAAGACTCATGTGTTAAGGCCCAGTGTCCAGCCCATAGTGTTATTGGAAGATGGAAATTTCATATCCCATAAATCCGGGTCCTTGCTAACCTGGGTCTGGGTACTAGCTAGCCGGATCTGAACAGTACTTATGGTTAAGGTGCTTCCTGCTTTCAAGACCTACTGTGCAATCCAGGCTGAGACATGTTTCTCCCTTCATTGCAGAGGGTCCCCTTTGTTCCTGAACCTTCTTCTGCTTCCTGCTTCTCCATCCCCCAAGACCATGGCCAAGGGAATGTGGTCCAAAGCAAAGCGCACTGGGCCTGGAGCCAGGAGCAGGATTTGAGTCTCTGAGTCTCAACTTAGCTACTCATCCATCATGTGGCCGGGCAAATCCCTCAGCTTGTACAGCCTTGGAGGATGCCCAAGGCCACTGTGGAATGCGGTGAGCTCAGTATGGAAGGCTTTGCTTCTTCCTCGCTAGGATGTCACATGAGACTCCAGGCTGGGGGCTTGGGCCTGGGGCTCCCTGATGGCCCTACCGCACACTTCTCTAAGGGTTTTCAACCTGCTAGGACCAAGGATGCGTCTGTGGGAGAGCTGGCCAGCTACTGCTCACATCATTTGTCACAACTCCTGCTTTAATCATAGTAGAGCCTTTGGATGGATGCATTTAAAGTATTAATTTAAAAAGTCCAAGGCTTCTGTACCATGAGCAAAGAGTCTCAGTTTGGGGCTTGGCAATGAACTAAGGTTGGTACCAAGCGATGTAGGTGATGCATTCTCCTAGTACATCAAGTTCTTTCTGCATCTGTTGAGTACTATTCTAAAAGCTCAGGGCCAGCCAAATAGCTCAGCGGATTAAGGCACCTGCAAGCAGGCGCAAGGGCCTGGGGTTCAATCCCTGGGCCTGCCTACTGACCCCGCCCCCAGGGCACGCTGAGATGGCAATTGAGACTGGGTATGGTGGTGTGCGCCTGTAATCCTAGCTCTTGGGAAGCTGTAAACAGGCAGATCACTATGAGTCTGATCTAGTCATGAGACCCTGAACACCCTGTAGACCCTTCCCTAAAATACAGAAAAAAAAAGCTCGATAGGTAATGCCTTTGTGCAGAAGGTACAGTTGTAGTTATTCTGTGGAATAAGAAACCGTGGCTGAGAGTCATCCCAGGCACCAGACCCGATTCAGCACTGTCGGTCTGATGTCAAGGGCCACGTGTGGAATTGACCTTCAGGGCCACATCCAGCTAAATGCCTGCTTAGCACTGATGACCCACAGGCAGGCACTCACCACCTTGTGGAACTGCGGATGCAAAAACACTGCAAGCTCTTTTTGAGTAATTTCCAGCCTCATCTTCTGGATTTACTTGCCCAAGCAGGTGTCTGAAGTCTTGTTCTGAGATGTTCCTGTTCCTCTCTTGGTCTGGGTGCCAAGTTTAAATCCTTCTGCTATGAAAGTACCCCCAGCACATATCAGTGGGAAAAGGAAACACTATTTGTGCATGCGGTGTTTTCGCTCTTACCTCTGAGCACAGGAATGAATGTGTATTAGACAAGAAAGACAGACTGGCAAGAGCTACTTTGATCTTCACACCAGCTCAGGAGCAGTCTGGCTGTAGTTGTAGCTGTTGCTGCTGAAGAGCTGCCAGCGGGGCCAATAAAACGGGGACATTTTAAAACACTCACACCTGTTTGGAGCTGAATGACTGGGCAGGGCAGCTGGCTCTTTTGCTGCCCAGGTTCACCTGGGCTCCTGTTAATGACAGCTTTGTGTGTGCCTCTGAGGGTGGATTTCTGGCTCGGAAGAAGAAATGACGATGGCAAGGAGAGGTGCCTTCAGCAACAACCGAGCCATTGTCCTGACACCCGCCCCACCCCTTCTGTGTTACTGGATCCCTGGGCTGACCCACTCCATGTGAAAAGAGAGACAGAGGTTTGCTCAAGGAGGCTGGCAGTGCCCCTTCCTCTGCCTGCTCCTCTGCCCGCTCCCTTTCCCACTCGTCTTCATCCTCCTCCTCTTCCTCCTGCACTCTCGCTGCCTGTGGGCTTGTGACTAGTCTCACATAGACTCTAGTCCAAGCCCATACTGTGCAAGATTCTTCTTTTCCCAAAGAAATCCTTGCTGGAACAAAGTCCTGAGAGGAAATGAGCCCAGAGGGAGCAGGGAGCAGCCATCTCAGAAGGGGCTCAGAGCCTGACCTGCCGGCCTCCACTTCACCTGGGAAGAACCCACTTAACCCCACTGCATCCCAGCCCCACCCAGCTTCCAAATCCCCAAGGCTCCTTCCTCTCCTCCTCTAGGACCTGGCTCATTTTCTCAAGAATGCTTCTGGGTTTTGTTTCCAAACCAAAGCATCTTTTCCTTAAACCTCTTTACCTTTCCATAGCAGGAAAAGACTCTGAATCACAATGATGCGATTTATGTTGATCCCTAGTTAGTCAGCAGGAACTTTTGAGCAAGGATGTAAACAGGAATGCTGGGAGTGGATGGTCACACACACACACACACACACACACACACTGTTCATAACTGACCAGGAGTGCTGCCTCTGAAGGCCTTTCAGCAGCCCTGAAAGTATCGTAAAATGAGGTCTGGTCTCATTCAGAGACCTCTTCGGAGTGTTCCCTGGGGTCAGAACTGTGCCAGGCTTCTGCTTTCCTTGCCCCACATGGAGAAGGGCTGGAGGAACTCACTGGGCACAGCCTCCGGGGACACTGATCCCCCAGGTCCTGGCCAGTGCCCAGCCTGTGGGATGGAACCTGGCACCAGCCCAGAGACCTAGGCCACCTTCCTTGCTGCCACTAAAGCTCTCTGCATCCTGATACAGGACCTGGGATCCTTCTCCTCCTTATCAGGTAAAGGTGAAGATTAACACCACTAATGAGCTTTGCAGGTTGCAGTGTGCTTGGAATTGTTCAGGGACCTGAGGTGGGCAGGGTCCTGGACCAGCAGGCTTGGTGCAGCCTGCTCCCTGTCCAGAATCTCTGCACACCCGGATGAGGGAGAGACAGGATGGTTGCTGATCTGCCATTTAGGACCCTGGGCTCAACAAGTGCAGCCCCGCCCCCCATACCTGGCTCCTTGTCACGAGCTCCTTCCAGCCTACGGTCCCACACCCATCTCTGTCCCTTTGCTCAGTCTGTGTCTCTGATCTCTCTCCCAGCACAAGGAGACATGAGGGCCTCTTATGGGGCTTCCCTGTCTGTATGAAATGGCTTGGTTGAGATGTTTCCCATACCCCACACAACCCCTAAGCCAGCCTGTTTTGGTGAGCTCACGGCAGCTTCCACCACCATCCACTGGAGCATGTTTGCCACGTCGGAAAGAAGTCCTGCTAACATTCCTTCCCCTTTCTACCAATGTGCCTTGTCTTTCTCTCCCTGTGTGTGTTTTAATTCAACAAGCAGACAGGGGAGGAGTTCATTCCTCTCACAGTGAACAATATGATCATTTTATCCTGAGCATGAATGTCTGACAGTTCACGAAACTTCTTCACCCACAGGGTTGACGCATAAAAAGAGGCTGCTCTGGTGTGGGGGCCCTGTGAGGTCAGAGGCCACCAGAGAAGCCTAGAGTTCCTGCTTCTACACCCCTGCTGTACCTAAAGAACCCTAAGAGGCATCTTTACCCCACACTACTGGGACCATTAAGGAAGCACGCGGGCAGGGCCAGAAGGTCAATTGGAGCCCAGACGCAGGGACCTCTGAGCAGGGCCAGACAGAAGTCGTGCAGAGCCAGAGCTGGAGGGAGCCCCTGAGCTCTATTAGGGTCCGCTTGGTCCCATTTTGTGGACATAGGACCTGAGGCAGGGTGACAAAGACAAGCCCTGCCCTCAGGTTTCTATCAGATCCCAGGCAATTCCACCCCTCACCCGACTCCATCAGCAGAACAAAAGAAAGTTTAATGGAGGAGCACAGCAAGTCAAACGAGGCCGGAAGAATTGCCAGCAGACCCGCTGAGGGAGATGAGTGTGCGCAGGAGAGAGAAGGGGCTGGAGTCCCCGCTGGAACACGTCGCACCCTGAAGCTGTCCCCACAGAGGACTCAGCGGTCACAAGTAGAAGTGGCAACTGGCTTTCTGGGGGAGAAACTGGGCCAGTCCCCTGGTGGATAGCATGTGGAAACCTCTTTGAGACCCTGCAGTGGTAGTTGTTGATGATTTGACCTTCAAAACCTATTTGAATAAATTAAGAAAACAGCCTTAAGTTCAACCTCTACACAAAATGGAGCAAGCAGAGTTCGGTTGAGCATCTTATTATACTGTCAGAAAAATCCTTGTTGGGAGGGAGCAGGATGAAAATAAAAGAAAATGAGCTGCGATTCCTGCTATTTTACAAGGTTTTACACAGCTGCTGGATAAGGAAATGGCGCATTGAGACAGTTAATCGCGTAATTAAGTGTTAGCGATTCTGTTGATGCCTTGACATTAAGTAAAACTCTGTGGCCGACGGGGGTGAGCGTCCAAGTTGTGCGGGAAAGGTGGGTGTGGGCTGGCTCTGGAGGTTTCCAAAGAGAGAGGACCAGTCAAGGTCTGCTGACCATGGCAAGCTGCATGTGGGGGCTGGGCAGGAGGAGAAGCCGCGTGGAGGTCCCAACTAGAGCAATATCAGCTCTAAAGAGAGCTGCAGCGCGCAGAGATGTCACAGAGATCACACGTGCGGTGGGAGCAAGCACCTTTTTAAGCAAAGAGCTCATAGTTTCAAGTGATGACCCCATGTTGTGCTCAAAATATTTAATCCTTCTGAGTTTGGCCAGGAAATATACCCCTGATTTTGACGTGTTTTCACAAATAAAGAGGAGTCTTGGACGGGGCTCTCCCATAGAGGTGAGTCCTCTTTCCTCCTGCTGTGGTTCTGCTAAATGTCCTCCAAATGTCCCTGTGTTAAAGTCATGGTCCTCAGCTTTGGGGCATTGGGAGGGGGTGAAACCTGTAAGAGGTGAGGTCTGATGGAAGGAAGTGAGGCTCCCAGGGACATGGAAGGGGAGGTTGAGGCCCGGTCCTTCCTCTTCCTTGCTCTTTCTATTTCCTGGCCACTCAGCAAGGGGCGCCCAGTCACCACGTGCTCACACTGTGACGTGCTGCTCCACACAGGCCCAAAGCTACGGAGCCACCATGCTGGGATGAAAGCCTCCAGAATGAGAGCCGGAGTAAACCTTTGCTTTAACAGTTGATTACCTCAGGTGGTGGGAAGCCTACTGACACAGATCCTAGGCCACACCCAGAGTGGCTGTGCACGTGGCCCCCATCCCTTGCTGGAGAACCACGGCAACAGTCCAGATGGGCTAGGGGGTGCCACAGAGGGACGGACTTCTTCCAGCTTTATTCGGCACAGGAGATCCTAGCCCCCTGGACCTCGGGGCCAGGGGGATTTAGGAAGGTGGGTTCCCTCAGAGAGGCAGTGTGAAAGCAAGCGTATCTCATCTCTTCCTAAGTGTAAAACTAAACATAGCTTGCATATTTCAAAAGATTTTTTGAATGAAAGCAAATTTGGGTTAGTAAGAATGTCTAATCTGGAAAGTACTCATTTTGACACAGGAGCAAAAGTGTCCCTGGTTTTCATCTTGAAGGCTTTGAGGTTGCTCCCCGGGGGTGCATCCTGCCCTTCCTGAGGGACTCAGAGCTGGTGGGATTTGACAAAGTCCTTTACTGGCTTTGCTTTGGCCCCTTGAAAAGCAAACCAAGAGGAGCCAAACTCTTGGAAAAAGATCTGCCCACTGAATGCGTGGGTTAGTCAGACAGAGCTGGCTTATGTCATGGTAGACAAACATTCGTCCGAATCAGTGGCTTCAAACCCAAGGGTTTGCAGCAGTGCCTGCTTACCCACAAAGGGTACTTTTAGACTTCCCGGTGGATGCCCTGAACCCCAGCCTGTACTGGACCCTCTCTATACGGTGATCTTTGCCTCTATGCCCTGCAGCATCACTGCCTCCCTGGAGGTTTCTGCCCTGGGGCTCCTTTGCAGCACTATTCCTGTGCCAAGTGGCCTTTGTTAAACAAAACAAGGATGGCTCGAATACCAGCACTGTGATGTCACAACAATCCATCTGCTAAGTTGAGATGCTATCTATAACTACTACAACCATTGTCCAAGGAAAGGTGGTGCACTGTGGAAGGGGCCCTTTCCACCTTCGCTCTCTAGAGTCAGAAAGGGAGGGGAGAGGAAAAGGGGAGATGGTCCCCGAGTCGGGGTGTCTGAGCAAAGTCACATCTTCAGTGGAAAACCCAACACTGCTGTCCCCTTACCTATCCATCTGATGTCCTATGTCTTCCTTTGTATTCTGAGGGACAGCACGGGGAAAGAGTAAAGGCACAGGTGTGAGCCAGGTGAGTGTCCTCCTTTACAGCTGTGAATAAATGAATGGATGAATGAAGCTGCAGTCAGGAGCAGAGCAGAAAAGTAGCACAGCGAGGCCATCTAGGGTCATACATCCTGTGTCTTAGCCTGTGGCTGCCACTGACTGTCACCTCTCACCTCTTTGAGCCTCTGCTCAGCGGCAACGATCACTCAGTATGAGTGGTCTCTGGGTGAGGAGAACCTGAGAGGGAAACCTGTTATCCTCTCGCACCTCCCAGGTAGGCGCTGGGCACACGGGGTGTCCTGGAGCCCTAGATGGTCAGGCACAGGAAAGAAACCGAAGCAGCACTATTGTCATGACAGCAAAGCACCATAATCCTGTGACTAAGGCGTGACAGCTGTCTTTTGTGGTGTAGAGAAAGAACACACAAGGTTGCCTCGATTATCCTCAAAATCCAGTGTGTTAATTCTATTACTACTGCAGACCTTATTTGTAAGATAAGTTTTTTTTCTGTTTTTGTTTTTGTTTTTTAATGAAAGAAGTGTTAACTGCAATGTTTGTGATTTGGTCCATGAGCCTGAAATGTGTAAAAAGGAACTGAATTTTTAAAAAGCGGACATCTGTACCATGGCCTTAGTGGCTGTCTGTTGAGCAGCGGTGAGGACTTGGGCCCCTGAATTGTTTTGGTTTGCAGTCATTTTGGTTTTCTTCTCGTCTCTCTGTGTCCTCTCTGCAGAGCACCCAGGGCTGGAGCGCGGTTCTGAAAGGCAGGCATCTGAGCAGTGGTGAGGGCTTGGACTGTCAGAGGAGCAAGCGGCTGGCAGGAAGGCTGTGACAGCACTGGCGATGGGGGGGTGGTGCTGGGCCAGGGCGGGAGTGAGTGAGAGGGTGTGACCTGGGGACCAAGGGGGGCAGGGGTCTGGGGGGGCAACTGCTGGAGAGAAACCAGGGGCTCTGAGTGGGGAGCGTCTTGGGTCCCACTCTGGAAATGAGAACAAAGGTGAAGACTGTAGACCCTTTCAGGCCAGACTGGCCCCAAAGAATGGCATCTGGGGGTCATCTGAACCTAAGGAGTCCTGTGGGGTGGTGATAAAATAGGCATCTGACCCTGGATTCCGACTGCCTGGGTGCAGGTCCTGCTGCCCCACCTTTTTGCTGGGTGGCCTTGCGCAGTTACCTGACCTCTCTGTATGTTGGCTTCCACACCTCTTATGAGGGCTGGCTCCCCACAGCTGCCCAGTGGGAAGTCGTGGGGGCGACGGGAGGTGAAGTGCAGTTTAGAATGGCACCTACTGCTATGCAGAACGCCACAAGTTGGTGACTGTCACTGGTGCTGTCTATGACACCTAGAGCCCATGTCTTCTTGCACATCCCAGACACATCTACAGCTGCACCTGAGTTATATTTGCATGAAAACCGGGTGTAACTGCTTCTTACCTCTATGGATGCTCTTAGCCACTAGTCATAGAAAGTTGCTTTTCCATATGGATGTCAACTTTTACTCAGTGAGAGTTTTGGAAGAACGTGTCCATTCCGGATGTCTCAGTATTTCCTGATATTTTGTTTGAATCTGAGTCACTTAGGTAGCCAGTAGCCAGCCTCGCAAGGCTGAACAGTGGTGCGAACCCACCTGGTCCAACTGTGGGGTACGGCCATGACAGCTTTTGAAAGAAGCACGTGGGGCTTGTCTTGCTAATAAGCATTGCTTTCGTAGGCGGCCACTTCACAGAGCAGAGAACTTCTTCCACCGTGCTGTTTTGCTCTAATGATTTTGAACACTCCTACTAGAACTTTTTGTCAGAGCTAAATTACAAATTGCAAAAAACTATGCATACTAATCTTACAGTAAGATCTCATACCAGCCCCCAGACAAGCCTCTCTTTTGACTTCTGCATCCCAGAAGTTCTCAGCTGGACAAGGATTCTGTGAGTGAATTGCGTGTGGGCCTGGAAGGGGGTGGGCGTTTATTGGCCCAGGCCTGCGTCCCTGAGGCCTTGCAGGGGTCTTCTTGGGCACCTCACCCTGGTGCTAAGCAGCTGGCAGTGTCAGCTTCATTTTAAAGATACACAAATGGAGGACCACAGCAGTCCACCAGCACCCCTAAATCCCACAGGACAGAGTACGGTGCTCAGGACTCCATCTCCCCCCACTTCCTCCAAGGTACAACGGAAGCCCAGATGGGTGGGGTGGGTCAGAAACGCACAAATCAACACGACACGATACTGCTTGAGCAAGCGTCCTGAGAGTACTTGGATGTTTTCATAAAAGGAACCTAGAGTGAAGAAAGCCTCATTTGGGCCTGGAGGACCAGGGCACTTCCTGGAGAAGTCCCCATGTGACCCAGGGATGCTGGAGACAGGGCGGCGTGGAGGGCAGGGGTGGGCTGGGAAAGTCAAGCTACAGTTTAGTAGCTTCCTAAACATCTCTCCACTTTTAGGATCTCTCCTCAGCCCCCCTGCACACCACTGCCAAATTAATGTTGCTCAAATGTTGTTAAATATATTGCAGTATGTCCTTATTAAAACCTGCCAGGGCTTTGAAATAATTATACAATGAAATAAAGAGACCTATTCCTATAATAAACTTTTCAAAACTTAAGCATTCACTCAACTTTTGATCAGTGTGACTCCCTCCCTGCAGGCCCCACTTCCTAACTCTTCCTCCACCTCTGGGTAGTATCCAGGCTGGAGTCTGAGCTTGAACGTGTGGTCCCGGGGGGACACCCTAGGCCCAAGCTATAGGGCTCTGCCTTGGGGACTCATTTGGCCTTTATTCTTTGCGCCATTACTTTTGCTACCTAGTATCCCCCCCCCACCCCCCGCGCGCGGCACTGAGGATTGAACTCAGGCCCTTGCGCTTGCCAGGGAAGTGCTTATTCTACTGAGCCATCTCCCCGTCCCCTACCTGGCATTTGCTCTAGCTCGAGCTCCAATTTTCTATCTAGAGCATACTTTTAAAACCATCCAAACTTATGAATGTAGCGTGGTTGTCTTTTCTGCTCTTAAGAGTCCTAACACATTTGACATTTTCCACCAACCAGCACAAAGTAGGAGGGTGCAATTTAGAACTTTATTTAAGTATTTTCTTACTAATCCATAAAGTCTACATGTGCTACAGAGACAATTTTTTTTATAAAATTGTGATTATATTTAGGAATAAAGGTGTGAATATCAGTTTACTCGTTCAGTTGCTGAGGGATAATACATAAACCATACTGAAGCTGCTATAAAAAATTCTTTTGATAAAATAGATACTGTGAAAGGGAAAGAATCTATTCAAAGGGAAGAAACAACTGGGATGAGGGAAAGGACAAAAGAAAGGAAGGAAGGAAGGAAGGAAGGAAAGAAAGAAAGAAAGAAAGAAAGAAAGAAAGAAAGAAAGAAAGAAAGAAAGAAAAGGGAAAAAGATGGATTTATGTATATATAGAGGATGGCTTGGATAAGTGTACTGCTGATTTCTGTTGGTCTATTGAAAGGAATAGTTGATGCATAAATTTTTCTTTCTCTTTTTAAATGTTTTATAGATTTTTTGATCAATTTTGCATATTTATATCTGTTAATCTGAACAACTAATTTGGAGACAACAATATGCAATATAGCAATCACTGAATTCCTATTATTTTGTTTAGTAAAATTCTGTATTGTTTCTAATGTTTTATTATTATTATTATTATTATTGTTA
>NW_004524599.1:12078945-12087933 GCF_000260255.1 Octodon degus
TTCTTTTCTTTAGCGGCTTTCAGTAGATTATTCTTGTGCTGAATTTCTGGGATCTTGACTATTATATGTCTCAGTGTGTTTTTAATTGGGTTGAGTTTACTTGGCGTTCTGTATGCTTCAGTTACCTGAATGTCAGATTGTTTCCTCATATTTGGGAAGTTTTCTGCTATTACTTCTGCCCGTGTCTTTTTAATGTCCTTTGTATTGATTCCTTCTTTTTCATTGATGCCTATTAGTCTCACATTGTTCATCTTTGTATCATCTTGCAGGTGATGGATTATTTTTTCCTGCATTATTTTTCCTATTTGTTTTTAAGAGATCCTTTCTTACCTTTTCACTAGCTGCACCAGTGTCTTCAAGGTCTGAAACTTTGTCTTTACTTTCACTTAAATGGTTTTGCAAGCTTGTGATTGAGATTTTAATTTCCGCCATATCTCTTTGACTCTGCTTCATGTGATGTATTTCTTTCCTGTATTGCTCATTCAAGGAATCCATCATTTTTCTAATCTCCTCTATTTTTTTTTATCAATGTCTTCTTTAGAAGCAGTTATAAATTCTTTTACTGCAGTATTTTCTTCAGGTTGGTTTCCTCACTGTGTTTCTGTAGTCACTTCTTTACTTCAGATGCTATGAGTTCTGAGAATTCATTTTTTATTTCAGAAAAGGATTGTGCTCTGAGTTCCTCTATAACTTTCTGCTGTTGCTTATTTACTATCGGTGCTATTAATTCGTACATTTGCGCTGACCTAGTAGAAAAGAATCCTGCTCTGAGTTCCTCTATGACTTTCTGCTGTTGCTTATTTAAAATCAACACTATCAATTCATACATTTGAGCTGAGCTAGTGTCCTCTGCACTTGTTCTGGGTGGGCATTGGGTTTCTTCCATATGTTTCTGCATTTGTTTCTTTACTGCAGATGTTATTAATTCAGGGATTTCTTTTTTCATTTCCAATCTGAGCTCCTCTATACCTTTCTGCAGCTGTTTCTTTATTTCAGAAGCCGTTGATTCATTGATTTCAGCTGTGTGATTTCCAGTTTGTTCTGTGTTAGTGTTCTCTGCAATTGTTATGGGTGGGCTTGGGTTCTGAGATTGCATTTTGCTCCTTTTCATTGTCATTTTGTATAGCACTGTCATCTGACCTTTGTTGTAGATCTTTGATGCAGTTATAACCTTAGCGCCTACTGAAGTTCAGGTGCAGATCTACAAAGTTTGGATTTATCCAGCTGTGTCTGGCTTGGGTCTGGCTGCTGTGCTCAGCTCCTTCCTGTTGCTGCTCTTAGGGGTGAACATGTTGTGCCCCTCTGGGAAGATGTTCTGCTCCTGGACTAGCTGGGTGGTTCTGTCCCCTACGCTCTCTGCAGGGATTGCAGCTGCAGAGTTTCACCCCAGGCCTGTATGCCAGGCCTGAGCTGAGTCTGGAGGGGATAAAGAGCAGTAGGGGGGAGAGGCAGCTCTCCCACACACTCACTGGGCCTGGACACTGACTGGATCTGGTGGTTCCTGGAATGCGACAGAAAATCCTACTCTGTGGGGCTTGGGGAGGGGGTACTACGGAGTGATGGGGGGTGTCCCAAGAGGGTGAAAGAGGGTGTCACCCACGCTGTGCCTGGGCTGGGGCCAGTAGGTCATATCAGCACAGGGTAGCCGGAAGCTCTCCCACACACTCACCGGGCCTAGACTAGGACTGGATCTGGGGGTTCCCAGAACGCAGCAGAAATTCCTACTCGGCGGGTGGGGTGGGGGAGGTGCTGTGCAGTGGTGGGGGGCATCCCAAGGGGGTGGAAGAGGGTCTCACCCATGCTGCGCTGGGCTGGGACCAGTAGGTCATGCCAGCACAGGGTAGCCGGAAGCTCTCCCACACACTCACTGGGCCTAGACTAGGACTGGGTCTGGGGGTTCCCAGAATGGGGCAGAAATTTCTACTCAGTGTGTGGGTTAGGGGAGGTGCTATAGAGTGGTGGGGGGCATTCCAAGGGGGTGGAAGAGGGTCTCACCCACGCTGCACCTGAGCTGGAACCAGTCAGTCCCACTGGCGCAGGGTAGCTGGAAGCTCTCCCACACATTCACCGGGCCTGGGCTAGGACTGGGTCTCTATTATTATTATTATTATTCTCTTTTAAAAATTATAGTAATATGCACAAAAGTGGTAGGATAGATATATAGCTACTTTCTCTTAGTTCATTGAGAATAAAAGTTTGTACTAATACTGTTTAGACAAGATACATGTCTGCATCTTGTCCTTTGAATGACTACCACGAAGACAACAATGTACAATGTATTAATTATTGTAACCATCCTACTAACCTGATTTGAAACTGTTTCATTGCTTCTTTATTTTTCTTTTCTCATTAAAATGAATAAAAAATTATGGTAATTGATAGATTTCAGCATCTACATCTTTCACCTTGTGCTGAGTGGCATGCATGATTCTGTTTTGGAAAGCAATGTCTCAGGCTCTGGCTTAGACTTCCCGAACGAAGGTGCCTGCTCTCAGGCCTAGGAGCTGTCTAAGAAATGCTCATGCCACCAATGTTTAGAACTCTGTCTTGGTCATCGTCAAAGGCTTCACCTATTTCCTCTTGTGTTCGTTCAGGCAACACTAAAGAGGAAGCTCGTACCCACCACTGAGAAGAAAACCAGCATTTCCAGAGCATGTGACTGCTTTGCTCTAGGCTCCACTTCCTAACAATGCCTCCACCTCTGACAGCATCCCAGGCTGGGTGCTACAGTCTCCAGTCCATGCTGGTGAGACTGTGTGAAGGTCAGATTCTAGGTGGCGTGTCCTCTCCCTATGACCAGGCCAAAGATGGAGTGTTGGAAGGTCTCTGCTTCTCCAGAAGAGGGCCCTTGATGGCTCTCACCTTTCCAGCAGGAGATGGATGCTGTCACAGAGCCAGCCTAGGAACCTCTCTACCTATTTCTGGAACTGCCAGGATGGAGTCGGCCCTGTGGGCTCTGGGAGGAAAGTAAGTCACACTGTGCCCCTGGACTGTCACCACACATGGTCTTCAGGCTGTGAATGTGCCTGTCTGCCTCAGTTCTTCAATGGGGGACCAGTCATACAGTTCTGTCCACAGATGTCACTGTCATTAAAAGAATGTCCTTAGTACCAGTCTGGAGTTGAGAATTTAATAAAAAAGGATCCATGCCTCTCAGACATTGCGAGTACAATGGAGCTAATTCAGATTACTCAAATAGTGGCACACGTATCATGCCACTAAGGATCACTTTGGTTGCAAACACCAGAAGATCCAGTGACCATTGGCTTGGCACACAGGACGGAGCCAGGGTGGCTCCGTGACAGCACCCAGGGTTGGGGCTCTTTCTAACTTGGAGCTACTCCATCACCCTTAGTGAGTCAGCAATATCTGCCTGCTAGTCAAAGATGGCACCCAATGTAAGGACCACTTCACTCATATCAACTTCTCCAGAAAGAGGCCAGGCAGCCTTGGGAAAAGGGTTCCCCTCTCTTAACACCCCTTGCTTTAGGGAGACAGGTCTTCCCAAGAGGCAGATCTCAGTCATGGATTCAGTCCAGGACCCACATTTGTCAGAGGGAGTGGCCATTGGCTAAGGGGAGTTGCCGTAAACCACGGTTCTGCTAGGAAAGGCAGGACACCGGCTGGTCTTAGGAATGCATCCCATGCAGTGGACAGACATTAGTGAGGAAACATTTTGAAAGCTTTTCTCTCCAACCAGGGGACCATACTCAGGGAGCTGCAAGAAAGTGAAACCTGAACCTGCCCTTGTGGTGTTCCTGGAAGTACCAGCTGGTGAGAAGTCAGGGTGACCTGACTCTGTGACCAGGCACTGGATCAGCACCTCCTTGTCCCTATGGTTCTTCAGTCCTGCCACCACTGTGTTGGGACAGCACCTCTGTTTCCTGCAGTGAGGTCTCTGTATTGTCAGTAGAGCTCTTCCACTGTGCCTTCTTGGGTGCAGGTCCAGCCCCACAGGTGCCAGCCCTGGCTCTTTTACGTGGCTCGGAATCACTGATCACTCCAAAGAGGATGATGGTGAGAGGAGGGCATTTGTGTGCAAGCAGGAGGAGGCCTCGGGGTTAGGGCGTGGCTGTGCAAAGTGGGCCGGGAGGTGCAGGATGGGCTGAGGCAATCACAGGAAGGAGACAGGCTGCAGAGACAAGTCCAGGGTGAAGCCTCAGAGGCGCATCACAGTGCCTTGAAGTTGGCCGGTTCCACCTGCCGTAGAAGAGAGAGGCAGAGAGACAGCCTCACAATGGTTTTAAAAGTGCTTCTTTCTCGCCCAACAGAGCGCCCCTGAATTGTGCCACACCCTTCTGGATGCTGAGGCTCCCAGAGGAGGTTTAAAAAAAAACCAACAGAAGCTCACCAACAATAAAAATATTCATTGTCTTCTAGGGGTTTTCAGACCCTCTTCTTCTCTTTACATCTCTGTGTACATTTTCCTTCAGCGTCCACCCCGACCTCCCAAGGAAGAATTGTGTCTGTCGTTCCACAGCTGAGAAAGCGAGGCCCAGGGAGGAGGGGGGTGACTCGGGTCCTCCCGCTGCTGAGATTTGAAACCCCTGCCTCGGCCCGGGAGAGCGATCCAGAGCGATTCTCTACTCCCACGAGCCTGCTGAGTTTTTAATTGGCCTTCTTGCTCCAAAACTTTTTATGGTATTTTAGATTGTATTAATATTTATTTCTAACCAAGTACTATGTATAAATATTTTAACATTTGACTACTTCTAAGATATGTCATGAAAAACAGTATTTTCTTGTGCACTTTCTCCCAATTCTGCCAGCTACATCTTCCCAAAGTTTCTTTGACTCTCTCTTCCAACTGTTTATTAAAATGTTGGAGCCGGGGAGATGGCTCAGTAGAATAAGTGCCTCCCTGGCAAGCGCAAGGGCCTGAGTTCAATCCCCAGTTCCATTAAAAAAAAAAAAAAAAAGTTAATGATCTTATTTCTTGTCTTCTGATTATTTAATTTTAAAAGCATTTTGTTCTGCTTTTATGTATTTAATATTGTCTCTCTTTTTTGAGGAGAGTGCTCCATTTCTTAGTTTTTATTTTTGAAGTTTTCTTCTTCTCCCACATAGCCTCCATTTCTTTGGGTTTCTATTTTGGTGGCTGGGTTCCTCGACTTGGAGTCTTATCAAAGATACCTGCCTGGGCTATATAGCTTGGTGGCACAGTGCCTGCCTGGCAAGTACCAAGTCCTGAGTATGATTCCCAGTACAAAAAATGCCTGGGGACAGATTGGGCGTGGTGGTGCGCCCCTGGGACCCCAGTGCTTGGGAGGCTGAAAACAGGAAGATCACTATGAGTCTGATCCGTGTAATGAGACAATGTAGACTCTGTACTAAATACATTAAAAAAAAGTACCTGGGGACATCGGGCCAATGTGAATCTTTGGACTCGGACAATGGCTTTTCATGGTTGGTGTCTGGAGCAGGGTGAGAGGTGAGCTGGGCATTTTTCTTGAAGAAAACGGCATTATGATATCTAAGATTTTCTTTCTTTCTGAGACCATTTAGTTTGTCTAGGAGATAAACCTTCATGGTTTTACCAGGTTGTTACAATGCTGGCAGTGGAAAGGCATGGTGGAGCCAGATGCCTGCAGGTTGCATCCTCCACTGTGTGTCCTTACCCTGTTTCCCCCTTTACTTACCCTGTGTTACACTGTATCTGATAGCCCAAGCCTAGTGAGTCCAGGTTCAACCTTTCCTCCTTATAAGATGATTATCTCAGGCATTTGTCACAGTGGCAGGAAGCTGACCAGCACAGAATCTGATCAAGTTCCTCGCACCCAATCTTGGCTGCTTGTATCTGCGGCCTGCTGTTAGGTACTAAGTTAGAATTATCCTAGCTGCGTGGAAAACAAGTTTCTAGAGCACAGTCTTTCAAATTACAGTGGGTAGCGAAATCATTTACTGATTGGTACGGTTGGGATAAGTGATCCGAGGCACTTGTGTATCAAAGGCTTGGTCCCCAGTCTGAGGGGCTGTCAGGACCTGGTGGGACCTTTAAGAAGTAGGGCCTAGAGGGAGGAAGAAGGTCCCTGGGAGAATGGCCTTGACGGGGCTTTGTAGACCCTGGCCCTTTCCCCTTTCTCTTGCCTCCTGGCTGCAGCAGTTGAGGGCCTTACCCACCACGTGCTGCTACCATGTTGTATCATCTCAACACGGACTCGAGAATACCGAAGCCGAGCAACCGTGCACCTTAACCTTCAAAATAGTGAGCCAAGATCCAGCTTGCCTTCTTATGAGCCGCTTGTCTCAAGTAGTTAGTCATTGTGTTGGAAGACGAACATAGCAATGCTTACCGGTATTTATAAAGGGAATAGAAACAAGTTAGAAAACACAATCGTGTATTGCTTGTGGTTGAGGAAAGTATCGTGTGAAGAAGCCTTTGCTTTAGCTTATGTGTCTCTGTACCAGGTCCAAGTGTAAATATATATGTTTTTACCATGGAAACTAGTGAAAACAAGAAAATAAAACAAAACTCAGAAAGCCACTGCCCTAAGAAGTGGATTTGGATCTATTGGTCTGTTTTTCTAAGAATAGCTTCACTGGCCAGGCTGCTACTACTACTGTATCTCTGTTTTGAAAGGGCTCGATTGGGGCAGATCTATTCTCAGTCACTGAGTGCTAGCCAGTGATTTCTCAGTCTATTTTTACCGCAGCCTTGTCACCTTCTCTTTTGGTTAAAGTATTTTCCTAACTTTATCTTGTTTAAGAAAGTCAGGACATGTGAGATTAGAGCTTCCCCTCCGAAGCCGATGAGATGCGCACGTGTCAGTACTATGGACTAGCGACTGGACCAAAAGCAACAACCAAAGTTGCCACATGTTTCTAGTTGGGGTAAAACTAAGCTTTTGTGAAATCAAAATTATATATTTAAATTATTAGCTCTTGGAAACTGAATGGAGTCCTGGATTCAATGGTTTATGACTCACAGTGGGTGGTAGGAATTAGTGACAGATTCAATGCTTTAGGATCACATTGTAAGTCCAACTAATTCTATAGGTTGTTCTGCAGAAGAATGACAAGAATGCAGGAGCCTATTGGAGGGCTCCAGGGGCTAGCGGTCAACTCCTTCTGCCATGCCTTTCCCTTAAACTGGTTCAGACCTCAGTCCCTTTTCAACTGTGTTTTCTGTAGGAAGACAACTTAACCACACCATGCATTGGCTCCAGGAAGATGTGACCATGAGAGATGGGTCAACCCCAGCTCAGTGAGACCCACTCAGCAGGGGAGCAACTACTGGGGGGCCTTTCAGGAGCATAGGCAGCGCTCCGTATTTGGTGGAGAAATGGGGATTCACAATTAGCTTGGTTCTTTGCCAGTGGTCAAAAGTGGTTGTTACGCCACTGAACTAGAGAGTTTACTTTTCTTGAGATTTGTTTTGACTTTGTCTTTTGTGCCACTTTGGTTTAACACTGATTACTTATTTAGCGAATTCATTTAGATAAAGAATTGAATATTGAAGCAGACTTGCTCCATCTGTGAAAGCATATCACGACTACAAATACGACCTAAAACACTTTACTTAATAAACATCAACTGAATAAATAAAATAAAATCCAGTACATGGGAGAGTAATTTAAGGAATATTCGAGCCAATGGCTTCTATTTGATCTAAGAATATTTCCTGTTTCCTAACAAGACATCAAGTGCTTCCATCCTATCTCCCTTTCTTTGTAAATCTGGACTCTTAGGAAACCATGTGATGACTTTAATTCTGAGTTCTTCTGTTTGGCCAACAAGGTTGTAAAGTAGATGACATTAAGAATTCCCTGCCAGGGAAGCATTTGTGTATTAGAAGTAGGTAGACTTGAACTGTGACTTCCCATTGTGGAAATGTTGACATTCTTTTTAACTCACTATTTAATTGTTATTCAATATTTTATTTATGTTACAGCCAAAGCTTCCTGGAGGAGGAAATTCCTGTGCCCTTGTCCAGAGATCTTCAGAAGCAGAGAAGACATACATGTTCACTTGATGAGAGGTTAGCTGGGGTAATGGGGAGGGCCCTGGTGGGGGTGTTCATGACATAACAGTAATAAGCACTTATGACTCATTGCCAGGCATCATGCGGAGCCCTTCCTCTGGGTGACAAAATGTGAAACTGGTGTTTTTGTCATCCCCATTTTGCAGATGAAGAAACTGAGGTGGAGTGAGATTCAACCATGTATTTAGGTCAATACAGCAATACAGTATTGAATTCCACTAGTCTGGCCCCAGATCCTTGATCCTCATCACCACTGCAATGTTGTCTGCTCCTGGAAGTGCTCACTGCCTCTGATAAATTGGTACTCAATGATTAATTTATTTCCTTCTTTCATTTTCTCTCTCTCTCTTTTCCTTTCTTCTCCCCTAAAAACAACCTATCCAAGTAACCACAGACTGAAGCCTCTGAAACCGAGAGCCAACATAAACTTTTCTTCCTTGTAAGCTGTTTGTCACAGGCATTCTGCCACAGTGATACAAAGCTGACTCACACAACTGCCAAAAGACAAAATTACAACAAATTTAGTTCAAAAATCTCCATTTCACTTCATCGGTAATTCTAGAATCTGGCAACACTTTACTCCATCAACAGAGAAAATGCTTTAATGAGCTGAGCAAAGGAGTTTGGTTTTAGAGACAGAAAGAGTCGGAAGAGAGTAGGGCCAGGGAGATGGCTCAGTAGAATAGGTGCTTCCCTGGCAAGCACAAGGGCCTGAGTTCAGTCCCTGGTTCTGCAAATAAAATAAAATAAAATAAAATAAAAATAAATAAAATAAAAAACAGAAAGAGACGGAAGAAAACACAGTCCTGTAAGCAGGTTGGTCATTTTAAAGTTATTTTCCTTGTAAGGCAGGGACAGGAGGAAGAATGCAGGAAGGTTTCCTTTAGATCACCTGTTGGTAGGGATTAAAGAAGAGAAGCCTTTATTGCCATACTGAGTCAAACAAGCCTGTTTGAAAAGTTCAGTTGTGCTCTCTCTGTCTCCTCTTCTCTCTTCTTCTGTTCTCT
>NW_004524599.1:12088628-12114513 GCF_000260255.1 Octodon degus
CATTTTTCTTAGAACAAGGGGATTTCAAAGTGAGCTGGAAGGAAATCCATTTGTTAAATTGCATTTGCTGTGTTGGACCAAGGAGTCCATTTTGATCTAAGTTGTTCTGTCTCAGCAGCCAAGATAACAACAATGTCCCCTTGCTTCATAGTCACATAACAGGAGATGGCACAGCTCGGAGGACTGAACCTAGGGCCTCACTCATGGCTAAGCAGAGCTGTGCCTCTGAGCGACTCCCTTAGCCTGGCTTTCGTTGTTGTTGCTTAGTGATGAAAAGAAGAAAAAAGAGAATAAAGTTAAAATATTCTCTGGGTTCTTTGGAGCGGAATCTTCAGTATTTTCATCCCTAACATGACGGCAATTTTTCCAGATCTAAACTACGAAAGAGGGAAGGGTGTCATTTCCTTTCATTATTAAAAATAACATTACCAGTGAAGTATTTAGAAAAAGAGTACATGATGTTAACGTGCACCAGAAACATCAACATGGGGCTGGGGAGGTGGCTCAGTGGAATAAGTGCTTCCCTGGCAAGCACAAGGGCCTGAGTTCAATCCCCGGTTCCACCAAAAAAAAAAAAAAAAAAAAAAGAAAGAAAAGAAACCTCAGGCTGCTTTTCCTTCCCTCTGAATTTTATTTTTGAACTAAGAATTGGCTTCCATGCCCAAGGTGCATGTCTGGAGGCAATGGTGAGATTATGTAATTGGCAGTAAATCTCGTCAGTGAGGAGCTTCTGGCCCGCTCCTTTGTGAATCCTTAGAATGTTTTGTTTAGTTGGGTTTTTCTGAGTCATGGTAAAGTTAGTCTCTGGCAAATCTGTATTCACTTGTGCAAGAGGGAAGTGAAGTGCTGGGGGGAGAAGCGAGCTCGTTGGTAAGTGGGCCACAGAGACGCGCACAAAGGGCTGGCGGGGGCAGGGTGGGGTGAGCCGCTGCGCAGAGACACCAGAGGCCTTTATGCAGATATGAAATCGGAAGAATTTGTCAGCTCAGCATTTAGCCAGCATCTGCTCTCCGGGGCACTGATCCCAAATTCCCCACTCATCAGGCATCTAACTTTCTGTTGCAACTGTTTGCTTGATAATATAACCCTTTTCTCTTCTCAGAACAAACACATCCCTAAAATGAAACTGAAGTGAATTCATATTTGCATAATCTTAAAATATCTTTTTAAATGAAAACCCTACAAGATTTATAAAGGAATTCCCCTGAAATAATGATAGTGCTCTCTAGGGAGTTATGAATGTGTAGTTTGAAGAGCGTAGCCCGCCTTCAGACCTGCACGGTGACCTGGTGACTCAGCCCTGGCCGCCTTCCCAGGAGTCCATTTCCACCATGGGGAATCATTTTCCATTCTGGGGGAGTCCCCCGGAGACACCTTCTCTGATTCCTTAGGTCAGAGAAGTGGCCCGCGCTGCCCCTCCCGCCCCCCCAGCCTCCCGCTTGGCTCCCTCCCCAGCTCCAGCTCCTCCGCCGTGCGTTCTGTTTGTAGTAGTATTTCCACATGACCGACCTCCCTTGTAAGAGCTCTTTACTGGAGGGTCCGTGCTTCCTTCTCACGTGGATTACAGTGAACTTCTCCTGCTTCTTATGGGTTGAATCAGAATGCCCCAGAATCAGAACGGAAGTTTGCAGTAGCGGGTGTCTTTAAACAGACGTGTTTTGAGATAATCCAAAGTGAGTTGAGCATGTGAGTCTATAGGAGATAGTCTTTGATGTAGTTATTGACCAGAATACTCACTCCCCAGAAGACAGACTTCACTTCCTAAGATTTGAAAAAGGACAGTTTTCTAAGACAGTGCGCGAGTTGAGCCTCTCAGGGAGGAGTTCCCTGTGTCTTTCAAAGAAACCTGTTTTTGAACAGTTGGGCAAAGTACTATTTTGAAAGAAGTAGTGATTTAGAGCTGAGTGTTCCAGAAAAATGCCTCTTGTTGGGTGTGTTCTGCAAACCGGCCCAGTGTGGAGGGGAACAAGATGCCTGGACTTGCACTGTTTCCTTGTGGTGGAGGAAACGCGCTGTTCAGATCCCTGACCCTGAGCATAGCCTCACTGCCTGGTCCTGGGTTCATGAGCTTTTTTTTGGTGTCAGTCAGGGTTGAAGCTCGGAACAGAATTTCTTTAGGAAGACTGAAGTGCCCTGCGCTCACTTTTTGTGAAGGTGCCAGCCCAAAGCAAGGGAGTCTTTGCTCGTGGCTTCAGGACAGTGCTTCTTTCAGAGCTCATGACTCTGAGGACCGCTGAGTCCACATAGGGGACAACCTCGGCAAAACTTTAGAATCACTTTTCTTATATTCAGCATTCTATTCCCTATTTTCAGTCCTTTTTTTTTTTAAGGTATTTCACTAATTGTTCATTTATTAATCGTTATCAGTGATGATTGTCAGTGGGTGCCTGACCAAGGAGTGGAATAGTGCTTCAGGACACAGTGTTCACACGTGCTGGTATCTCTCTAGAGTGTTTAGTTGCCTGGGGTCCAGATAGCTTTATCAGAGAGACATCTGTCATCACAACTTGACCAAAGTGACCAAACCTGATTATGAATAGGCACACTTCATAAGCATCCTGATAGGATCCAACATAAGGTACACAATATCACTTCCAAAATGTCCTTTTCAAAAACATTTGACTTGAATCTAATCAAGCCTGTAGAGTTCTGTTCATAGGAAATTTTGGATAAACTAGGGACAAATTAACCAGGGACATGAAGGTGCAATCATCTGCAGAGCCACCTGAGTGACTTTCCTTGAGGAGGGAGCAGTTGTTTCCATTTTGGCTGATCCTGGTCCTATTTCTATGAAGCAAAGATGACAGGGAAGTGTTTCTCCAGACCCCTTTTGCTCCCATGTGTGAACTGGGATGAGGTGGGGTGAAAAGCCAGTGCTCCACACTGTCAATTGGAATCAAGTCTTGAGATAGGAGGCTATGACTTCTCAGGGCTTGAAAGATTACACATCAGAGCACTGACCCCAAAACATTAAGTACTATCTCAGTTGTGTTATGCAGGTTACTCTTTCCACATATCCTTCTCTTTGCCCTTTGAAGAGGTGATTTTGGGCCTCCTACCTAGCCTAGCTCACAGCACTCATGTATTTCTCACCATTCTCACAGTCACTCATCCTCAAGCCACCCCCTTCTTCAAAAATGAATAAGAAAAAAAAAAAAACGAATAAGACCCAGGTTTGGTCCTAGGTTTAGGCCCTTGTTCCAGATAGTCATAGTCCATGGCTGGACTTAGGACTCCTCAGCTCCCCATAACTACAAATAGGCCTTAGTGTCTTCATTCTCATCATTGGTTGCAATGGAAGTGGTAGATTGGAATTAACTCACAAAAATTCCAATAACTTTCCCATGGGATTACAAATAGAAACTTCTTGGGCCATGACAAGAACTGAGAGAGGAGCTCTCTATACAATCAGACAAATCCAGAATATGGAAGATTTCATTTGAAAACTTCCCTGGCTGCTTGAAAATATCACTAGCATGTTGATGGTGGAGGATGTTCTAGAATAAATGATTAAAGGAGCCTGGGGGACCACAGTGATCAAATCTGCTGTGTTCACCTTCATTACATCCTGAGGCAAAACAACTATAGTGAGGAAGATGATGAAGAACAGAAAAAAATCAGCTATAGAGTCATTTGGAGGACAGTTGGAGAGACTAATGTGGGCTGTGCATTAAATTATGGTATGGAATTAATTTTATTATCACTATTATTTTGCTGCTGGAGATTGAACCCAGTATCTTGCGCATGCTAAACATGTGTTCTGCTACTGAGCTACACCTCCTGCCTAGGAATTAATATTAACTTTTGATGCAATAATTAAATTGTGGCTTTTTAGAAGAATGTCTTTCTTTTTTTAAATTGAATTTTGCAGATTTTATTTACTCTTTCAGTTTCTTACTCTGAGAAGAACTCTGAAGCATTTAGTCACATATGATTCAGGGAGAGACTTCAAATGCACACATGTCAACATGTTAAATCTCAGTGGTTGCTAGGAGTAGTACTTATACCATCCTTCTAACTTCTATGACTGTTTAAATTTTAAAACATTTGGAAAATCAAAATCGAAACTCTGTCAGGGCTGTGAAAGAGACTCTACCTGTGTGAATGAAATCCAGCCCTGAAAGCGAATTGTGTTAGCTACTTCTCAAACCTCAGGGAGGGGAGGTTTTCTCTCAGTAGATATTTTCTGTTTCCTGAGTTATCTGTTGTTTTTCCCGCCTGATGTTTTCCAGTACTTTCCATTTCCTTTTTATTCTGAGCAGTCTTCCTGGACTAGACTTCAGGTCTGTAACTTGTTCAGCTCCCACAATGCTTCTGTTCCTATCTGGGTTGTTGCATTTTAACTTTTAACTTCACATCCATCTAAGTTTCTGTTTGTTTCTAGCTTACCCCAAATCATTTTCTTAATGACTTGAGGGAGCCATGGCACTTCGCCTGAGGTTTACTTTCTTTAAATGCTTTTAAAAAATATTTATTTATTTATTGGATACAGAATCTCACTAAGCTGCTTGGACTCAGTGATTGCCTTGTTTCAGCTTCCCCAGTGTTGGGATTACAGGCACACACCACCATGCCCAGTTTCAGTGGCTGACACAGTGCACCTGGGGTTCTGGGGCCCGGCACTGCATGTGGTACTGGGGATCAAACCTGGGTCCTTGTGCTTACCAGGCAGGCACTTAGACCGCCAAGCTATCTCCCCAGCCCAAGGTTTTCCTTCTCATTGGTCACCTCTTCTCACTATTTCTGAGCACACACTTAGATGTGACTTCATTTTTATTAAACCTGATAGTGGTTATGATAGGCTTATGTTTACATGAGTTGAGGAGCAGGGAGCCAGGCACGGTACCTCTCCAGAAATCCCAGCACTTTGGGTGGCTGAGGGAGAAAGATCGCAGGTTCAAACCCAGTCTGGGTGTCTTGGAACTTAGTGAGATGCAATCTTAAAAGTACAAAGTAAAGAAGTATGAAGGTCCTTGGTTCAGAGAGAGAAAGAGAGAAAGAAAACAGTGATGCGGGTCATGAGCAGTTGTAGGTCTGTCTGTGTTTGGTCGTGATGGTTACAGTGATTGGGGAAATCCATTCCCTTCTTTGTATTTCTTTGTATCAAAGTGCCCTGTATCTAAGTGAAATGTTAAGGAAGTGAATATTTGTTAAATATTGTTCATTCTTAAGTATTGACTATTTCATCTTGCAGTTAGGGCCCATAAATGATCTTGACTATGCCTAAGATGCCCTGGTTGCCCAAGAACAGGACTGTGATGTGGGCTTAGGATCAAGTATATGTGGACCAAAGATCAAGGTCATCTACTCTGACTGACTTGTCAATTGGTTGTCTTTTAGCACTGCTGAATTATTGTTCTGTTGCAAGAATGAAGGAACAAACACAAAACTGGCAACTCCAAAATACAAAAATCAGAATCCCATCAACATCCTGATTGTTGAACCACACCAACGTAGCAAGCCTTGCAGCAGTTAGGCAAACCCTGAGGAATCTTGTGAAATAGGTCAAGGGGCTGTCTCTGTCTTCTCAGAAGGAGCAGGGAAGAACAAGTGTGAGTCCCTGAGGTCAGAGTGCTGTACTGCAAGGCTTTGGTGTTTGGCCCACTTTCTGCATTCTTCACTGTGATGCAGTGGCTCTCACCTCTTTGGCCATCATCCCAGTGTCTTCTGTCACACTCAAACTTGCAACAGCTGTATTGGTTTGCCATCAGGGGTTGGGGGGGGGGAGACTCATAATTATAACTTCAGTGAGAGGCAGTAGAAGGAATCCATGTATCTGTAATATGTTTCCCAAGTTTCACTAAATGAAGATAAAATATTGATACACCATAAAGAATCAAAGAGAAAGAAAAAATGAAAAGAGGCCACCTAAAGGTAACAGTAGGTAGAAGGCTTTCAACAGTACTGTTTGAAATGCAGGAACAATGAAGCAACGACTTGAAATATCTGAAAGGAAACTCATTCCTTTCCAGAGCTTCAGGTGGTGATACTTGCGTGAGTGTGTGTAACAACAAAGACGTTTTCTAGGCACGTGAGACTCAAAGCAGTGGCCTCCTAGTACCGTTTAGTTCTAAGATGCACCCCAAATTCTCATCTGTGTGGGAAGTGATTGGGTTATGGAGGTGCTGTCCTCACTGTGAATTCATTCACTGATGAGTTCATAGCTGAGTTAGGGGGTGAGACCTGGTGGGACACTGGAGTGTGACTTGGAAGGGGACATTCTTGTTCCTTCCTTGTCATCATGTATTGGGGACCTTTTCCATTACCATGTGTATCTGCTATCCTATTCCTGCCTAGGAGCCAGCTGGCCATAGACGGAGTCCTCTGAAACCATGAGCCAACATAACCCTCACCTTCTACGTGCTGTCAGTGTTGGATATTTTCTCCCAGCAGTGGGAAAGTGATGTAGAAGCCACTTGTGCCACTCATGAGGCTGCTGATAGGTTGGCTCCTCCAAAGCAAGCAAGAAAGCTGGTCATGGTGGCACATGCCTGGAGTCTCTACACTCAGGAGGCTGAAGCAAGAGGCTTACCATCAGTTCAGGGCTGACTGAACCATGTGGTGAGACTCCATTTCAAAACGCTCTTCTCCTAAAAAAAAAGCTCAAAAACAAAACAAGAAAGAAATCACCGAATTCTGGAGAGGGGGGAAATAATATCTAAGAAGAGGGAAGCAATTTCCACAGCAATGCTGAGCGCGATCTAAGAGGACAGCTTCACTCTGGGGGAGCAAAAGAAGAAGTGATCTCAATTTAAGTATCTGGAAACCTCCAGAAGAGTTCAGGAGAAAACTATTACAATACTGGGAGGTATTGAGAGATTTAGGTGGTTGGGTGAGAGAATGAGGTTGAATTAGTGGCAGGAACACACGGAGGAAAGCAAAAAAGGAAGAGGATGGGATTAAATTCTGATAAAACATAGTTGTTTAGGAAAGAAAACATGTTCCTCGTAAAATGTGTGGCTCAGTTGCAAATGGAATGTTTACAGTCATGATAGCATAAGTAATGGATAATGATCTGATTAAAATTAATAATGGGATGGGGAGATAGCTTGGTGGTCTAAGTGCCTGCCTGGCAAGTGCAAGGACCCAGGTTCGATCCCCAGTACCTCATGCTGCACTGGCCCTGGAATCCTGGGAGCCCTGTGCCGGCCCCCAAAACCCAGAGCTGGAGAGGCTGAGGCAGGAGGATCATTGTGAGTCTGTACTACATAATGAGACCCTGTATCAAATAAATTTTAAATTTTTTTAAAAAAAATTAAAATAAAAATGAAATTAATAAGTAGAAATTATTGATGACAAGGATGGAAGATGCAGAGGTGCATGTGCATGTGTGAGTGTGTATGCATGTGTGTACATGCATGCATATGTGCATGCGTTGAGGACATAATGTGGAAATGACAGCTAACTAACCATCTTCTATAGTAGGAAGTCCATGACCAATGTCTGAAATGGAAACAAAACAAATAAATAAGGACAACCCAGGGTACCATTGTAAAGCTTCTATTTAGAGAAACTGAGACAAACAGTCAATGTCTCCGTGAGCTGAGTTGAGTGTGGTTGCTCTGGATAGTAGTTTGCACAGGGTGGAGAGGACCTGCCTTCTTTCTCTGTAGCAAGTCTGAAAATAATACTAACCATGTGTTCTGTGTTCATTCTTGGCCGTGATATTTTGCTTGGGGACAGAGATCACAAATTGGTAGCCTGAGAGAGTTTTTGCATGGATCACATAGTTTAAGTTTTAAATAAAAGCATCTGAATTAATTGCCAACATTCATAAGATTCTAAATAAAATTTTGGATTCTTAGTATCTCTTAAAGGAACCAAGATATCAGAACACATGTGCCAGCCCAACAACAGTGTAGCTTCCCAGGATGGGGCTGAGCTCTCGTGGTAGCCAAGGGCCTGACTGGTCCCAGCCTCCTCCCTTTCTCTGTCCCTGGTGTTTCTGGTTGGCCACTTGGCCTCTGAAGGCATTTGTGTGCTGGGCACCTAAATATGACCTTTTCTTTTTCAACTCTAAAAGCACTGCAAGAATGTGTCCTTTATTCCCCCTTCTTTCATCTCATTCCTTTTCCCTTATAAGTCTTCTATTCCTTCTTATGAGGGCAAAGTATAGCTACATTAGTCAGTTCTACTACTCCTTCTGAAAGTTTTCCCTCTGTGGGAGACGGGGTAAGTGTATGATGTTGGTAGCTGGTGTTGGTGCTTTGCGTTGCTGTTCAATGCTGATACTGGCCTGTTCTAACTGTTTTAATTAAGTTGATTTATTGAGGTACAGATTGCTGAAGTTTAAGACTTCAAGCCTCAAAGTGTGTAAACTCTTCCTTCACCCAGTGAGTTTTGACAGTGCTTCCGAGGAGCCTTCAGTATGGTGGACACTTTGATCAGCTCCAAAGAGGGCATATTTTTGCCTAAAAAGAAACTCAGTTGAAATGGAAAACACTTTTTCCCCCAAAGGGCTAACAGATTAATGGAGGCAGGAGGGATTTAGAAAAGAGGAAGATGTTCAAATTGTGTGTTTCTGGATGTTTTGGGAAAGGATTTATTTTGTAAAGTTCTGTCTCAGAATAGGATCTAAGTTACCAATGAATAACAAGAATACTTGGTACAGCAGAATTTTAGTGTACAAATATTTAAGACACAGCAAAGGAAGCAATACATTTTCAGAAAAAGTAAACAGGAAGAAGCGTTGGAGTTTGTGGCATTGACTCTGGTGATACTGGTGTCAGTATCTTTAAATATGAAATTTAAGTAGGGCAAAGCCCCCTAGAGGCCAGAAGCTGGCTCAAGGTCACACAGCTTGGGCATCACCAAATGAAGAGCACACAGAAGCTGCTGGGGTATAATACAAAGCAGAGCACCCTGGGGACTCGTCCCAGACACACAGAGAGAAAAGATCTTTCACTCCTTCCCCTACACTTTGTGGTCTTCCTGGAAGCCCTAGAAATGTGAGCTGGAGGAGGCTAGCAAGAGAAGGTGTGAGACATCAGCGCCGGAGAGCGCCAAGGCCCAAGCCTTGAGGGAAGAAGCCTGGATCCGGCACCAAGAAATGGCGGTGATTTCTGGGCCCTAGAGGTCTGCTGTTGAATTTTGCACCGGCCACCACGTACAATGCCGTGCCCTCTCGGGAAACGCTGCGGGGAGACAGGGGCTGTGTCTACGTGAGGTCTTTGTCAGCAAAGCCAGAAGCTTGGGACTGGCAAGCACCAAGTCAGAGCTGGCTGTTGCAGAAAAAAACCAAGCAAGCAGCCTCCTGGTGACCCGAGGACCCTCACGGCCCGAGTAGTAGGAGCAGCTGCTCTTTGCATAGTCATCTGAGGTAATGGCTTGGCTATGACAGAATGAAAGACACCAAGGAAAGATGTAAAACCAGCGCATGTTTGGGTTACAAGAGAAGCATGCGTATCTGGAAATGTTACCTGTTTAGAGCAACGACACATTTCTAATACTAGTCAGTGAACATACTTGAAGGTAATGACAAGTACAGCTTTTAGGCACACATTTATTGAGTGATACAGTGAGAGCTTCCCACCTTTCATTTCAAAACTCAAATTCATTCCGATGAAAGCTCTTTATTCATGGAAATTTTCATGCATGTGAGTTGGATTTTGCTGCACGCATCTCAGACAAAACCCCTTTCATTGCACCTGCCAGTTGGGCAATGCTCTCCACAGAGGAGGGGGAGGAAGTTCCTTAAAGAGTGCTGCCAGTGACCTCCGTGTGGGGCCCCAAGGAAGAGGGCTGCTCCCCCGCCCCCGGCCCGCTCTGAGTGGAGAAAGGGGTTTGGAGGAAGAGGCATAGTGGGCTCAAGAAACACAACGCACTGACCCTGTCCCAACTTTGTCCTGACCACGATTTTCCTTGGCTGGTATTCTCTGGTGCAGAGGAGCAAGCAGAAGGTCCTGTACCTTTCTCAAATTGTCTCTTCTGTTCTGAGTTTCATTATTTAAAAGTAAACTTAAAAAAAAACCTCCTTCTTTTGGGAGGCTGAGGTAGCAGGACTGCAAGTTGGAGGCCAACCCAGGCAACTTAGTGACTTACTGAGACTCGGCCATCTTTTCCTTGAGTGTAACCTAGTGGAAAGACCCTGAGTGTGATCTCCAGTACTGATATAATAAAATAAAATAAACTAGAATAAAATAAACAAGCAAACACTTATATCAGAAATTCAGAAATGATTTCAGACAAAAAAGTTTTTGTAGGATGTACTCCCTAATTCTTCAACCATCTACTACAATTTTAATTGTGTAAAAATAAATATGACATAAAATGTATCACATTAATCATTTTTAAGTGTAGGTTTCAGTAGCATTGTGTGTATATTTACATTGTTGGGCAGCCATGGCTACCATCCATCTCTAGAACCTTCTCATCTTACAAAACTGAAACTCTATCCCTTTTCAATGCTAATCTTTCCTTCTTCCTGCCACCACCCATGACAACCCAGCCTACTTTCTGTTGCTACAGATTTGACTTCTGTAGGTAATTCTTGTGACTGGAACCATCTGATGTCTGTCTTTTTGTGACTGGCTTATTCCTCTTAGCATGATGTCTTCAGGGTTTACCCATGGTACAGCACGTGGAAGAATTTCCTTTCTTTTCAAGACTAATATTCCATTGCTCATGTGTCCCATTTTGTTTATCCATTTGTCTGCCAATGGACACTTGAGGTACCATGAGGTACCTTTGAGGTACCATGCTATGAATTTGAGCTTATTTTTCTTCTCTCTCTCTCTCTATATCTATATATCTATATATCTATATATCTATATCTTACATCTTTTCAGAACTTCAGTGGTTGTGAGAATTAAATTCTGTCTGAGAGAATGAATCATGAGAAAAGGATGGCTTGGCCACCAGGATCCAGGTTAGAGCCATCACAGACTGACCTCAAGCAATCAAGTGTGTAAGGAGGGCTATATTCTAGCTGTGTGCAAATATGCTCAGGTATGTGAGTGTATAAAAGTTAGCAAAACCCAGAATCCCAGCTGCATTGTCCTCAGACCCTCAGGGCCTGGGCTGGACAATATTAGTAACTCAGGAGTAAGTCAGTTTGGCCTGAACTCTCCAGTCTCCTTGCACGGTGATGTTTCTTAGATGGTTCATGGCAAAGATGGCATGGGGGATATTCCACTTTACATGACAGCCTGCCTTGTTGGCCCAGCCAACAGTGCCACAGATCCGTGTCCTGCACCAACAGAGAGGGCAGACAGTCCATGGCCACAAGTGCTCAGGCCTCTCTAGGGCTTGGAAACCAATCTCAGGATCTGTGCCAGTGTGGCCCTGGGGCATTTCCTTCCTGTCTGCATCTCAGCATGACATCTCATGTTGCTTTACCCTACACGTCTGCTCTCTTTTTTCCTTCTTTTCTTTCAGCTGTCTTTTGCTCACTCAACATGAAGCAGTGATGCTACCATGCTTGCTTCCTGATGTCACCTTTATCATCACTCTCTACCAACTGTGGCTGTGTCTCTCTGTTCAGAATTTCGAAAGAGATTCTGTTTGGCAAGCATTTGAACCCACTGCCTCATCCAAGTCATCCAGTACTGCAGGGGTGTGGGCAGGGGTATGGAGGGAGGGGAGCAGTGGTAGGACTCTGATGGCTTATAGGATTTCCCTTTGTATAAACTTCAGTGGGCAGCCAATCAAACAAGCCTGGAGCTCTGGTTGAAAGCAAATTGGATGAAAGAACAAATTGGTCAAAAATGAAGAGAGAAACACTTTCGCACGGCCCACAACCCTGGCGCTGTTCAGCTTGCACTCCTCCTTGTGGCCCTGCAGACATGACTCATTCACTGGGGAGACTGTAAACCTCCACAGAAATAGAGCATTGTGATTTTTGCTGTTCCTTTATGGATGGTCTTTGGTTATATCGATTAATTAGCCAGTTAATTAACTCATCAACCTCCAAGAGTTTATTGGATGCTGACTACGTGCCAAGCACTCTGTGTGCCCCATCCCCCTGGTGCACAGGGGCTATTAGAGCTTCAAGCACACTTATTTGCTAAAGAAGGTGAGAGTTCCTACAAGTGGGCAGAGTTTATCCATATCCCCAGGGCTAGCTAGAAGCCATCACACAGTGTCTCATCTAAGCCTGCCCACCAATCCCTGGTGTCAGTGGATACATTTTCCCAACACAGGCTTTAGTCCAAAGCTCAGAAAGTGGGAGGGGGTTGTCCAAGTCACATGACTAGAAAGTGGAACAAATAGGAGTGATGTCATTTGCTAGTCTTCCACTCTTTGGGCTACTTTAGGTTGTCTCAAACTGAAGCACAAATTCTTCCCAGTCTAGATTTCTCCATAGCCTTTTGCAAAGCCATGAGTAGAAGCAGGCACACAGGGAACACCTGCAGAAGGGCACACTCTGCATAGATCTCCAACTCCCCGAGAGAAGTACAAGCTAGACATGTCTGTTTTCAAGTGAATTAAAACCATTGTGCATGTTAATGAAATGTTGAACTCTACTTTATTCATTGAATTAAATGAAATTAACTCCATTTAAATGTAATGGTTGGAAGGAAAATGAAACATGAAAATGTGTCCAAAAACTTGAGTAGTATTCTATTATTAGAAAATTTAGCTCAGGAGCTAGTGAGATAGCTCAGTGATCTAAAGCATCTGCTTAGGCAAGCTTAGGGAAAACATGCAGGGACCATGGTTTGATCCCCAGAACCACATTCTGTGCCACCCCTGGGGTGGGCTGAATTGGCCACAAAATAAATAAATACATAAATACATAAATCAGCTCTAATTTTTAAAACAAATTCAGTTCAGTGCATATCCTAGCACACGCGAGGCTGAGACAGGAGGATTGTACGTTTGAGGCCAGCCTGGCTTTCAGAGTAAGACTAGCTCAACAAAACAAAACAAAATGAAACAAAACAAAACAAAACAAAACAGAACAACAGATTTGGAACATGTATGATGCTTTAAAAAAAATCAATCTGTTTTAAACATTTAAACATTCTTCAGACTGAAATTTATTCTGGTCTTATAACTGAATGTATCTTTATTATCAACTCGTTTCTTAAGGAACAGTCTAATCTTTAATTTCTTTCTGTCTCTGAATCTTTCTCTCTTACCAGTTGCTGTCATTTATTTAAAACTCTTTCATGTGGCCTCTCATATATAGGACTTAAAAACAATTTGATTACTTGAAAACAAATCTAAGGGTAAATTAGAATATTTAAAATAATTTTATTGCTCTGGTATTTTCAATTCAATTATTAAAACATGCCCATAATATTGCTTAGTCCAAAATAGTTGTAAATGGATTGTTTTGAAATGTCACTGTACGGACTGGAATGGACTTTTAGAACCAAAGACTACTCGGGTTCTGAAGCCAGTAATCCAAACCTACACGAGCTGGGTGTGGTGGTGCACCCCGCAGTCCTGCCCGCCCCTCCTCGCTCTGGTTCGGAGCTGTATCTTTGTCCTTGTGTCACACCCCACACTTCTTCCACTTGCCTTCTAAGTCACTAGTCGGTTCTTTTCTGGCTCCTCCTTTGCCTAGTCTCTATCTCTGTCTTAGGGGTCTTTCCTATCTGGGAATTTCTAGGTTGTTCCATCCAGTTTCTTGCTTTTAATACATTGCTGCAGTCTGAGTGCGTCCCCCAGAGCGCTGGAAGTGAATCCTCAGGGTGCGCGCTGAGAGGTGGGACCATTAAGAAGCAAACAGCTCCCGAGGGCTTTGTCTTACAAGTCGATTACCGGGGGAATGGGTTTGTTATCAAAAGAAAATCTGGTTCTCTCTTGCTGCCTTGACTGTCCTGCTCTTCACCTTCTGCTGTGGTGTGATATAACAAGAGCTCCCTCATTGCCAGAGTGGTCCCTTCTTCCTGGACTGCCCTTGGCTCCAGAACTGTCATAGATCTGTGCTTTCTACATTGCACAGTCTCAGGCACTCTATTACAGTAGCACAGAGCACACTAAGACATCTATCAATATACAAATCACTCCTGAGATATTTCTGGACTTGGCTTTTCCTGAGATTGACCTCAGAACTATTTATCCAACTTCCTCATTGTGATAGAGAATGGATGTTTCAAAGTTAAATGATCAAAATACAACCTCAGTTTTCCTCCACCAGCCATTCTCAGCTCAGAAGGCAAAAGTACAAAAAATGTAATTGTCTGTACCCCCAAAAAATCCTGTAGTAACATGAAATTCTTTTTCTAGTGTTCCCTACCCCCTAACTCCAAATCTGGTTATTTACCAGTGAATGCTAGCTCTGTCTTCAAGCTACGTCCTTGGCAACATTGACCTCCTCTGGGGCTGATGAGATGGCTCAGTGGTCTAGAGCACTTACTTAGAACAAGCTTGGCAAAAACAAAGGGACTGCGGTTCGATCCCCCAGCACCACATGCCGGCCGGCCCCGCCCCCTGGTGGGCTGAGCTGGACACACACACACACACACACACACACACACACACAAATAAATAAATTAAAAAAAATAAAAATAAAAATATTAAAAAAAAAAAACCATTGACCTCTTCTCTGTGCCACCCCAGCCCTCCCCTGCCCTCACACCTGAGCCCTGTGGGACCCGCTTGCTGACCGCTCTCCTCCTGCCTGCAAGCAGCATCTGCCTCTGGTCTTCACTTAGCTCCTGCCTGCTCTCTCCCTTGCTCTGTGACCACACCAACCCACACCCATGTCTTGGTTTTACCATCGATTATGTTTTCTGGGAAGCCTCCCTCATAACCTAAACTAAATGGGACTCTCTGCTCCCTGCACCCCCTGACCATTTTTAAACCTTTTTAGTATCATCACTAAGCATATGTCCGGTTCACTGAGTTCTCTGCTTGTGTTTGTCCTCTTTCAGGATGCAAGCTCCATGGAAACAAGGACTTATTATATGTCCCCAGCACCCCTAGTCTCTAGAATAATCCTTTTTCTTCATCAATCCTCTAAATATTGATGTACTTTTAAGTTTTAAGACCATCACACATTTTATTTCTCCTTTATTGTGGCACTGGGAATCAAACCCAGAGCCTCACACATGCTAGGCAAGGGCTCTTCTCACTGGACTACACCTTCAGCCAAGCTTGTGTGCAAAACTTTTCCCTATATGTGTTTTCATGTAATAGTTTTGTACTCTATCTTTCCCACTGACCATAAGAAGGTATTTCACATATTATTTAATCATCCTCATAAACATCTTTTGAATGATTGCATAACCCTGCATTCCATGCCATTTACTTTGGTTCATTTCATAGTGATTTGACATTTGGGCCATTTCTAATTTTTCACAGTTGTGAACAACATGCTTGTTCAGTCTTTGTGCGTGCATGTGACTGTGGTGCCCCGTTTTGTCTGTGCTCCTGGCAATGAGGCCCAGAGACCCCCAATCCCGAGCATCCTTTGCCGAGTTGCACACCTGGTCTGGCTTGAGTGGAGACTAAGCCAGGGCCTGCGGTGCAATTAGCATTTGAATTCATGACAGGAGGATAAACAGGTGATTATCCCGTTTAACAGCTGTTGAATGGTGTTAAATAGACTCTGTCTGACAGCTTGAGCTTCACATGCAGGGTTTATTAACAAATGATACAGAAGGAGGGAGAGAACTGGTTTTGAAAATACAAGTGAAAACAAAATTTCAAAACTGAAGTCCTTTCAAAGCACGTTAGACCAGACCAAACTAGATTCATCCTGACTTCTAAATCAAGTTACTTGTTTAAAGAGTGAATAGCATAAGTAATTGCGTTTCATACTGCCTGCTTTTTGTCCGAGCAGCTCGGCTCTACTCTGGGTGCTCTCACAGAACTCCTTCGGTTCAAAAGGACGACTCGCGACATGGTGTGAGGGGCTGCACTGTACCTACCGGGAAACTGAGTCACAGCACTGCTGCAGACTCATTCAGGAGCCAGATTTTAGCACCGACTTCTAAAATCATCCATCTGTGTCTTTGTCTGTCTCTATCTCTTTCTTTTTCAGGGTGAAAAACTCTGCTGGCATTTTTACACAATCAGGTGAGAACATTTTTATTGTACACGATGTTATCTTGACAGTTTTCCTTTAATGACCTGTTTTGGATTAGAGCTGTGGGAACCTTCGCAGTTCGAGCTGGCAAGCGCCCGACAGGGTGCACCACTGCTGCTGTATCTCTTCTTTTCATGGAAGTTTTGGCTTCTCAGGCCTTCCTGTGCAACCCCTGTTCTGGGGCCTCGAACCCAGGACCATGCTAAGCACATGCTCCAACCTGGAGCTACACCTCAGTGCACTTCCTGAATGCTTTGTCTCAAGTATTGGGTTTATAGATTTAAGGTCAAGATGGATATAAAGCTGTCACAGTTTACTGCACTCTGACAAGTGGCCTAGGTTTTCTAGAAGTTCTATAAAACACAGTAAAACTTTCACTGCCCCAGCTTTCTTGAAGAAGCAGCCAAGCCTTCTTAGTAAAAATCCCTGCCAGGAAGAGTGAGACTTTGATAAATGCAAATGTCACTTTCTTCTGGCCTATGAGTGTCTTTGGATGCCAGGCACACAAAGAACCAAAAGAACACAGAGACATGGATGGGCTGCTGGCCCTATTAGCATTTTCAATCTGATGCTCAGAATCAAATACTATTCACACTCTCTCTCTCTTTTTCTCTCTCTCTTACAAACTTTGTCCTATCAAAAAATAAAAATCATTATCCTTTAAAAAGTGACTGTTTTTTTTTTCCAGAACCGGGAATTGAACTCAGGCCCTTGCGCTTGCCAGGCAAGCACTTATTCTACTGAGCCATCTCCCCGGCCCAAAAGTGACTTTTGTTCGGATCTGAGGAAAGCTCAGTGCACTTACCGGTGTGTGGCCTGGTTGAATTACTTCTGACTTAGGGTCAGCTCCTTTCATTTCTTTCATGATCAGTAGGACAGTGCAAGGGCTACACCACCCTAAATGGCCATGTGATGCTTGACATTGTAAGAGAGTAGCATCTGTTCTTGTGGGTGACACAATGACAATGAGGAGTTTTAGGGCAGATTTGGAGTAAGTCAGACAGACTTAGTGTATGTCCCAAACAGTGTATAGGACGTATAAAAATGTAATTATGTTCAAGCTTATTCATTGTGTTAATCTTTTTTTCTTTTTTTTTTTTTTGTATTTTAGGGAAGGGTCTACAGGGTGTTCAGGGTCTTACTACTAGATTGGGCTCATAGTGATCTGCCTGTTTACAGGCTCCTAAGAGCTGGGATTACAGGTGCATAGGATTACAGGTACGTGCACGCCCAGTCTCATTGTGTTACATTGATAGGGTTGGTCTAACTCTGTTTCCATACCTGAGTAATGAAATTTGACCTCCATAGCCTCAACACATTATAAACTGAAACCTAGCTTGATGTGAACGAGGTGTAACCTAGCTGACAGTTGAGGGAGTCTCCTCTAATCTTAGCAGCTGGAATTCCAGCCAACTAGAGGCTGGAAGCTGCCAATAAATGGCCATGTAAGACCAATACCGACTAAAAGGGCCAATTATTTTGTTTCTGGATGTCACTTCTTTTTCACTGGCTATAAATAGAGCCTGCGCACGTGCTGGGGTGGGGAAGTGTTTGGAACCAACTCCCCTGCAGAGTGCTGCCTGTTTCTAGAAAGTTTCTTGTCCAAATAAACTTTGTCAGATTTAACTCATCCAACAGTGATATTCAGCAATCGTTTCTCCCAAAATCAAGTTCACTTGACTATCTATTTTTTTATTTGTTTGTTACAGGATCTCGATAAGCAGTTCAGACTCGTGGTGATCCTTCTGTCTCAGCTTTTCTGAGGCTGGGATTACAGGCATAGGACACCACGCCCCGGGGCCTGCACAGATTTTGGTACTAAACATTGAACTGGGATCCTTGCACTGGCCAGACAGGTGCTTAGACAGCCGTGCTATCTCCCCAGCCCTATGTTTTCTATTTGTTTGGTCAGATGGTTGGTGCTATAAATTCTTGATGGGGTTGCATTCTGGGAGGTTTTCAGAATTCTCAGCAGGAGGAGAAGGGCTCCCTTAGGTTTGGTTGGATGCTGAGATTAGTTTGTTGTCTAACTAACCCCATCAGAAAGATGAGGTAATAATGTACATAAAGATCTCTCTTGTTCTCAATTAATACCTATATTAATGAAAGCAGTGTTTTGCTCAAATGAACCCTGGGCATCATCTTTGTTAGCTTTTTTAACAAATGCCTTCGGGCCGTTAAGACAGGCAAAGAGGCATGAGGAGAAAAGTCAACGCCCTTGGAAGGCCTTTCAGCCCTCCTGTCAGCTGTTCTGGAAGGCGGCTTTCCCCAAGGACAAAACGCGGCCTCATGAGTGAAGTTTCCTGCCCCAGTGATGGCTACACTCATAGGAAGTTTCTTTCTGTGTTTCTTCCGTGAGTAGCTGGGCTTTTGCTTTCTGCTCTACTTGGTAAGCGCTGGAGTGTTAACTCCCCAGGACTTCCTCAATTCTGTAAACTGACCCCTGGTGGTTGCTATAGCAACTGCAAAGCCGGAATACTGCGCTGTGTAAACAAGCCCAGATCCCTGTGCCCAGGCAAAGCAGGCCCTCAAGAAAGGGAAAGAGTACGATGCGCTAGAGCATGGGGTGCTTGGGAAGAGAGGGCCACTCTCCTCGCACTCATTCTCCCCCTGCCTTCTCTCTGCTTTTCACTCGCGCCTCGGCTCTCTCTCCTCCCCTCCTCTTCCCTCTTCTCTTCTCTCACCTCTTGAATTCCCCCAGTCCAGACGAGGAGACAGAGGGTGTAGGACAGCAGTTTGCAGGGACTGGCTTTTCGTGCTAAGGAGTCAGGCCCAGACCACTGACAATGAAATCTAAGCATTTACCCTGAGCCTTAGGCCAGAACTGTGCCAACTTGACCCTGAAAAACCAACAACCCGTGTCATTGCCACACCTGCTCCGGGGTAGAAATGCCATAGATGCTGAGGAATGGGTCCTGAGGCCTCCGCTGCTCCTTAGTTTGGTAATCCAGGTGGAGCTGGAGGTGGGAGCTTGAAGATTTCCGAGGCCCGTGCGGCTTGCATTAGGACCACTTCCTTTTTTGGAAGGAAGGATGAATGGAGAAAGGCCATCCCAAAACACACAGTCCTGAAGAGCTTCGTAATTGTGCAGACGTGCACACACAATTTCTCTCTCCAGGAGCTCGGCTGCTCCTTGCAGGAAGTTTTCTGCACATGATAGCAGAGCTCCTGGTGGTATTTTCAGTGCTCTTGGGTTAACTGTGTCCAAGTTGCTTGCAGAAAATGCCTGTGCACATGAAGCATAACCACGTGATGTCCCTCGTGCATCTGCTCTGAGTCTCCCCCAAGAGTGCAAGCAGGTTGGGGGCGGGGACAGAGTCCGGAAGTGTGTCTGCCTTCAAGCTGGCCATTCCAGGCTCTTTTCTCTCTGTGTAAACCAATGTTTTCTCAGCTACTCTGGTACAAAATCTAGTATAATAAACGATCTTTACAGTTAGTCTTCTGTGTCTATGAGTTCCGCATTTGCCAGTTCAACTCACCATGGATCAGAAGTATTTTTTAACAATTCCATCTTTGCTAAGCATGTAATTTTTCTTCTTCGTATTCCATAAACAGTAGAAGACGGCAATTATTTGCATAGCATTTATACTGTATTTAGTAGCTGTTGTAAGTAATCTGGAGATGATGTAAAATATACAGGAGGATATATGTTACATGCAAATACTATGACCTTTTGTGTAAAGGACCTCAGTATCTCCCGATTTGTGTTATTTGTGAGCTCCTGAACCAACGTTCTGTAGAGGTAGAGATGACTATACTTGTGTAAGAAAGCTTTCTGTGCTTTTCCTTTTGAAGTGTTTGCAGATCCCTTTATTAGATCTTTACAATCATAGATGGAAAATTCTATCTTCTAACCAATTCTTCGGATGAAAAAATGAACATAAGGGGCATGGGACGACTCTATTACAATGAAGCCGTTGGGCAAAAAAGAATTAGCAAGACATGTGTTGCTCTCGTTCCTAGATGTCGCGTCCGTGTCCCCTGTCCACATGACTCTGAAGAGCAATGGACACCTCCGGATTCTCCATAGCCAACATGTCTTCTATTTTACGGAGCATTTTTTAATACATATTAAATATCTTGTACTTAGTATTGTTTTTTATATCCTCTTTTCATAATGGACCAACAGGTTCTATTTGTAATGTTTTATTCCTCCTCCTTACACCATCTTCCTTGTGTTATCTGACATGAAAATAGTGCCATCGTGTTCTTTCCAAGCCATAATATGAACTACTGCCTGTGGCTGGTATTCGTTAAGTTTCCTTCTCTTAGGAATCAGAAAGAAGAAATGAGAGATCTGACCATAGTTCTTGCTTTTTTCTAGAAAGGTTCTCCTCTTCTTCCTTCTCCTGCCCTCTTCCCTGCTTTTTTTTTTTTTTTTTTTTGAAAGTAAGGCATCAGGAGTGGGCATGTGACTTGGTGGCAGAGTCCTGCCTGAGGCGTGAGGGGAAGGCCATGACTGGAGAGCTAGCACCACACACACAAGCTAAAATATAATTCAAAATGAAATGAAATGACACCTCAGTCACAGGCCATGGGCCCAGCAGGCTTTCTGTGCGTCCACACCTCAGCCCTTTCCTGGTGGGTGGCTGTGCGGTGATGAGATCGGCCGCAGGAGGAATGGAAGCCAGTCTGGACTGTTGGCGCTCTTGCTTACGGGAAACTAGGGAAGTTTGTGAAAGGTAGCCAGTCCTTGGAGGCCCTGCCTTTGTACAGTTGCTCAGTGGCTAAGAGAGCTGACAATGCAGCGTGCTTCTGTGGCCAGAGGTGTGGGTCTGTCCCACATTCAGCCACACTCTGACAGCTGGGTGTCCTCTGGTTCACTTCTGACACCATCGCCCTGGACATAGTGTCAGGTGGTGTAGGTGAAGATCTCAGCTTCACACAGCTGCCCCCACTCCAGGTACCAGGGAGCGCTTGCAGTTGACCTGCAGCTTCTCCACGACTGGGGTGTGTATCCAAGGTGCCCACAATCCCTTTCTTGTGTTTGACCATTTTTTTAAATGGTTCATAGAAGTCACAGAAACATGTTCCTTCCTTCTACCCATTTGTTACCAGTGGGTTGGCCCAAGGAGTAGCCAAGTGAGTGGAAGCATAGGCTAGACCGTGTGTGTGTGTGTGTGTGTGTGTGTGTGTGTGTGGTGTATGCATGTGTGTATGAAGATTCCATGTCTTCTTGGGTGTGCCACCCTCCTTGCATGTGTATTTGTTCTTATTCACTATACAGAGGCTCAGGAACTTTTATGGAGGTTTTATAGCCTAGGCCTGACCACTTAAGAACCCAGCCTCCACTCTCCGGCCCTTTACCTGGGGATATGTTGTGGGACTGAATGCTCTAAGCTTCTCTCGGCCTAGTCTTTCTAATGACAGGTCCTCATCCAAGTGCTGGTCATTAGAATGCAGGGGGCTTCTGTCTCCCAGGAAATTCTATGCAGTGCTGGAACCTTTCCGCCAGAGCTGGGTCAGAAACCAACGGTTCAGGCAAAAGATGCTGTCCTGTGGATCAGAATAGTGCAAGGATATGGTGGGCTCTGCGTCAGGAATTGGGAGATCACACTATTGTGCCATCACACAGCCCATGTGGTTTCAGCAGTGAGGTGGGCTGGCCTGGTTTCCAGGCCAGGAGAAATGTCGGTCCTCACCAGCAGGAAGGGCCAAGTGCCCACCTGGATGCAAGGGCTCCGGTGCATCGTTCAGATGGGGCTTAGTAGCTAAGGTAAGATGGGAATGCACCATGCACAGTTGGCCAGTGGCTGAGTGAAGAAACTGGAGCCTGTAAGTACTGGCAATACACAAGAGAAAAGGATTTGGTTTGAGAAAGGACAGAGAGAGCTTGGAGGGCAAAGTCCCAGGTGAGTTGGCATCCTTATCATTGTTAACATAAAAAGAACTGGTGATAAACGTCGTTGCCTTCTCCTTCCCCTCTCCTTCTTTCCTCCCTTCCTTCCCTCCCCCTCCCTCCCCCTCCTTCCTTCCTTCTTTCCTTCCTTCTTTCCCTCCTTGCTTCCGTTCCTCCCTCCCTCCTTCCTTCCTCCCAAATGCATGTCAACAGGCCTCTCTGTAAGGTCTGCTGTCTCTTTGGAAGCCCAGTTGGAGCTGCTTTCTTGCCCCTCCTCCAGCCCGCTCTCTGCAAATCTGTTTTGCACGTGGGATGGGCAAGGACCTGCTAGCTGAGCTCCTGGCTAGCTCCATCAGGGGACCTCAGCTTCCCTTGTCCTCACCCAGCTGTGGTAGGGAAGCTGGCAGGTTTCTGGAACAGCGCTCGCCTGGAATCCCCAGCATCCTCCAGAACCTTGTTATTCTGCAGAATGTGCTGCAGTTTATTGGCCACTGAGAATCCTGGTGCTTCCAGAAATCCCTCTCTTTCACCTGCGTGGAGCTCCATCTTATATACAGAGGGAAGGGGAGAAGAAGGGAAGGGAGAGGAAGGGAGGGAAGGGGAGTGCAAGGGGACGGGAAAGGAGAGGAGGGGAGGGGATGGAAGGGGGAGTGTTGCTCTGTGGGCTGGTTGGAAAGACTCCCGTCTTGCATGGTTTTTCAGCTCTGAGGGTGATAAACTCAATCTGAGTACTATGGGTTTTCTCCAATACCGCCCTGTACACTGCCAGCTAGTAGGCATGCCGAGCCCACATCAGGACTTAGGGGCCAGTTGGGGCTTAGCCTCAGTCCTCCACCTACTGTGCAAGTGCTGTGGGGTGTGTGTGCAAGGTGTGGCGGACAGTGAGAAATGGTGTTGTTTCAGTTTCTGTTATGGTTTTACAGTCTCTGGGTCAGCCTCATCTTCTGGAAGGTGAAGGTGCCTCCTCCCCTGGAGGAACCGCTGCCCTATTGTCTAGGTGGGCAGGTGGGTGCAGACACGGAGAGGAAGTGCGTGTCCCCCGTGCGACTTGTGCCCTCCTGAAGCACAGCCACACCCTCCGGCCACAGGCCAGGAGCTCTGAGGTGTTGCATGGAGTGTGGGATGTTAGACCGCCCTCACCCTCTGCTGCACGAGGAGGAGTGTGTGGGCTGCTGGAGCCCTCGCTCTGACAGCCCCGGAATGGGGCAGAACCAGTGACCATGGAGGGGCCGGGGCCTCCACTCTGCACGCAAGCCCTCTCTCAGGCCCATCTCTGGGAAGCGAGGTGTCCACATACAACGAGATTTGGAGTCATTGCTGTGGCCCGCCAGGTCCCTCATCCTCCAGCAGGGCACAGGGTCTGGAACAAGGGGCTGTCTCTTGTTGTCCACCCTCCCCATCGCAGCCTCTCCTAGCATATCCACCATGTGCTGGTGGCAGTAGACCCTGTGTGGATTGTGGTCCAGGTCGCTGCTCTACCCCTCTCAGAGTCTTCTCCTGCAAACAAGCGGCTGACAGAGCCTCCATTCATACAAAGGCTTGAGAGGTGCACGTGGAACACCTCGGCACTTGCAGACAGCTTGGGACCAGGGTCCCGGGTAGATGGTAGGCTTGAGGGGACAGGAACAGCCCGGGGGCTGCTGCTGGAGGTGATTAAAGCTGCCACATTGTGAGCAGAGGGCTGGTGAGCAGGACTGGAGTCCAGGCAGGAGATGCCGGGAACAGCAATGTGGGTCCCCACAGTGAGCCCGCACTGGGGGCTACTGGCCGTGGTGGCCACACTCAACCAGAAGTAAACAAGGCAAAGTGCTAATGCTGGTTTGTGGTTACTTGGGCCTAGTTCCATTATTTCTGCATTTTTCTGCATATTTACATTATCTTGTAATTGAGATACATATAGTTTCAAAGAAGGATTTGGGATTTGGGTAATCTGTAGCTAATCCAGCAGGAGCTGTTTGGAGAAATCTGTCTTCCCTGTGCACCTTCCCCATGACCTTGTTGGTTCTCCTTTCTCTATTGTGAAATTCCAGGCAGGCCAGCAAGCTGGAATCATGGCCATGGAGAATATGAGCCCCACCCTCACCTCCCCCTGCATCTGGTGGGCAGCAGACTTGGCTGGCTGCACAGGGAATCCTGAGCAGGTCTCCCTGCTTCCTTCCAGCCCATTCCAAGGCTGGCAGCAGTGGCGGAGGGAGGCACCGAAGCCTCTGTGAGTCTCCACTGTAAACAGCAGCATGAATCATGGGGAAGTGCTCGCTCGTGGTTCTGCAAAGACTGAAGAACCACAGCCTCAACGGTGACCAGCTTGAAGCTGCAGGGGAAGATAAATAACTTGGAGGAAATCTCCAGCTGAGAGGCCCCAGCTGGGCACTCAAGCCCAGGCTCAGGGTGCTGGGGGATGGCTCTTTCCATTCTGAGAAGAGCCTGGCTCCCCTGGGAGGGCCTGGATGATGCAGGCATCTCTGGATGGACCTGAGCCCTCGGTGGCTTCCCGGGGCCATGTGGCCTCCCTCTAGCTACAGCTGCAAAGTTGCACCTTACACCTAACTTTGTTGATTCCCTGCAGCCCCGCCAGGGGAAAGAGGCCCATAATGCAGGCATTCAGAGGGAACCGGAAAGACTGGTTTCTACCACTGGCAGCTGCCAGGAGATGCCAGGAGGCCAGGCAGGAGCAGCGTAGGAGCAGCGTAGGAGCAGCACGGGGTGAGCAGAGGCAGGGACTGGAAGTACTTCTGGAATCTCCAACTCTATTTCTGGCTGTCTCCCCTGGATGTTTTGCATCTACAGCATGAGCTTGTAACATGGCAACCTCTTTGCTGACCTGTTAGGGAATAAACTGTGCCCGGAGTGAAATCTAAGCGCAGGGAACCCCCTCAGACAGCTCTGCAGGGTCCAGCCATGCTCCGAATACTTGAGATTACCGAGGTAAAGTGAGGACCCCAAAATATTTTCAAGTTATAGTGAGTGCGGCTGGGATTTTTTTTTTTTTCTAATGTCATCTTTTATGGAAGAAATGTATTTTTGTTTTTGAGTCATGTGTCTTTTAAGTCAAGACTTGATGTGCAGAGATGAGCTTGTATCTGTTCATAGGATCCTGCTTTGGAGTGCCGTGAGATTCATAGCCCGGGGCTCCTCGGGTGCACATGGGTCGGTTCTATTCACTGCTCTAAAATAAGATTTATTTTTTAATATTTGAGATATTTTGTTTATTTATTTATTTAGATGGATAGCACTGGGGGTTAATCTCAGGGTTTTCACATTAAGTTAATTCTAAGACATTTCATTTTTAAATTTAATTAATTTGTTATTCATTTTATTTTCTTTTTGGGACAGGGTCTGCTGAGTCATTAACATGCTTAGGCTGAGTCCAAACTGGCCATCTTCCTCTCTCAGCCTCCCAGAGGCTGGGATTGACAACTGACCTCTGATTTTTGAGGTGAGGCAAGAACTCATTGGCCCGGACTGATTATCAGTGGTTTATGAAGATGGGGAAATATTTATTTCAGGAGCAAACGTGTCCACCTTAATTTACAAGGGATTTGAGTAAAAGTAGCTGCCTTGAAAGGCCATTTGATTCTTGTGAAACCTGTTAATGTTGAGGACGAATTCTTCTATATCCAAACACCTTCGAAATAATTTTCCAGGGCTGGGAGCATCTGGTCATGCGGTCTCCAGCTCATGTTTTCTCAAAGCCTTTGGCGCGGGAGCTGATGTAGACACTGGCTGTCTGGGGACCCCACACTGCACGTTTCCTTCCTTCGGGGAGCTTGGACGACCCACTGCCCGGCGGCAGGCATTGTTCTCTCCTTCCTCACCCAGAGGAAAGTCCCCACGGCCCATTTTCTGAGCAGTGCTTTTCCACTCTTTCGTAATCTATTATTCTGACCTTGAGAGCCAGAGAGAGGAGGCTTTGGCAGGATGTGCTCCACGGGGCGCCAGCGCTGCTGGCCTCTTTGCCCCACGCCATGTGGGCCCTGCACCCTGCACCCTGCATCCTCCTGTGGCTGGCACTTGCATCCACACTGCAGGACCATGTGTATGTGTGCGTGTGTGTGTGTGTGTGT
>NW_004524599.1:12115913-12122171 GCF_000260255.1 Octodon degus
CAAATACATAAAATGGAAAAAAATATATAATTAGAGGCCAAAGGTAACTTGTGTTAATCTCATGGGATCTTAATAAATTTAGTATTTAAATATTCATACAAGCTTCTCTTTTCCTGATGTGTGTATATTTTTGGTGGACTCTGAATATATGATGCAGAGTGTATGAGTGTCTATGGAAACATACATAAGCAGAATATATATATGTCTAGACATACATACAAGGTCATTTAATAATGAGAGCACTGTGTTTCCCTTTTTATTCTCTAAATTGTTTATCTTTTAATATTTCCTATCTGCAGTCAACCTTTCAGGACTGATTGGGAATTCCCAGTTATAAGCTGTCAGATGGTGGGGCTGGACCAATTTCTCTTGGGCCTTCCAGCTCCTTCCGTGCGAGGGCTCTCTGCCTGCAGTGGGCTCCTGTGTATCTGAAGTCTTCATCTCTTGAGCTCTTCGGTGGGGCCTCTTCAAATTGCAGACCCTGTTCCTAGATGCCCCCTGGCAGCCCCTTCAGTCCTTCCAGCCTCACTCTGCATCCCATACATGTGTCTTGATGGCTCCAGTGAGCCAGTGCAGTGGGTGCTACGAAAGAGGGTGTGTGCTCGCGGCTCTGCATTGTGTGTGTTCCCGTGTGTGAGATGCCGAGGAGCTGCAGCCCAGGTGACACAGATCCACCCCACACTGCACCTTGGTGCCCATGTCTTTGGCGCACATAAATAATCCCTCACCCCTGCTGCCCCAGGCCAGAGCCAGCCACCTGCTTTCATGACAGCAACTGCCGTTGCTGTTTCCATTTCTGGAGCCCGGTGACCTCAGAGAGAGCTGCTGAGGAGAAACAGATCCACACGCCCCGTGCTCATTGGCTATCAGCCTCTGCAGAGTCTCCATGAGGGGCTGTCCTGGAGCACTGGCACAACCAAGGAGCAGGGTGATGGTTAGGAAGCTTCTCAGGGCAAGCACAGTCCCCTCTGCGGTCCGCTTGTGGCACCTTCTGGGTTGAGAGCAGAAGGCCATGTTCTCCAGCAAACCATCCCTGCGCCCCTGCGCCAGCTGTGCCTGTGTCTGAGGTCTGCTCTCTGCTCTTCAGGGCTGGGGCTTATTTGTGAGCTGGGTCCTTGCATCCCTGAAGCCCCAGCAGGCTGGTTGATGGCTGTGACCTCAGGGTACCCTGGAAGAGGGCCATGGGGCAATCAGAGAGACAGCCCTCTCCAGCTTGGACCAAATGGCTCAGTGCTGCCTGCTGGTCTTAAGGGACTGTGCCCTGCCTCGGCAGGACACAGCTTGGGCACACAGGGTCTGTCCTCAATGGTAATGAAGCCCATAGGAATGACTCTTGGCCTGAGAATCTCCCTCCCTCTGATCCCCAGGGAGAAGGCCTATGGGAGTTCTGTCTGTGCTGACAGGGCTGGGACCAGGGAAGCAGGAAAGGATACAAGTGGCCTTCTGTGGTTTCCAAGCTATTACCCTTTCTAGATCTGCTATGATTTGTACTATTGTTGTCTGTGTTCAAAGATATCTGTCGTACTCCATTGTGTGCTATTGTAATAACTGGGTCATTTATAAAGAAAAGGCATTTCTGACAGTTCTGCAGCCTTGGCAGTTCAAGGTAGAGGGACTCACATCTGGCAAGGGCTTTCTCGCTGCATCATTTCATGGCAGAGGTGGAAAGCAGCACAGGAAGAGAGCCAGGAGGAGAAGGGGTTGGGATTGCTTACATAGCAACCCACTCCCAGGTGCCTAACCTGCTCCCATGGAAACACCACCAATGCCTTCCCAAGGGTGGGGTGAAGCCTCTGATCAGGCTCCACCTCTCACCAGCGTTGCGTAAGGGGTGAGGTCCAACAATGCACTTCCGGGACACATGCCACCCACAGCAACATCCTTCTTTCCTTCTTTGAAGTCTTCACTCTGAGTCCTACAGACTCACCCTCAAGAGGCCTTTCTTGAGGTCTTTTGTTTTAGCTTACTGCAGCTTTGTTGCACCTTTCCAACTGGTAAACTGTAAACATCTTGCTGCCTATGTTCCCCCTGCAGTCAGTCATTCATCTATCAAGTCTTAGTTTATGGGTATTGGCGAACATCGCTATTTGTTTTTGCCATATTGTTAATACAAAGGTGTCCCCAGATATCCACAAGGGATGAGTTTCTGACCCTGGTGGATTCTAAAATCTTCACATGCTCCAAGGCTCGTCTATAAAGTGGTACAGTATTTGCTTGAAACCCGTTCACCTCTTCCTGTATACTTTACATCTTCTTTGGCTGACTTATAATGCTTGATACAAGATAGGGGCTGGCCAAACAGCTCAGTGGATTAAAGTGCCTGTAAGCAGGTGCAGGGGCCAGGGGTTCAATCCCTGAGCCTGCCGTGCTGGCCTTGCCCCTGGGGCGTGCTAAGACAGCCATTGAGGCCCAGCATGGTTGTGCACCTGTAATCCCAGCTCTTGGGAGGCTGTAAACAGGTGGATCGCTACGAGTCCGATCTAGTAGTGACACCCTGAACATGCTGTAGACCCTTCCCTAAAATACAAACAAACAAACAAGCAACAACAACAAAAAAAACCCACAATAAAACTTGACAGAGGATAAGTAGTTGTATCACTTAGAGAATAATGAAAAAGAAAATGAGCAAGTTCAGTGACACACACAATTATTGTTTAAAATATTTTTAGTGTGTATTTGGTTGGATCCACAGATGTGAACCCCATAGCTGTGGAGGGCTGACTCTGTGTGTGTGTGTGTGTGTGTGTGTGCATGTGTGTTTTAACCCAGTAGCAGCCAACCTAAGAGTAGAACACAGTCGATACGGAGTGAGGCAAGGGAATCACAGTAAGCCTTCATGTACCTGACACTCTGAGCAACCAGCCATGTGGTGCTTACAGTGCATTTCTCCACTGCGGATGGATGGACATGATTTAGAGAAAAGACCAGAATAGAGGGATGAAGGCACCCAGAGCCGTTTTACAAGGGTCACTAAGAGGCTGACTGCGATCTCCTAACAGATTTTATTGTCCATCTTAGAGATAGCCAAGCCAAGCCAGTCGCTTCTCTTTCATTTTCTTCTTCTTACGCGGCACCTCCAGTCTCCCAGCGTCGCGCAAGCACCTCCCCAGCCGAACCGCCGCTCCGGTCTATAGCAATTCGCTGCCAGTGTCCGTGCTTCCTTCACGCGTCTTCTCTAGCTAGCTGTGCTCTGGCAGCGCACTTCCTTGACACCGAGAGGCACATCGTTTCTTCTTTTCACATTTCTGACACTGGAATCCAGGTAAAATCGCTGGTGGATCCCACGTGGTAGGCTGGCTTCTCTTCTAACTAGTGCGCTGTTAGTAGCGCTTTGTAGTTGCTCGACGGCTGACTGCGGGGCCCTTGGGAGCCCCCAGCTGGGCACAGTGGCTATAACCACCCCCTTGCCAACTAGCGCTGGCTTCTTTCTACCCCGTGAGGGATCATCCGGGTGCTGAATGCTGTCTGACTCCGCATGTCCTTGTGGCGGTTGTGGCACAGTCCTTCGGACTCCTTCCCGGGGCTGTTTTCTTTACCTGGGTTTTTGTTTGTTTCCAATAAGGCTGCCTGTTCACCTGTCCTGGCCTTGCCTTCCCCTTCTGCTACTCTCAGCTTGGTGCTGTGTGAACTGTGGACACGCACCTCCTCGCAGGAGCCCAGGGAGTTCCTGGACCCTGTCACCCAGGGACTCAGTGGCCCAGGTGCCACAGAGAGGCTTTCTGAATGGGGACACAAACTGTCCTTTTGACTTCTATCCTTAGCACTTTACCCAGTCACTAGTATCTAGTAAGTACTCTATAACTATTTATACAACCAAATAATTTAATGCTTTTTAATCATATGCAACATATGAGTGCAAAACGTTAAGTTTTGCTTATTTTTTTTTCTCTTTTGCATGACAACAAGGAGCTAGAGGACAGAGCTAACTTTTCGCCCCCAGGGCTGAGCGTCTGGACTGCAGGGTTCTTACAGCATTCATTTTCTTCCAGAAGCTTCTGTCTTACTTGCTGCACCCCTTGCCTGGGATGGGAAGTGCTCACTTTGCTGGGTACGTGTGGGATGCGGCACAGCACACAGGTCTGTCTTATTGCCCTCTGCATAGCCTCATACCTGGCCTGGTGCTGAAATTTCCACTTTACCTGGGACAGGTCCAGGTTTGTGACTGAGCTGGAGTCAGCGCAAGTCAGCCTCCATAGGCTCTTGCCTGGCAGCTCCATCTAGACGGAAGCTGTCTGCACCTGGCCAATGGGTGGAATTCTTCGGGTCCTGCTACCTTATCTGGGTCGAGTCCACCCCTGGCTTTGCTCTAATGCTTTTGCATGGGTTGTGCTCTGAACCTGCTTACTTCCCTGGTAAGGGCTCTCCACCCATTAGAATAATTGAACTTCCTGGAGAGCAGAACCCTTTCTTAATGCTGGACGGAAAGGAGCATAAGCGAGCAGAGTCCTGGTCATCTGAGAGCCACCCAGCCCATGCCCTCAGCAGCAGGCTGAGAAGCAGGCCTGCCCTGCCCTTAATACCTTTCTCATATAATTGCCTGATCAGTTTGGGGTGATGCTGGATCATTTTTCATAAATGTTCACGCTTACCCAAATTTTGGTATAGGAGTTCAGATTTGCCTTAAAAAAACAAAAAGCCAGCCATTATTTGTGGAGGAGGGGCTAGTCTTTATTATCTGTAGCTAGGGATAGTGGTGTGAATTCAGATGATAACACCCTAAAAATGGAGACAATGCGGAAATATTTTCGGCAGTGAGTTTAGCTGGCTCATGAAGATTTCTGTTTGTATTTTGCAGTGGTAGGGATTGAACCTAGGGCCCTCGAACATGCCAGGCTAGTGCTGAAGGCCTGAGCTACAGCCCAGGTCCTATGAGTTGATTCTGAAATGTTAAGAAATTTTGCTAGCTGATCAGTATTTATAACAGGGAAACTGTCAAATAATACATCTGGGTCTCCTCTGCCTTTGTCTTTTTCTTTGTCTCTGTTCCTGGCTCTGTCTCCCTCAGTCTCCCTCCCTCCTTCCCTCCCTCCCTCCCTCCCTCCCTCCCTCCCTCCATCTCTCCCTCTCTACCTCCCTCGCTGCCTTCTTCTTTCCCTCCCTCCCTCCCTCCCTCCATCTCTCTCTCCCTACTTCCCTCCCTGCCTCCCTCTCTCCCTACCTGCCTCTCTCCCTTTCTCCTTCCCTCCCTCCCTTCCTCTTGCCCTCCCTGCCTCCCTCCCTCTCTCTCTCTGGTGGAAAAGCCTACAATTAAATGCAGTTCCTCCATGTATCACCACAACACAAGAACAAACATCCTACTTAGGAGGTGCAAAGATTCCGCCCTGCTGCTAGGCGTGAGCAGCTAAGAAGTTCTCCTTCAGCTTTCTCCAGAGACTTGTCCTGGTCGGAAGCCAGCCTGGCCCAGAGAGGTGACCCCACCCTTTTCCCCTTCCTACCCTCAGGCACAAAAGTCACTCTCTTGTGTTAAAGTCCCAAGCTGTCGGTGTGGAGCCCTCAGCCTCTTTCAGGTTTTATGAAGACAAGTAGGGAAACAGTTGACAATAAAATAAACCATGGTAGTGAAACCAGGATATTTTAGGCTTTTTTCCCCTGTGTGACGCAAGCCCTGTAAGAAGCACTGCAGAGAAAGAGCTGAAGCAAGAGGAAGTCCTCACCATTTTGCGTCCACCACCAGATCAAGGCCCTGGTGTGAAGAAGGAGAGCGCTGGGCGCCATCTAGGTGGTCACCCTCAGGGCGTTCTGCTTGCAGCCTGTGGGGCACTGGAGAGAGGGCAGCAATGAGGCCCTAAGGGTGGGACATCTGGTTAAGTCTGCACGGCGGGGGTCCTGCAAAACCTGGAAGGTGGAGAGGACATAAGGAGTAAAGGGAAGGTCTGGGCGAGGAGCTGGGCAGGGAGGAGGCCCTGCACCCACCTGGGCTGCGGCAGCTCCATGCTCCTTAGACTTTTTTCAAGCCCCTCACTTTGGTGAAACAGCTGCCAATCTAAGGGGCTTCCAGGGACTCTGCAGGGATCCCCAGTCACTTTTATTTCACAAAAAGTCTCACCCACAAATGGATGGGTGGAGAAGACACAGTGTGTACATATATAGTGGAATGCCTTTCAGCCATTGGCAAGGATGGAATCCTGTCATTTGTGACCGTGTGAATGGAACCAGAGGTCATATCAAGTGACATAAACCAGGCATGGAAAGTTCGATACTATATGATCTGACTCGTAGGCGTGACCTGAAGAAGTTGGCTTCAAATATATATATATA
>NW_004524599.1:12122271-12174286 GCF_000260255.1 Octodon degus
TATATATATAATTTATTTATTTATTTGGTACAGTCTCGCTATGCAGCTCAGACTCACAGTGGTCCTCCTGTCTCAGGCTCCCCAGCACGGGGATTACAGTCATGTACCACCATGCCTGGTTCTGGAGCTGGCACGGTGCCCTAGGGTTCTGGTGCTGGCACATCATGTGGTACCAGGGACTGAACTCAGGTCCTTGCACTAGCCAGGCAGACACTTAGACCACTGAGCTGTCTTCCTAGCCAAGGAAATAGAGAGTAGAGTAGTGATAGTGGAGGTTAAGAAAGGTGGAGGGAAGGACAGAAAGTACTTGTGTAACAGGTACCGCAGCACAGTGGGAGAGGGAGAATAAGTCCTAAAGTCCAACAGAAGAGCAGAGCGACAGTGGCTCACACCAGTTTATGTGGCTCCCAAAGAACCAGAAGAAATGAATTCAAAGAAAGGATAAAGTATAATGATGGAGAAATGTAACGTCTCTGATTTGATCCCTACATCTCGTGTGTACGCAGCGAATCATTACACTGTATCCCAGCCGTCCGGATAATTTACATGTCAGTTGAAAAACAATAAGTAAATGACCATTACAAAGTGTTTTTAAAAAGTGATCGCAAGGTCATGGACTTGGTAATGTCCCAGCTGTGTCCTTGGGGTTAAAGTCATCATGCCAGGATTGTCTTCTCTCTCCCTAGCATGAGAAGCTGAAAGAGCAAATGTGATTCAAAATGCACAATAGATATTGTAAAATGGGAAGAAAATTCAAAAGGAAAGAGAAATTGGCCTTGGGGAGTGGAAAAAAGGAGGAAGGGAGGGAAAAGCAAACAAGCAAAACAAATGTACATACACAGAGTTGACAGTTAAAGTAGTTACACTACTAATTTCTCTGTTTATTGAAAAGATAGTTTGGTGCTAATATTGTTTAAAGAATTAAGTGCTGATGTCTCATACCCTGAATAAACAATTTAAAGATAACAATAAACAATATAGTAGCCATTCTTACCTTCCTATCATATTGTTTTGGAATCTATTTCTGTTTCTTTTTATTTAAAATTTAAAAAATAGGTTGTCATCTCTCAGAGCACCCCATCTGTGTCATTCACAGCTGCGCTCCTCACACTGACCAAAGTTCACGTCAGCGTCAGCGTCCGGCTTGGCGCTTCTCTTTGGCTCAGCCTGTGACTGTGGTCAAAGTCAATCTCTGACAGTTTCCTGTTACTTTTCTGCTCTCTTGCAAGCAGATTGCTTCTAGGATGTCTCCCACCAGGATGCCTCAGGACAGTGCTAGGGCTGGGGAGACGGATACCAAAGAGCCTCTCCTGGGCTGGAGTCGCTGCTGGGCAGGAATTGTCAATGAGCACACTGATAAAGGTGTGAAGGACTCTCAGGCGTGGAATCCAGCAGTCAGGGCAGACCTCTGAGAGAGGGCGCCAGTTAGAAGTGGATTCTGGCCAGCTGCAAAGAAGTGAGCTCTTGAGAAAAGAGTCTAGCACCTGAAGAGCCTTGCAGGCTGATTTAATGAGTTTTGCTGCCGGTCTGGAGGTGACAGGGACCCCGAAGATAATGCCAAGTAAGGGAATGACATAGTCACACTTCACATTTAAAACCCGTGGCTTGAGCTGCGAGAAGTGGGGAAAGGATGTGGCTTTGGTTGCTGTCCCTGCACAGTGACTCGCTGCACACAGCGGCTTAAATAACAGTGTATCTTTTGGAGGACCGCATTGGGATTTCCAGAGCTTTAGAGCTAGGGGGCTTTGGCTGCGGGTCTCTCGGGGGCTCCTGTGAGGACATTCGGTGACTCATTTCCAGGTGGCTCACTGGCCTGCTGCCAAGTGGTGCCTGTTGTTGGGGGGTCACTGCTTGCCTGCATGAACCTGTCACAGGCTGTCAGCTACTAGGTAGGTCATTTTCAAGGCAGTGGCTTCTGCTCTCAGGGAGACGGGACAAACCGCTTGCAACGACTGATTCATTGATTGCTGCCAGGGCTCAAAGGCAAGGCCTTCACACCAAGCTACATTCACAGTCTTTGCTTACTTTTTAGTTTGAGACAGGCCTTGCCGAGTTGTGTAAGCGGGACTTGAACTTGTGCATCTGCTGCTTCCGCCACCCAAGGGGTGAGTGAGTCTTTACATGACTGTTAATGTTCTATCAACATGTAGGTTTGCGAGAAGGCTCTCCAGAGAAACATAGACGGGATGAGCCCACAATCATCAAGTCACTCTGACACATTCTTTTTATGTGATCTAAAGCCAACTTTACCATTATAACACCAAATTTTCCTCCCAGAAGTACTCCTGGCCAACACAATTTTCAATGTTTTGAACCATTTTCCCACCAGTTTTGGCGTACTCGATGTAGGACCTTTGACTGATCCTGCTCAGCAACAGGCCCCCTCAGCTTATAGCAATGACCTTTTCTGTATAAGGCTGAGGCCATCCCCTTCATGGGAGCCGCACTTTTCTCTGGCCACAGACACTGTAGGGAGCCTTACCCCCATGCTGCAAGTAAGGCACCTCTCTTCACAGCTGTGTCCTGGTTCTGATCTGCTTTGTCCTCACTTGTCCTCTAGTGTGCTTTGGGACCTCACCTCGGGAATCCTGTATGGTCACTTCAGCCACATGTGGGAGACAGTTATAGCCTCCCAAAAGCTGGGATTACAGGTGCCCATGCCCAGTCTCAATCACTGTCTCAGTGCGGCCCAGAGGTGGGTTCAGCACGGGAGGCCCAGGAATTGAACCCCTGGCCCCTGTGCCAGCTTGCAGGCACTTTAATCCACTGAGCTATTTGGGCAGCCCTTGGAAGTTTTAAAAGAAGAGGCTATCTTGTGATACAGTTGAGGAAGAAAAGGCCTTGCAGCCTAACTCAAAAGCAGTGAGAACAGGCACAGCCTTGAGAGCCATTAAGGTGCTGGCGTCCATGTCCATGGGGCTTGCCCACCATCTGCGATCAGTCTGAGCTGCGGGCAGCATGGAGAGGTGCTGTCCGCAGGGGGATGTGAACAATGAGTTTGTATTAACAGAGAGATGCCTCTGTATGGTGAAATGGGCTTTTCACATAGGCAAGGACACCGGTGCAGCTGGGGTTTATAAGCATGATAACTACAGTTGCAAATGAGAGGACGTTGCTAAATGAAGTGGCGGAGAGTGGCCCCTGGACTCTACTTACTAATGCTGCTGGCTGTGGTCCAGGGACTTTCGGGGTAGGTGGGCATGTATTTAACTGTCTGCCTGACCACATGGCTAGTGGCTACCTCTAGTAGAGTTATCTACCTAGTTACAGGTTGGATGACAGACAGCAGTGTGAGGCCCTTAGCTTCTCTGCCTCAGTTTTGTCTTCCAGACACTAGGCACAATAGCCCCTAGCACCTGGAGCAGTGCAGGATTGAATGAAATAGTGGGGACACATGCTTTGTCTAGCCCATGGCATTTAGTAAGTGCTCAATGAAAGGTCATTATGGACATAGCAAATAACACTCTAGTGGGTGGGGCGTGGTGCAATAGGGCCATAAAAGCAAATTTGTAGAGAAGGGCTCATCTTAACTATTAATCCATTCATTCGTTTTAAATCTAGGGGTGCCCCTAGGCTTGATTTGAAGTCTAGTCTCAGTGATAGAGTGCCCCTAGACTTGATTTGGTCCCTCTGGCAGACCCAGAGGCCCCAAAATCTGTCTTACTTGTTTTATTTTTTATATATCACTAAATTGCCTGGGCAGAACTGAACTTTCCCGAGCTCCTGCTTCAGCCTCTCTCTGTGCTGGGATTACAGGTGTACAGCTCCGTGGCGGCTGACAAGAGGCTATGGAATCGGCTGTGAGGCCTTCTGAGGAGCTTTGGATAGAAAGGCTTAGAGCCTGTGCTGAGAGTCCCGGCAGGAAGGTGGCTTGGTGTCCTGATCGTGAGCAGATCTGCTGCAAGGCTGTCCACACGTGACCACCGCGCAGGACCACATAGATTTTATTTTGCCTTCTTCCTTTCTGGGTACTTAGAAACCACTGCATAGTTTGGTGGAGCTGATGGTGAAGGCTTGCTGTCCTCTCGTGGGGTCTGAGGAGAGCTTTGGGTAGGCAGTGGGGATGGACAGAGAGAGCCAAGGTTCTGGCTGACCCAGAGGCCCCTCTGTCGGCACCCTGTTTCTGATTGTCCCATCCCCCCCAGCTATTGGTGGGATAGCCAAGGAAAGACATGGCCTTCTGAACTGGCTCCAGGGAGGCATTCTTGCTCAGATGAAAAGAAACCCTTTGTCATGAAGCCTGTCACTGGAAGGATGTGTGAATGGGGCCTCTTCTTGTCTTTGGCTGGAGTAGCAGGGATGGGAGTGTTCACATGTACTTTGCTGGTGGGATCTGATGCTTGCCCGGGTCATGAGTGCTGTGCAGACCACGAGCACACGTGGCCGGAGCACCTGGGTGTCCTATCCTCTGGTCTCATTGACAATCTTGTCCAGGGACCACAGGTTCCCACCATCGCTTGCACATAAGTCTGGCAGCCCCTACTGGGGGAGAGCCCCTGAGGGGACCACCCAGCCCTGGCCTCCAGAAAATGCTCCACATCAAGATAGTAGAGCCCGATCATTCCCAGTGGCTTCCTCACATCGCAAGGAGACAGAAAACTCAAGACCTCTGGTCCACCCTGCTCCTCCCTGCTCATTCATTGAGCCAGGGACCAGAAATCTGGCAGGATCACAGGCTTTGTCAGATGGGAGCCATGGCGGTGAATAAAAAAAGTGAAACCAGATGTTCTTCCCTCCAGTTGCTTCATATCCACCGGGGGAAGGAGGGAGGAGGCTGTAAAAATGTCACAGTCCTTGATTCCCGAGGACCAGATTTACATGCCAAGTAACCTTGCTCTGTAAATCCACCACACTCACGAGCTCAGCTTCCGAAAGGGTAGGCCCAGCTGCGGTGTGGACGGACGGAGGAGGCGGGAGCCGAAGGGACGCGGGAGGGATGCGTGGGCAGGGAGCCTGGCCGTGAGTCCAGATTGCTTTCCAAGAACTTTAAAGTGGGCAAGTGATTTTACAAGTTTGGCTCGGACATTGGGCTTCTTAGGAGATAAGCCAAAGTCTTACATTTTAGCTGGAAAGAGAACTTGATTTCTGTTTGCAAAGTATTGGCAGATGCAGGGGAGCTCCTTGGAACGACCCTACGTATGCCATTGGCTCTGCAGGTTCAAGCGCAGGAAGGAGAATGAGGAGCGTGCCAGGGCCAGACCTCAAGAGCGCGCGGAGGCCGGAAGTCATCCTGGTGCTGTTGGAAGCCATCAGAACCCAGCTTTCCAAAGTTGGGCATGTTAGGGCATACATATGCAGTCCCAGCACTCTGGGAAACTGAGGTAGGAAGATAGCAAGTTCAAGCCCAGCCTGTTTCCAAATAAAAAATAACGAAGGGATCGTGCTTCATGAAACCCTGTTTCAAAATAAAAGGTACAAATGGCTGGAGATGTAGCTCAGTGTGTGAAGGGCGTGTGTTCAGTCTTCAGTACATGACACTCTCTGGTGGTCTAGTGGTTAGGATTCGGAGCTCTCAGTCTTCAGTACCACAGGTGCCTACATACATACATGTGAGAGTGCGTGCATGCGTGCGCGCGCGCACGCACACACACACACACACACACACACACACACACATTTTGCCAGCCATGGAGAAAACGGATTATGAGGCTATGAGTGGGAATGAAAGGAAGGAGACAACTCCAGAGGCTACAACAGATGTCTAAAGTCATGACAGTGGTCTGCACGAGGTGGATGCTGGGAGCAGAGAAGGGTGAACAGCCTCAGAGGTCAGCCCAGGAGGCAGTGGGAGAGCCAGTGGGGGCTGGCGAGAGCAGACAGGTCAACAGAAAGAGGATGGAGTTTGTTGAGAATATTAAGAGTTTCTTATTGGATGTGTAGAGTTAGAAACCCATGCTGGCATCGATGTGAGGGTTTCAGACTATTGGATATGAGTGTTTGGAGAGAGAAAGAGAGGTCAGAGCTGGGACATAATTTTTTTTTTTTTTTTTTTTTGGTGGAACCAAGGATTGAACTCAGGCCCTTGCCTTGCCAGGGAAGTACTTATTCTACTGAGCCATTTCCCTGGCCCCCAAATTTGTGAATCAAATCATAGAAGATGTTTAAAAAAGGAACTGTGGATAATAAGTAGGAGCAGAGCTTCTTGCCGGGCTATGGGTGCTCCTGCTGTGGACACTACTGCCACGGTCACCTTCTGCCTCTGTGTGGACCCTTACTAGGGCCAGGGCACCGCAGGCTGTGGCTGCTCATGCCCGCGTGGCCATAGCACGGTACCACAGCACCAGAGCCCCTTACCATCTTGACCCTAGATTGGCTGAATTCCTCTCAAGTTCTCCATTTCTTTCTTTTTGCATCATCTGGCTCAGATTTTCCACTCTCTTAACATTCTCCCAGCTTGTTGACATTTTTACAGTGGGCATAACCTTATTATCTGGTTATTAGTCACTCAATATCAATGACTGGCTTTTTCGTTCCATCCATGTTGCCTGAAGTGTGACACTGGTGGCTAGTCCATCCCAGTCACTAAGGCCCGACAGGTGGCTTCACCCGGCGCTTCTAGGTGTGTGTCTGACCAGCTGAAGGCCGGGGCATCACTGCTCACTGTGGGACTGGCCAGGACGTCACTTGGCTGCGCAGCCTGTTGACAAGAACACGGGTCCTGGCCTCCTGTTCTGTTCCTGCTTATTGCGTTTCATGCAATTTCCATTTTACAGAGAGACCATGTTTTGTATTTGTTCTAATTAAATAGTAGCAAATGTTCAGTTCAGTGGGTTCTTCATATGAAATGACTCAACAGCCTCCTCCCTCCTCGAAGGAAGTCCCAAAACAGATGTGAGCTCATATCATAGAGCTAAACACCGCACTTGTTTGACTGAAGCCAGCCCAGATGCTCCGGGACAGCTGAGTGTCACGCTGGGGGCTATTGCGGTCTCATGTGCAGCCCTGGCCCTGCAAACTTAATCCTGGGATGGGCCCTTTTTTACTCCACCTGTGACCCTCCATCTCCTGCTGAAGCCTTGAAGCACTTGAAGTCTGAAACAAACAAAGGGAGCCACTGCAAGGTTCCTTGTGGCCCTCCTTCCTCCTTAGAGTGCTTGGCATATGTCAAGATTTACAGCAAGAATTAAATACTCTTAGGGTATAGGATGCTGTCCCACTCAGGGAGCCTTGGTGCTAATAACTAGGGTGACAGTAAATGTGTGCAGTATGTGGAAAGAGTGCAAGATCAGATCACCCAGGGAGAGGGTGTGCAGCAAGGCCGAAACCAGCATGGGTCCCCCCAGGGAAGCACCCAAAGGGCACAGCAGTGGCAGGGAACTAGCTCCAGGAGAGGGGAGAAGGAAGGTGGTTGGGAAGAGGGGGGAGGGGACAGGACATCGTGGAAGTCGGTGGAGAAGTTCAGGTCAGTGCTGGAAGGAACAGCAGGGAGTAAGTTGACTGCAGAGTCATGGAGGTGCAGTGAAAGTCGGCAGCAATAGGTGACTTGAACAGGCGCTGGTCAGTGGGGAGATGAGGCATCCTGAGCTTAGAAAATGAGCCACAGAGGCACTGTGGAGGCTAGGTCTTAGCTACTTTTCTCTCATTGCTGAGACAAAAATTCCTGATACCCAAAGTTAAAGGGAGGAAAGTTTGATGTAGCTCACAGTTTGCAGAGGTTTTAGTTCATAATCTGCTGGCGCCAAGGCAGGGTAGATGGCAGACAGGCATCACAGAGGAGACACACTCTTTGTCCCCCTTATAGCTCATCCAGGCTACTTAGGGCAGACACTCACACCCTTAATCTAGTGTCCTTGACCCTAGCTCTGCACCATGAGTCCCATGAATCCGTCCCAGTGTCACATCCTCTAGGTGCAGCCATCTCTGCAGAAACCCCACCTACAACTGCATGAGGCTTTCAGGGCTATCTAAACATAAGCCATCATGGGCTTATGAGATGAGAATCTGGCAAGCAGAGCAGGAGGGGACAGTGGATCTGTGCATGGTTGAGGTTGGGATCCGGTCTGCTTGCTTTCGTACACTTAGTTTTCCTTGGAGGTATAGGTGGAGGTTTAATGGGATTTATTTCAAAGAGGAGACTCATGTGGAAGAAGGTTATGAGTGTCAGAGAAAGGTAGAGAAAGTAACACACTGACATCAACTTACTTTTCAAAACCAGCTGTGCCCATTGTGTGACTCCTCTGCCCACAACTTTCCAACTCAACCTTGTTCTCTGAGGCCCAATAAAACTGTCACAGCTCTGACCCTGAAGCTGTTTAGGGAAACTCTGTTATTGCTTAGAGATACATTATTTCTTTCTTATTCAAGGTTTTGCTTCTTGCTGTTTCAGTTACCAATGTTCAACTGTGGCCCCAAAATATGAAATATAAAATGCCAGAAGCAAGCAATTCACAAGCTTTAAATTGCACATCACTCAGCACAGCATGAGAAAATCTTGTGCAGTTTAACACCATCCCACCTTGGACACAAATGATCCCCTTGTCCAGCGTATCCATACTGTATATGCTACCTGCATTATAATCACTCAATAGATAGCTTTATTATCCAACTGTTGAAATATTATAGTGCTGGTGTTCAAGTAACCTTTATGTTATTAACAATTGCCCCAAAGTGTAAGAGTAGTAATGCTGGCATTTTTAAGAGTGGTATTTTTTAAGAGTAGTATTTTTAAGAGCAGTAATACTTCATGCATGATCTTCCTTAACTTAGCCATAGGCACTTAAGGTTCCTGCATGAGCTTGCTGGCCCACGTCTTTTTCAAGCCAACAACCTGGATGTACCACAGCTTATTTATCCATCTACCTGCCAAAAGACAACTTCGTAGCTTAAAAGTTTGGCAATTATGAATAAAAGCTCTATCCATTTGTGTCAGGGTTTTGTTTGGCCACATATTTTTAACTCATTTGGGCAAATGCCAAGAATGACTGCTGGGTCATGTGGTAAAACTATGTTTGGTTTGTGAGAGACTGCCACAGTGTCAGTGAAAAGATCTGTGTCATTTCTAATTCCCGCCAACAACGAGTGGGCGTCCCTGGGGCGCACATCCTCCCAGCATCTGGCGGTCTCAGGGTTTTGCATTTGAGTCATTCTAGCAGATGGGCAGTGGTCTCATCCTTTAATTTGCAACTCCCTGATGACAAATGGTGCTGGCTACATTCTCATATGCATGGATGTCACTGGATATCTTCTTTGATGAGGTGTCTGTTCTGGGTTTTGCCCATGTTTAATTTTTGTTGTTGTTATTTTCTTAGTCTAGAATTTAAAATTTCTTTGTATATTTTGGATAACTGTCCTGTATAAGATATGTCTTCTGAAAATATTTTCTCCCAGTTGGTGGCTTGTCTTCTCATTCTTGTGACAGTGTCTTTGGCAGAGAGTCTTAGTTTATATCATCTTATCAGTTATTTCTTCATAGTGGCTTTGGTGTCACGCCTAAAATTTGTCACCATACCTAAGATTGTCTAGATGGATGACAGTGAACCTTTTAGAGTTCTAATGCCAGACTACAATGCCAAGCCACTTATTTATTAAAGTGCCAACACTGTAATTAAACCTAAATATTGAGGGTTTAGTTTGGAAAACACTAACTCTATAGGAAATCTTTTGTCTTAGAAGAAAAACACAGTAACATATGTACCCCAGGTCTGCCGCTACTGATCTAGATGTTCTGCTGTCACCTTTTCAGAGTTTTATAGTTTTAAATGATCCATTTTTAGTTAGTTTTTGTGAAGGGTGTAAAGTCTGTGTTTAGATTGATTTTTTTTTTTTTTTTTCATTTGAATGTCTAGTTGTTTCAACTCTGCTTTTTTGAAAGGCTGCCCGATCTGGGCATGGTGGTCGATGCCTCTCATGCCAGCTCCTTGGGAAGCTGAGAAGGAGGATTGCAAGTTCAAGGGCACTTTGGGTTGCACAGTGATACCGTGTTGCAAGATAAATAAATACGTAAATACAAATAAGACTTTTGTTTTCCTTTGTCAAGAACTAGCTGCTACGCCAGGTACATGGCTCAGTGGAATAATCGCTTCCCTGGCAAGTGCAAGGGCCTAAGTTCAATCCCCAGTTCCAAAACACACACAAAAAAACTAGCTGCTTACAACTGTGTAGGCCTACTTCCGGGCTCTGCTCTGAGCTCCACTGGTCTGTAGCACTTTTATTTTGTTCCTTGTTTCTTATCCAATACTAGGACTGAGAACCCGTGGCCTGGCACATGCAAGGCAAGTGCTCTACCACTGAGATATATCTCCATTTTTATTTTTTTTATTTTTTTATTTTATTTTATTTTATTTTTAAGGGATAGAGTCCTGCATGCTGCCCAGCCTTCTGCTTCGGCTTTCAAGGAGAGGCTCAATTTTTGTTTTGGTTCTCACTTTGTCATGAGATGTGAGAAAGCCTAATTATTCACCCCGATCCTTCGATCCTTCCACATCGCAGCTATGCTAGCTCTTCTCGGGCTTGCCACACAGCCGTCATTTCTTCCTCAACTTGTTGACTTGGTTCTTTGGTTTCTGGATGCTACATACTTCATTTGCTGCACTTTTATTTCTATCTTTTCCTGAAATCCATCAACTATTAGCTCCTAGGCAAGGGCGCACGGAAGATACACACGGTCTTTGCATACCTTAAAGTTCTTTTATCTGCCTTCATTCTCGTTCAATAGTTTGGTTGAGGGCACAATGTAAGGTTATTTATTTATGTATCTAGCAGTGCCGGAGCTTAAAGCCAGGACCCTGTTGTGCTAGGTGAGTGGTCTGTTGCTGAGCTGCACTGCAGCCCCTCAACTCCATTCATTTAAAACTTTAAAGGCACCAATTATTTTCTTCTAACATCCAACATTGCTTTTTTTTTTTTTTTAAATCAACAATGGTTGTCATATTGTATATTGTTGTCTTCAGATTAGTTGTTCAGATTACCACATACAGGCATGGAAAATTGGTCAAAAAATTAGAAAGAAAAAAGAAAAAGAATTAAGCATCAACTGTTCCTTAGGATAGATCAGTAGAAATCAGCAGTACAATTATCCAAGCTATCCTGTATATACTCTTTCTTTCTTTCTTTCTTTCTTTCTTTCTTTCTTTCTTTCTTTCTTTCTTTCTTTCTTTCTTTTCTTTCTTGCTTTTTCTCTCCTTTCCCTCATCCCAGTTGTTCCTTCACTCTGAACAGTTTGAAGTCAATTTCAAGCTCATCCTTGTTCTTCTGTGTGGGATCTGGTTTCCTTCTTCTTTGGAAGTTCTAGGTTTCTCAATCTGTCCCTTGTGCTGTGACATTTTATGATGATAGGCCTCGGTATGTCATTCAGGGTATTTACTGAAATAAATTCAACTAAAGTAGATCACATGGTAAGTGTTTTTTTTTTTTTTTTTTAAAGGCTACATAGTAGGAAGTCCAGAGATGCAGACTGAATTGCATCTTCAGAGATGGAGAACTTGACTATAGCTTCCTCCTGATGATCAGGACTGGGTTCCATCTTAGCTGGGTTTTTCTGGCTAATACACAGGCTAGGTGACTGATAAAGACTAGAGGTGGATGTAGCTCGCTCCTTTGGAGGCTGAGCAGCACAGCAGCAGAGTGCTAACCCTGGGAGCCCCTTCCTGCTGCACCAGAGCAGGGGGAGGGTTCTGCGTGCTAAGGCAGAGTGTATATGCTAGCTGGGGTCTGTCTTCCTCTACTGACAAAGCTATTAATGCTGCCAGGTCGCACCTTTTCGTGACCTTTTCTAATCCTAACTACCTCTCCAAGGCCCCACCTCCAAGTCCTTCTGAACAGACTTTGGGGGCACATATTTCAACCTCAGCCCCAGGTTCACAGAACACATGGAGCTGTGCTTCTAGAGCCTTCTGTCCAGTCCCTGAACATCTTTGCATTCCTCAAATACTAAGTGAGCATTGACAAGAAGAAATGATAGCCTTTTGCTGAGCTACAGCCTAGAGCTCCAAAATGTAGTGGGGCTGTTGCTTACTTTCAAGGCTTCTTTTAGATCCAGCTGGCCAGTGGAAGGCAAGTGTATTTAGCAAACCCTGGCATGTATTTCCTGGGCCTAAGCGTTTTCAGGAACCTAAAACATCCTTTTGTCAGTGAACATTTTTAGAATCAAAATTTGTCTGGGTTGGGAAGCTCTTCCCTCTGTCTGAGTGAGGTCACAGTCACTTGGTCTGGTGACATGCATGAAACTCAAGAACCGACAACCACTGGGCCATAACGGTGGCGGGGGGAGGGGGCTCAATTTGATGGTCCTTTGCTGTCCCCTGTTGCCATGGTGTCCTGTCCTGCCGTCTGTTTTTTTTCTTGCTATCCTTGTACTTTTTCCTGCCATTCACTGAAAAAATTCTTACCATAATCTTTATCTATTTCCTCTAAACTTTTCTCTTGCCTCTGCATCTTTTTAACTTATTCAATGACTTATGTTTGGTTTTATCCTTCCTGATCCCTGTTTTGCTCACTTTAAAAAAATTTGTTTAAAAATTTTTTTGGTTCCTCTACCCTCTCTGTTCCAGCCCCAGTCCCCACAGGTCCTCCCCTCTCCTTCCCTAAAGGCTTCCACTTCCTCCTGGCCACTGATTGCAAGGCCTAGACCAGGTGGAAGGTCCTACAGAGGCTGTGGGCAGGGGTGTGAGGTGCTCTGGAAGGGAAGCTGATGGGGAGAGGCCTGACTATCAGAGTAGGGCCCCCCAGGAGAGAGGGCTTCTAGATTTTGTCTCACCTAACACATATGTCACCCATAAAGGTCACCCTTTACCAAATCTATTGGTCACTCAATGTCACACTAATACATATTTAAATGTTCTTTTTTTTTTTTTTTGCAGAACTGGGGATTGAATTCAGGCCCTTGTGCTTGCCAGAGAAGCACTTATTCTACTGAGCCATCTCCCTGGCCCTACTAGCACATATTTAGCAAAAATATCTTGGAAGACAAGGGAGTGGGCTGGGTTTAACAAGGAAATAGGTCACTCTCTTCACTTGGGTGAAAAAAAATGGAATTGCTCGAGTCCAAGATGGACTCTTGGAGCTGCAATGAGAAGCTCAAAAGGGTCTTAGCTAAAAGTAGGGTATAAAGGAGGCACCAGCTGCTTCGACACCCCTCCCATCCAGCTTGTTTGAAGCAGGGCTCACTCAAAAATCACAAAGTCTGGAATGAGCTGGGCTGATCGGGCCCTGCAACCTCCAGGAAATTGCCACCATCTGCATTTTGTCAAAAGCAACCCGCACAGGTGGGCAGAAGCAGGGATGGCCAGGGAGGTGCCATAAAAGGACACGCTATTCAAGGACACTTACTCATGGCAGGGGACATGGTTCTTGCATCTTATCTGCATTATTTGATTTAATCCCTTCGACACTAGGAAGTAGGTCTTGACCGCTCTCATCTTGGAGGTGAAGAGATGGGCTCAGGGAAGTGGAGACTGTGTCCGATATAACAGCAGTGCAGAAGGAATCCTCTTGGGTGTACGGGATAAAAGACCTTATGGGTCGAGGGACCATGTAGTGCATGTTTAATGTGGACACGGAGGGTGGATTGCGGCTGAGCAGCTTCTTCCTTTATGGCCCAGGGTAAGGGAAGGTAATGCCTGCAGTCTCTGTACGGGAAACACACAGCAATGAGACAGAAAGGAGGGGTCCCAGCCGAAAACAACAGAGCTGTCTTCTCTATTGAGATGGAATCATTCAAAAAAAAAAATCCTACAAATATTCATACAACATAATTTTTTTTTTTTTTTTTTGGCAGAACCAGGGATTGAACTCAGGCCCTTGCGCTTGCCAGGGAAGCGCTTATTCCACTGAGCCATCTCCCCGGCCCATGCAACATAATTTTTAAGCTGTTTAATAATTTTATTTGCAATTTATCAGAAGAATTTTGTACAAAAAAGTGTCAACTTGATGCTTGGATCACAGTACGCAGCATGTTTGTTTCAAGTGCCCAGGTGAGTGGGATGCTTCAGTCCATCCTGCCCTCCTGTGACAGCAAGCAACGTCACTTAATATTTAACACTTACAGTAGAAAGGTTTGGATCCATTTGTATTTCTTCCAGCTTTTCAACTGCTGTCCTTGGGAAGTTTAGTCTGCACACCTCGACAATGTAGTTGAAAATTAGAACCAGCCCCCTCAGAGGTGAGGTTCCGCATCTCCTCCAAGCTGTGAGTGCCACATCTACAATCGGCTCGCTCCCAATTTATAAGCTACCTAATTCACTGTTGACTGAAACCAGTGAATTAAATCTACAGGGAAAAGAATCTCAGGGTCAGGCGTGGAGGAACAAAGGTACAGAATTGGGGGTGCTTGGAAGATCCAGGGTACCCTGTGAAGAGGGGCTGAAAATGAGATATTTGTGACATGCTCAACAAACACTAATTACCACCTAAAGAAAGGTCACACATGGCCACAGACTGAAGGACAGCATTGTGCAGGGACCAAGGACGTTTGAACTTCTCCTGCCCTGCATGGTTCAGGGTGAGTGGGTGGAGCGACCTCTCTAGATCAGAGGGTATAAAATAAACCCCGGAGCATGTGGAGAAAGAGCTGAGAACCCCACCCTGTTCCAGCCCTGAGCTTGGGAGTATGCACCCAGACTACCACTTGGCCACCTGTCACCTTCAGCTGGACACTTCATCTGCGAGGCCTTCTGAGGCCAGAGCCTGCCACAAAAGGTTTTTCCTTCAGAAGGTGACGGGAAGGCTGTCGAGGAGCTCAAGAGAAGTAAACGGAGATGGGGATGGCACAGGCCCCCGCCCCCGCCTGGGTGGCTCACCCCGAGGTGGGCCTATCCAGAGCCCCAGCCGCGTTCGGAGCCCTCTTCTTCAGGAGGAACAGAGGTTCCTGGGTCGGAGGGCCGGTGGAGCCCATCCCCTTTGCCCCAGGGCCCTGATGGCCTGGGACTGCTCGGGCAAGGCGGGAAGCCCCGTTCTTACCTAAGGAGCTCCTGAGCCAAGCGCTGGTCTCAAAACTGGGTCAGCTCAAAGGCAGGCACCAAGGAGCTATCTCGAGCGCTCAGATCAGATTTCGCCCTTTCCTGTCAAGCCCAGCCATGCCCTAGCCACAGGCAGCACCAGCGCGCTTCTGTCTCCACTCCCGGGAGTCCAGGAGCGCAATATGCCCTGGCGAGGCTCTGGCCGCACTCCTTGGACCCCTTTTCGCAGCTCTCTGGGCTCCCTGGCCAAGGTCTGGACTGTCTCGCGAGGAGGCGAGGGTTGCAAGCCTGGCCTTCCTGGAGCAGCGTTTCCACTGGACGAGGGCCTCCTCTCCACCCTACTAGGTCTCCAGCTTGCTCTTGAGCAGACGCTGGAGCCCCAGTGCCTTTGCAGTTACAGACCCCGCGTAACCTAGGGGTGGCCGGGAGTCCGCTCTCCATGAGGCAGGCGCGTGCTGCCCTCTAACGGTGCTGCCTCGCCAGTTCCCCCAGCACCCGGCACCGGCGCCAGGTCTCCTTGCAGGGAGGGCCCTGGGGCCAGGTTTCCTTCCCCTTGGGTCTCTACAGTTGCTTAAAGGAGCAGCCGCTTCTCCTTGTAAAGATGCCCCGAGACGGGCAGTTCTAGCGAAGCCGCGTGGAAGGAATAAGCCTTTCCTAAACTCCACCAGCAGGAGGGCTCGTGGGCTCCTCGTTGTCTTTGCAGAGGCCCGAGGCGGTCGGTACGTGCACAAAAGGGGCTTCCTTTTACTGCCCTCCCCTGGGGGGACACAGGACTGTGGGGGTGGAGCGGACTGTGCAGAGCCACTCTCGGACTCCCCTTTGGAGCCTGGAGAGCCAACTCGAAAGCCAAACAAGAACCTCTTGCAAAACCATCTGCCGGGTTAATGTTTGAGGAACCTGCAGACAGTGGCTGGACGCGGTCCAGTTCTGCTTAGAGGGGAATCCAGCACTCCATGGAGGAGCGAAGTTCACAGGAGCAGGCCGGGCTTGGGGCTCGCTTCTGTTTGGGAAGCCAAGAAGGTTGGTCCGGAAGTTAAGGCAAGATGCGGAAGAGGCAGCAGCCCCTCGCACAAGCCCAGATCTGCACCCTGGCTGGGCAGGAAACAGCGTGGCCGTTTGGGAGGCTTCTGAGGACCAGAGTTAGAGCAGCCGCGCCTGGTGGACCTTGTTCAGCTTCTCAGCGGTGTGAGCTCTGCGGTCACAGAGCTCAGGGAGCTCTTTTGTGAAAACGCTACTCTCTTGGAAGGCCAGCTACACCGGAAGTGGAGAAGGGTGGATGGGAATTGGAGGGAACCAGCTTCGTTTGCCCTGGAAGGTCAATCAAATCCCTTTTCTACCCTCATACAAGTGGAAAAGAAGATCCCCCTGCTCCCATTTTTAAGCGCTATTTGGATCTTCAGTTGCAAAGCCTCACATTGGGATGCGAGGCTCTTACTCCTTGCCCCACTCAGCTTTAAAGAATGAAGTTCCCCCCATTATTCTGAACAAATTGTGAAAAAGAAATTTAAATAAAAGTTTCTCTTTTTTTTTCTTTTTTTTTTTTTTACAATTGTCTTTGGTTGCATGAGATTTGTTATTCAGCCCTAGAGCAGTATATAGGGCAGCTTTTTAAAGTAATAGGAGCCAGGCATGGTAGTGCACACCTGCATTCCCAGCTCTCAGCAAGCTGAGGTGGGATGATTGCCTTGAGTTCGAGATCAGCTTGAGCTACATGGTGAAACCCTGTCACATCAAACAGTAATAGCAGCCCTTGAGCATGCCAGCCCATGCTCCCTAGGGCCCTGGACACTGCTCCTGGCTGTGCAGTGGGTCCGGGGGAAGTGGGCTTTTAGCCTTGGCTCTCTCAAATGGACAGTGCTGGGTCTGAAATGATACCTTAATATCCTGGTGTTTTATAACTGCCTGTCATCCCCCAGCTGAAAGAAGGCCTGGTGTCTTTTTTTTTTTTTTTATTTTTTTTATTTTAGGGAAGGCTCTGCAGGGTGTTCAGGGTCTCACTACTGGATCGGACTCATAGGATCCACCTGTTTATAGCCTCCTAAGAGCTGGGATTGCAGGCATACACCACCTCGCCCAGTCTCAATTGCTGTCTCAGCAAGGCCCAGGGGCTGGGCTGGCACTGCAGGCCTGAGGATCAAACCCCAGCCCCTGTGCCTGCTTGCAGAAGCTTTAATCAGCTGAGCTAGTCAGCCAGCCCTCATGGTGTCATTTTGAGATGTGTTCTTCCATCTGCCTGGAGCCCATTTCCTCCACCCTGGCATTTCATTGGAAGCAGTTCCAGCCCTGGAAATACAAGTGTTCCCCAGAGCTGGGGCGTGCCGAACCGCACACATCTGCTCCCTGGTTTTATTTGGGTAAATAAATAAAAGGGCCCTGGGCTTGTATGCGATGTTTAAAACAAAAGATCGTAACCAGAGGGAGTCTAGAGACTCCTCTATTTTTACTGTCATTTTTACATTGCTGGGGTTGAACCCAGGACCTCCTGCATGGTAGGCAAGGGCTCTCTCACTGACCCACCTTCCCAGCCCTGAGTTCATACATCCCTCGCGATTCGTGATTGCGTGCTAAGGTTCTCCCCTCTGACGTTAAAGGAAGACAGAGAGATCCAAATGTTACAGTGCCCTGAGCAAATGTCACCCAGCAGGGGCGCTTCATCCCAGCAGGATGTCTGTGCGGCTCCGCACCCAGCAGCTGTGACAGGTAGCTCACTACATCCCGGAGAGCCTTGCGTCTGGACTCTGCTGCTTTTATGGGGTCTCAGGCAAGTTAGTACTGTGAGCCTCAGTTTCCTTCCTGGTGTGATGATGATGTGGGCACTAGATGGTATGGATTTAGTGCTCTGTGTATTGGAAGAAGTCATTGTGATTTATGTGTGTGTGTGTGTGTGTGTGTGTGTGCATGCGTGTGTGTATACGCGTGCTGAGGTGGCACCCAGGGACTCAGGCATGCTAGGCCAGCACTGCATCCCTGATAGCTACACTTCCAGCCCTCCACTATGTTTGTAAAGTCTGCATGAATGGGATGGGATAGTAGTGAACACAGAACTGGCTCCAGTGAGTTCTGGACTGGTTTGGGGCTTATGCTCAGGTGAGAGAAGGAATTTAGGATCAGGCAGAAAGAAAATCTTCAGCAGAGGAGGAGGCAGAGAGCGAGGAGCCTTGGGACCTCTGGTGGAAAAAACAGCTCGGCTCATAGCCTGGGTCACACGAAGAGCAGTCAGAGAAAGTGGAAGAAATCCCTAAGATGCCAACCTGGAATAGGTCCTGACAGCACCAGGCTTCAGAGCAGAAACGTTCAGAGAGAAGTGCTGACTGCCAGTGGAAAAGGGGAGCGGTGGGCCCCACTGGGAAGCCTTCCAAAGCCACCAGTCTGAGAGGCGAACCAGAGCGACAGGCAGCGAGCACCTGATTAATGAGCAAGCTTGGGCTGGCTCAGGTCAGCGTGCACCTGTGATTTACCTGACTCCTGCCAGGCTGTAGCCTGGGACTGCCACATATGCCCTTGTTCTTCCCTCAAACTGCCACTCAAAGCCTGGATTGTGCTCAGCAGCTCCGGGGGGACTTCTCGGAGAAAGCTTTTTAAACGAGCATCTGACTTTTGTGGGAGTGCTTGTTTTTGCCCATGTGCAAAAATGGCCATGAAAACAAAAACTAAAGTTGCTTTATCAAGTTGGGAGCGCTAGAAGCCATTAGATGCAGAGGCCAACCCAAGTTAGCTATCTCTTGTTACAGACCTAAGATTCTCTTTCAGCGTTGTGAACTCTTTTTTGTATGTTAGGTTAATTTTGTATATATCATTTTTCAAACTCATAAAGTATGACATGAATTTTGGAAAATGCTCAAATCCTAAATGTATAGTTTGATAAAAATTTGTAAATTGAAAACACTCCTGCAAGCAGCATGTAAACAAGAAACAACCTGGAGGGGAAGCCTTCTCCCACCCTTTCTGCAGCCCCGGTCCCCAGTTCAGTTGGCCTATAATGCCCTCTCTTTACGAAAAGGTGTCTTTTGTTCAATCCTGAGAATGGAGCCCAGGGCCTGGCACGCTGGGCAAATGCTCTACTGCTGAGCTATACCTTCCACTGTGGAATCCTAAGCACACCACACACTTTATCATTTTAACTTTGTCATCTTAATTTTATGCATGCAGTTTAGTGGCATAAGTACATTCACATCATTGTATGACCATGGCCACCTCCCATGCCCAGCATGTTTTATCTTCCAAAACCTACTGTGAAATGCGAACGCCTTTTCCCTCTGCTCCCAGCCCTCAGCAGCCATTCTCCTTTCTGCCTCTGAGTTTGGCCACTCTAGGGATTTCATGTAAGGAAATCCATACTGCATTTATCCTTCTGTACCTGGCTTACATCACCAAGCATAATGTCATCAAGTGCCATCCTTTTTAAAGATGAAAATGGATCCCATGATGTGCATCTGTTCCTGTGGGGGTGAGCCCTTGAGGAGCTCCTGTCTGGCTTCTGTGAATGATGCTGCAAAGAACGAAGGGGCGCATGTATGTCCTGGTAGCCCAGATTCTAGGCAGGTAGGCAGGCTGCATCTCTATGTGGGAATGGAATTAGTTGCTACATTATGCAACAGTTTTATGTCAAATTGTTTTAAGAATGGCCATGCTGGTTTTCCAAAACTAGTTTGTCCATTTTTAAGCTTTATATTCATGGACTCATTCAGGACATACTGTTGTGTCTGCCTCTTATTTATGCACCTTCGACTTTCCTCTAACTCAACTTTCTCTCGAGTTTATGAAATCCAATTTTTGTTGCTGTAAGTGCACCCACATGGGTGGTGGTGGTGGTGGTGGTGGTGGTGGTGGTGGTGGTGTGTGTGTGTGTGTGTGTGTGTGTGTGTTTCTAGAGACAGACCCAGGGCTTTGTACATGCTAGGCAACCTGTTCACCACTGAGCTATTATTTATTATCCCTTTAATAAAATTTTAACATGCATGCAAAGTTGTAAGACATCATAATTCACTGGATTTTTGTGTGCTTCATAGTCTTTCTTACTGAGTTACATGTTTTAATAAAGTAAATCCTTCCAGCTCTGTAATTATCTGTGCAAAACTCTGCAAGATAATTGAGTGGAGGACTGCCATGGTGGTACCTGTCTGTAATCCCTGCATTCGAGAGGCTGAGACAGGAGGATCACAGAGAGTTTGAGGCCAGCTGGCTCAACTACAAAGCAAGACCCTGTCTCAAAACACAAAATGAAAAACAATCAAGGATTACTGAGTAGAGTAGTACATTTCTTCCCTAAAGCTCACCAGCAACCTTTGCTGAAAGTCTTTGATGAAGCTGTCCCGGGGTGGGGGCTGTGGACTCCCACACTCTGCTTCTGTGCCTGGTGAACTTCACACCATGTCTACAGGCATCTGAGTGGAGACCACTGCACAGATCCAGGGTGGGGCCTCGTGGATGGCATCCTTTCGACTTTTAAGAGTACTATAACTTTATGAAAGTACTTTGCTCAGCCATTCAGTTTTGTTGCTGGTAAGCACTCTGTCTGATAAGATAACTTGGCATTGGCATACCTCCTCTAAACTTGCAGTTCTCGTGAACCCCTCTGTCCAGAACCACTCAAACAAAACAAAACAAACCAAAGCAAAATAAATGCAGGTAAAGCCAGCTAGTTGCAGTACTCTTAAGCCCCTCTGGATAATACTGAATACTTTTTTAAAAAACATCACTTCTGCAGGCTGCTGACAAGGAAAAGCCTCACGTAGGTCAGATGACCTGGCTTAGCCACCTGTTTCCCTCCACTTCTATCATGTCTGTGGAAGTGTTCCAGGGAGTGGCCTCGAGCTGTTGGAGGCTGGTGACCACATCGTAGCCTGCACTCCTTCAGAGGAAGAAGTGGTTATGAATAGAAAGGAGGGCCTGGCTGCCTCACTGTCTCTCCTGATGCCACCAGCCTGTGAGGTGCACAGAGGCCAGTCTCTCTCCATGCTCTCTGCAGTCTCAGGACAGAGCATGGAATAGGAGTGACTCGAGATTTATTTAGGTGGAGTCCAGGGTCCCGCGCCGGAGACTCCCTCCTCTGACACTCTCCAGACATGTGATACCGAGTGCACTTGGCACCACTGAGCCTGTTTCCCCATTGGTGGCAACACTATAATCTATGAAGATCTTACATTACGTTTTGTCTGCTGTCTTTTCTATGTACTCATGCTCAGAGAGCTGCGCATCTCACTGGGAGATTTCTGGTGCAGGACTAAACGCAAATCTCCCTCAAATCCAAACCTGCTCTTGTGGACCTTAGTCACTTGGACACCACGATGGAGTCTTCCCAAGGATGGGTGTGTGTCTGGAGGAGGCAGATGAAGCCAGTGCTTGGGCTCAGTTCTGTTTCCAGTGAGGGGAGCACACTGCCCAGCAGAGGTTGAAGGTCCTTTTCTGTGACAAGGATGGAGTGAGGAGTTGATGTGTCCCATAGCTGCTATCTGTTGCCATAACCTGAGAGGAAGGTTTCGCTTGGCTGATGGTTTCAAGAGTCTAGTTCATGGTTATGTGGCCCCGTTGACATTGGGGCTGTGATGAGGGAGCACATCAAGGAGGGGAGTTTGGCGGCTGGGAAGCAAATGAGAGACAGGAAGGAGCCTGAGTGCCGATACCCCCTTTGCTGTGTACCTGCAGTGGCCTGAACGCCTCCCGCTAGGCCCCACCTCCTACAGTTTCTACCTCTGGCTCCTGCAATGTGCCACAGGATGAAGCCAAGCCTGGGGTCACGTCACTATCATTGTTAGGCTTTCCAGAGGAAGCCCAGGAATCCTGGAAGGTGGCCAGACCTTGGAAGAGAATGGTCACTTGGTGGCTCCTGTAACACATTGGCCTCCCTAAGGTAGTGGCAGTCCCTGATAATGACATATCAGAGAGGACCTGCAGGCCAGGAAACCAGAGAAGCCAGCTCCAAGGTTCTCCTTTGCTTATGCTTCTGGGACTTTTCTAACAACTGCAGACGTTGGGATGAGACATGATAATGGGTCCAAAGGGCCAAGATTGAGCCTCTGAGGGCCCCAGTGGCATTTAGGATAACTTCTTGTGGCCCGTTTCTGAGGCAGAAATCCCTGGTGGCTGCATGTAAAACAGAAATCTTTATGTGCAGACCACGACTACTGTGGGCATGAAGTCCATGTCTGTGAAAAGCACAGAGTGGTAGTGACGTGCCCAGCATGACTGGGAGCCAGCGCTCCTGTCTCCGGAGGTAGAGCGGAAACTGCACGGCGAAGCTGGCTTCCCCGGGCTCCCGTGTGGGGTGTGCCGGGCTGTGTATCCATCAGCCAAGGCAGGATGTTGACAGTTGGGGCTGCTTCCTTTGTGGGATGGGTAGGGCGTTGCCTCTAAGGGCTGACGTGCACATTGCTTAATTTATCAAAGACAAGAAAGACTCAAATGCTCTCCGGTTAGATCTTTGAAAAATCTTCTGATAGGTGCTCGTGTCCACACTCGGTTACACTTTGGTTGTCAGCACAGAGGGCTGGAAAAACAGTTCCTCATTCTTGCAGGGAATTTGAGATATCCATGCAGGAAGGACTGGAGTCTGCCACCAGCCCCAGGCTGGCCAGTGAAAACCTAAAGCGGATGCAATGCGAGTCATAGCCATTATTCCATTTTTTTTTAGTAGCCACGATAAAAAGATAAAAAGTGAAACAAAGAAAGAAGTGAAATGAATTCTTATATTCCATTTCATCTAATACATTGAAATGGGCATCACTACAATATGTAAACACATAAAGTATAAAATATATAAAATATAATGTAAATATATCTTTGACGAAGGTAGCTTACTTGCTTTTTGATTATTTTTTCCTCTTAAATGCCTGACATGCAGGGTACGTTGTATACCTAGAGAACATCTCAGTTCAGATGGCCACGTGGTCAGGACCACCCATGACTTTGGGACTGGGCAGCTCAGGACTGCACCATCTCTCAGGCCCAGGAGACACACTGCAAGGGGGAGCGCTTGCAGGGGAGGCTCAGATGTTACCCAGGGCCTCACAGTGCACAGGACAGACCTCACCACCAAGCACCATCAGGCCCAACACTGACGAGGGCACAGACTGAGAAAGGCTGGTTTGGCCCAAGTCCTCCCTTAAGGCCACAATGTGGGTAGGCATCCCCAAAAGGCCCACGTGGAAAGGGGTGGCCCCAATGGCTGGTGCTACTAGGGGGTGGTGGAACCTCTGAAAGACAAGGCCTAGTGGGACACCACTGCAGGATGCCAGTCTCCTTCTCCGTCTCTTCATTGCTTCCTGGCCACCACGGGGTAAGCATCTTGTTCCACCACTGCCGCATACTCCCAGCTATTGTGCAGTTTCACTGTGGGCCCAGAACGATGGGGATCAGTCAACCACAGACTGAAACATCCAAAACTGTGAGCCAACATAAACTTTTTCTCTTTATAAGCCAATTTTCTCAGGTGTTTTACAGTAACAGCAGGATGTCCCACCTGCCCTTCCTCCCTCCCTCCCTCCCTTCCTTTTTTCCTTCCTTCTCTCCCTCCCTTCCCTCCTCTCCCTCCCCTTTCTCCTGCCCTCTTCTGCCTCTCCCTCTCTTCCTTTCACAGTAGTCAAAATGAGTTACCATGACCCAAATGTTAGCAGCACTGATGCTGGCCCCCAGGCATCCCCCTGTCATCCTTGCCCCACGCTGAGCCCCAAGCACCCCCGTGTCATCCTTGCCCCACGCTGAGCCCCAGGCACCCCCGTGTCATCCTTGCCCCATGCTGAGCCCCAGGCACCCCCGTGTCATCCTTGCCCCACACTGAACCCAGGCACCCCCGTGTCATCCTTGCCCCACGCTGAGCCCCAGGCACCCCCTTGTCATCCTTGCCTCCTCTTTGCATGCAGTTTGCAGCAGGTGTCCCTATCCTTTGCTCAACACAGCTCAGGAGAGGAATATAAATGGCAGGACACAGGCCACATGCAAAAGATTATGCTTCCCAAAGTGCCTCTGCACAGAATTTTCTTTTTTGTTTCATCAAAATTTAGGGAAAATTCATGCATTTGTGAGAACCTGAAGTCTGGCCCAAGACACAAAGGGAATGCTGAACCCAGTGAGCCTGCTGCACTGCTACCCAGCCGGCGCTGGGCCAGGCCTTCCGAGCACGGGTGTCAGGGAGTGTCTTGCAGTGAACGTGGATTTCCTACTCAACTACAGGAGGACCTGGGACAGTTTTCTGAAAGTCTTGTTGAACAGTTATGCTCATTAATCCATAAAAAGTACTTAGCAATAAACACAAGCTGCCGCTTCAACATGCACCGACCAGCTGTGTTGCCCTTTTCTTTTGTGGTCTCCATAATCCCAATAGATGTGGTAAGCAATTACTACACTTACCATATTTGAAGTTTTTATATAGTTACCCTATTTTACCATATTTACCATATTTGAAGTTTTTACAGAACTGGACATGGGCTGGCCAAATAGCTCAGTGGATTAAAGTGCCTACAAACAGGGGCTGGGGGTTTGATCCCTTGGCCTGCTGTGCCGACCCCACCCCTGGAGCACACCGAGACGGCCACTGAGATTGGGCGTGGTGGCCTGCGCCTGTAATCCCAGCTCTTGGGCGGCTGTAAACAGGCGGATCACTACGAATCCAATCTAATAGTGAGACCCTGAACACCCTATAGACCCTTCCCTAAAAACAAAACAAAACAAAACAAAACAAAACAAAACAAAAAACAGAACTGGACAGGTGTATGAGTGACTGAATGAATGTCACAGATCAGTTTAAGATATAAACTAGCTTTTGTTCTTTGTTTCATTGTTTTGTGGTAGTATTGAGGATTAAGCCACAGGAATGACAAGTGACATCCCCAGCCCTTTTGTTTTACTTCACTTCAACACAGGGGCTTGCTGAGTCACTAAGTTGCCCAGGCTGGCCTCGAACTTGCAATCCTCCTACCTGGGCCTCCTAAGCATCGCCATGTGTTTGACTGATAAATCATCTACTTGTTTTACAGCTGCTCTGCACCGGCCCTTGTCCTCCTTGGCTGGTGTCCCTACTTCCTCCTTCCTGCCTCACATTCCATATTTCTGCATTTATTTCTGAAACCACTTTGGGAATATTGTGCCATCTTAGTTCTCTGGAAGCTCCACGTCCAGGGACTCCTAGGAAAAACTTCCTTTCGCTGTGTCCCATGCTCCTAGGGAAATTGAGACCTCCCTTCCGTTTTGAACTCTAGAATCACTCGGAGCCCATTCATCCTCCACAGGGAGAAGTAACCCTTTCTGTGTGTTTCTTCTACCCAAAAGCCCTTGGCCCGAGCTGACTCCTTGTTGGCAATCTTTGACTTGGTTTGTGTTTCATTTGGAGACTATGGCTTGTTTTCGTCCCCTTCGTGTGTTCGGGGGCTCATTCACCCAGGCGATGAGGAAGCAGAGCTCAAGCTGGCCGTATCTGTTTGGTCACGAGTGTGTGGTAACGACGGAGCTGGAGAGGAGGTGGAAGCCGTTGGAAAACGAGATTGAAGGAAAGGCCGAGTGGCTCTCCTGCCTGGCTCAGACCCAGCCTGTCATGGTAATTGTAGGGTGACAGCCAGAATTTGGTCCCTCAAAGATGCAGAGATGTCGTGGGTTGAGAGACACTTGGGGATTCCTGGCCCTTTGACCCAGGGATGCAGCCTGAGTCCGGGATGCTGGCTTTCTCACCCCATTGGTGGAAGCCTGATTTCTCCTGCTTCTATGAACATGAGTCAGCTCATTGGGCTCCAGACATCAGACTCAGCCTTCAGGAGTAGAAAGTATGGTATTGTATAGCCAACAACTAGAGAATTATCCTGGAAAAGATAGCAAGTGCCCTGCACATTCTTGGGAGCCGGGTGGGTCTCTCCAGGGGCCTCCGGCTGGGAGTTTGAATCCTTGTTCACACTTGGGGCTTGAGGCGAGACCACAGCACAGCACTAGTCCCTGGGCCAGGTGCTCACAGAGTTAGGTATCTTTAGAGAGGGTAGCAGCCGAGCACAATGCTGTTCTGTCCACTGCCTAAGTACGGAGTCAGCCCTTTGTGGCTGTTTTCCTCTGGGAAGTAAGGGACAGTTTTTTATAAACTTTCTCTTTATTCTACACACAATGTTCTTCTTAAGTGAGGTGACATGGTGACGCTCAGTCTAGAGATCTGCCTTGAGGCCCCGCAGACCACTGCAGATCACTCAGGAGGGCTCTGTTGGGTCTCAAAGTCTCTTGCTGTCCACCGGCTCAGCAGTGCCTTGAGGTGGGCGGCAGATGAGTCCCCTCTCCCCACTGCTGTGCAGCTGCTTGCTGGCTCCCTCCTGTGCAGGCCTGTTCCACAGCTAGACCAGGGTACGTGCTGCTGCGCCACCCAGCTTTGTGCTTGGAGAGATGCTGGGGCCACGCAGGCCCCACGAGGCAAGCCGCAGGGTCAGTAGCAGAGTGCCTTCCCTGTGCTTCCAGGACTCTATTTTGCAGCCATTTTTGCTGTCCCAGCACATGGCCTTAGCTGAATCTTAATGCAAACAGATCTTTGATGGGGACGAGTATTTCAGATGCCCTCAGATGTGGTTTCAGAGCACCGCTGACCTGGCTTCCCAGCCGCTGCCGAACAGCCATGCACTCTTGGAAGAGGTGCTGAAACCGTGGCCATCCACGGCATATCACATCTCCCTCTTTCTGCTGATTCTGTTCTAAATTTAAGAGACAATGCCACATTTTGGCAGCGGGTGCATGCCTGAGAGTGTCATTTTCTAGCGAGCATAAACAAAACCTGATGTTCTAGCTGGATTTATTTTTTCTGGACTTTCTTGTATTGTGACTTTAAAAAGTTGGGAGTGCAGAAACCCTCCAGAAGACAGGCCGGTGTTTTACAACACACAAATGGATCCTAAAACCATCCATCTCCCATCTTGCCTGTGTTTTAGGACTGTGAAGCCAACAGAGCAGTAAAACCAGTTCTGTGTGGAGCTTCTGCCTCCCGCAAAGCCAGCCCCCTCGAGCTGGAGGTGTCTGCTGGCTCCCGGTGCTGCCCAGGCCCCTGCGAGACACACTGTTCACTTCTGCACGCCTCACAGCATCTCCTGAAAAGAAATCACACCCAGCCTCCCTGGGCCGGCCTCCCTCTCCTTGTACACTGGTTTGCTTTCCAGTCTCTGCTTTGCGCGTCTCCCTCCTCCTCCTCTTTTTCCTCCTTGCTCTTGGCCCTCTGGCCCCCGTAGACAGCAGCTGAGACTCTAGCGATGACCAATGACCGAGGGCTTGCTGGCTCTTTTGCCATCTCCCCCTGCTCCCTTTGGCCCTGCTCTCACTCCTTGGCACTAATCCAGCCCCCCTCAGATCACCACATCAATTCAGGCCATGCTGAGAGGGTGCAGGGCATGAGCCAATGAGAAGGGGCTGGGGGTGACAGGACGCAGCAAGTCCCAGTGGGTCTCCCTACCAGCCCTGGGAAGACCTTCTCCTTTCCCTCTTGCAGTCTAAGGACCCACCCAGAGGCCTTCCCCGAGAAGGACAGCCTATTTGCCTTTCTCTTTCAATGCTCACGCATCCATCATCGCAAACCCAGCAGCATTCAGGTGGCCTGGCACCTGCCCCTGGTGAGGACACATGCGAAGGGAGGAATTATGACCTCAGTGTCCCTGGGGAGTACAGATGCCACAAGGCCTACATGGGTTTGTTCGAGACCTAATTCTAAAGACATCCCGAGGGGCCCTGGAATCAAGGTGTGTGGACAGGGGGCACTGGGATGGAGTCTGGGGGCCTGTGCTCCCTCCTGGTCCCTGTCCAGGAAAGTCCATCTTCATGAAGAGGCTCACCTTCCTGCTCATCCACAGGAACACACTTCAGGGTCCAGATTTCCTGAATAGAAACTGATACATTTACTTAAAAAAAGCTCTGAAGTTTGGGGGTGGGGGTGGGGGTGACCGTGACAGGGATCACCAGGGCAGAAGTTCCTGAGGGGACCATATCCCCTGCCCAGCTATGTCTGTCTCTCTGGCTCCCTGCCCTCCGGCAACTGCAGAAATCTCTTCTTTCTGAGTGGAGCTTTCTGCTGCCAGTCAGGCCACGGGGCTCCCCTCCCCATGCATGGGCGCCTTCTTCACTTCTGGTTTCCACAGCTCTGTTCAGCCTCTCGGGTTCCTCACAGGCCCTTTCTCCATGGCCAGGGAGGGCTACTGTGTGACATCCTCCTGGCCCTGTGTGAAGAGCAATCCCATTTTGTGGCAGGATGTTCCCACCCGGAATTGTGGGAACCCAGGAATTGGCTGTCATCAAAGAATCATCTTTCCCCATGTGATTTACAAAAGACCTTCTGTCAGGAGCTGGATTATGTGCCTCAGAATGCATATGCTGAAGGCTTGACCCCAGTACCTCAGAACATGACTGGATTGAAGTGAGGGCCTGTACAGAAGTGACTGATTTGAAGTGAGGCCATTGGGCTGGGCCTCAATCCAGTGTGACTGGCGTCCTTAGGAGACAAGGAGCTCAGAACACAAACTCATGCAGAAGGAAGAAAATGGCCAGTTAAGGATGGGCCTTGGGAGAGTAGCCTACGGGGGTCCTCAGCCATCACAGTTGTTGGTGCTGCCCTGTCTGTGGCATTTGCTAGCTGGGCCAGACTAGTAGCTGCACCCACTTGCAAATGCTGTCCACTTCTCTTTGTGATCGCATAAGGTTCACGATGGCCCTTGCTTGCCTGGAGAAGCAGGCACAGACCTCCAAAGTTCTGTCATGCATTTCCTCAGTGATTGGCTGAATTGTGTGGCCCAAAACAGCTGGACACAGAGATGGACTTTTCCTCTGTAGCTTACAGACAGACCCTCCTCCTAAGTATAGACACCTTCCCCGTGCACCTCACCTGTGACCTGTGACCTGTGACCTGCCTACTCCCTGGAGAGGTCCCAACCAGAACCCCTGCCAGGCTGCTGTCCTCTGTGGATCGGGGTGCCCTCCCTGCTGCCGCCTGCTGAGGAAAAGCTGTTTCTTCACCTGCTGCTTGCTGTCATTGACAGTTGTAGTATAAATGGCTTATAAGTAGCTGAGTTATTTAGAAATATTGCGGGTAGTCAGACAGGGCTGGGCCCTCAAAAGATCAGTGCAGAAGACAGCTGTGGCTGTAAGGCCAGGCTTCAAGATAAAGAGGACTATGTCCATCTGCTTCCCTGAGGGATGCCCGAGTGGCTGATATTCTAAATAGGCATCAGGGGGCCGGGGTGATGGCTTAGTAGAATAAGTGCTTCCCTGGCAAGCACAAAGGCCTGAGTTCAATCCCAGTTCTGGCAAAAAAAAAAACAAAACAAAACAAAACAAAAAAAAAAAACAACAAAAACAAACAACCAAAAGAAAAAAGGCATCAATCACCTTGGGGCAGAGGACCAAAACCTCCTTAACCCACCCCTTCCAGGAAAGACCTTGTTTGTCCCATACACACTTGCTGTGTGACTTGCTGCCCAATTTGATCCCATTTAATTATTATTACCTAAACAACTGTACTTGTTGCAATCTTATTTGCTCACTATATATATCTTATTTGCTCACTATAGTTTCGCTCTCCCTCACACCCACCTTGTTATCCCCTAAGTGATTATACTGTTGTCTTATTATACTGTTGTCTTATTGATTGGTTATAATTCTGTCCTGCTTTAGACCTTCCTCACCTCATGATTTTGCTCTATAAAACTCCCTTGAGAAGTGGGATCCCTGGCTACCCACTCGGACCCCTTCTGTCTCCTGTAGAAATTTTTCTTTCTCTCAATGCTTTCTACTATGCACCTGCGTTGTTCCAGTTCATTCTTTGATTTTAGGGAGCACGAACTGGGTGTATCAGACATCTAGCAGGTTGGGGGTTACATTTCTCTTACATTGTTCAGAGGTCTACTATCGTCCCTATATCACTCTGGGACTGTGACTTGGAAGGGACAGAAGCCCACCTGCACCTGCTTCTCCATCCAGGCACTGAGCCTGCTTCGGCACTTTGTGTCCTTTCTTGGCTGGGGGCCACACATCCCGCAGGACGTGGTCCACCCCCAACCCCGTCTCTGTGCCTGACAGTTGTCCACAGCAGCAGAGTGAAGACGTGAAATGGACTCTGTTTGAGCGACCATTTGGCCTTGTTTTGCGGCTGCTTCTGTTTAAACTTCTTAATCTACTCAAGTCCCTTCAAGGATGCCCTCTGAGGCTGTTTCCCATGGGTGACATTGGTTAATTGTCTCCACTGAGGGTGAGGTTCCGAAGAGGATGACTTCTGACTGCCGTGCTCTAGGGAACACGAGGAGGACTCCACAGGGCCCCTTAGCCCTGTGCCTCAGACCTCATCAATGGCCAGCTGGTTTTGCTGGGCACAAGGGATATGAAAAATGGGAAAAATGTCTCTGGTCTGCCTTGAACTGAACTGTGCAGTCCCCGAAGGACTGTCCCTGCCATAGCCTCTCCTCTACATCCTCTTTCAAACAAAACCTCAAGCCTTTTCCTCCCAAGAAGCCCCCGTGGGCTGCACTCTAGTCTCTAGTGCATTCCCAGCCCCCAGGCCTCCTTGCTCAGTAAATTCCTCCTTTCTCGGTCAGCCCTTCCTCCTCCCCTCCCCTCCCTGCCTGCCTTCACCCTGGGGCTCCCTTGCAGGCCCTCACCTGTGTGCTGGTGGGATGGCAGGTGACGACCGGCCTCCCATGAACCGTCTCCCTTAGATCTATGTGCGGTTGTTAAAGACGTTCCAGACTGTAAGGCTGGGGAAGCGCTTGATGCCGTCTGGTGCCCTGGGCGTGTTCTCCTGGATTCCCTGCTTTGTATCAACTATTTTAGCTCTTGGGTACCACATAGACCATTCATTGTAGCACGGCGAGTAAAGGTAGGAACGGGGGGCCACAGGGAGAGAGGAGAGGAGAGAGGGGAAGGCGAAGGAGAGCAGAGGGAAGAATGTAGGTAGGCCAGGAAATGCCACGGGGAAGCCTATTAATTTGTACAATCAATATGTGCTAATTATTAAAAGTGACAATAAAGCTTCACTCAGATTTAGAGGCACCATTCAAACCAGAGGTTATTAATTTTGCCAGTGGCTTATTTCCAGAAATTAGAGATGTTATCTAAAAATACACTGTGCAGAGGCAGAATGCGCCTCTGTCTGGAAATGTGCCTCAGTGCGACCGCATGCATGCGGCGCCCAGGAAAGGACAAATGAGCAGACACCGTGCAAACTGATGGCTTGTAAACCCTCACTAAGCCCAGGAGAGCAAGCAGGGGCAATTTGGCCCCTCCAGGGCTCGTTGTAATTAGAGACACTTGCAGATTTGTAAATAAATAGAACTCAGAACCCAGAATGCCTGGCCTTAGAACACAGATAAGAAGAGAGTCCAAAACTCCCTCTCTGCAGTGACTGTCAGGGAGGTCCTGCTCCTTGTGTCCACACTAAGGTGAGAAGGAAGGAAGCCATCCCTCCCGCGAATGCCTCCTCCCTTCCTGGGGGACCCAAGGCAGCACATCCTACCATTATCACTTCTTATTTACGGCCACTGCCCCTAGGAATGCACAGGCCATACCCGTGGTGGGACTTCATTATCACTGCATGGTGGTCTGTACCTGAACCTCTTTACGTCTCCTTAGAGCCCCTCCTCCCTGTCTCCTTAACTTTACTACCTAGGAACCTTCTGGAAAAACAGTGGTTTGCCGGGGGCTGTCTGTATTCTTTGTGTCCCTGAACATCTTACCACAAGATACCCGGCTCCCTGCTTCAGGTCTTTGCCCTTTTATTGCTCTTTTTGGCCATCCAAATATTCTTGCTTGCATTGAAAATCTCTAATTCTCTTTTAAGACCCCAAATATGAGCTACATTAACATGATGCCTAAGTCTCTGAGCTGCTAACTGCTGACACAGGCCGTATCAAGAGGCTAAGAAAAGAAAACCTCTCACGCCTCTCCCAACATTGCCAAATGGTATGGTTTAGACTTAGATGTCCCCAAGGGCATCCTGCGCTCATTGGTGGGAAGGTGAGTGACTCATGACATAGATGACTTGCTGTTAGGAGGTGGGGTCTGGGGGGAAGAAGTGGGTGTGGTCTACAGGGTTTGTCTCCCTCCAGCTCCTCCCTTCTCTGCTTCCGGACCGCAGGGCAGGAGCAGCTGTGCTGGCTGTGCCCCTCTGCCACACTGTTCTGCAGTGGTGTTGGCCAACTGTGCCCTAAAATTAGCTATGAACCCAAATAAGCTCCTCCTCTTTTAAGTCATGGGTGTTGGGTATCATGTCTCAGCAGTAAGGAAAGGGACTAAGACCCATTATGTCCTCGAAAGCGAGGAGCCGCCAAAACCTGCAAACTAACCTTCCTGGCTCCTTGACAAGGGACATTCAATTCTCACCTATAGTGCCTGTAATGTTCCGTCCTCCGGGCTGTGAAGCCACACGGAGGCCAGCTAGTCCAAGGCTTATGAGCAATAAACGCAACAGTCGATCCCACATTTCTTCTGCCTCCTGAGATCCCTGGCGCCACTCTGGCCTCTGTCTATCCAACACTATGCAGTGCATAGTCATCAAGCTATGTCGTGCTTTCTTTTTTTCTTTTCTTTTTGTTTGTTTGTTTGTTTGTTTTTTGGTGGAACCAGGGATTGAACTCAGGCCCTTGTGCTTGTCAGGCAAGCGCTTATTCCACTGAGCCATCTCCCCGGCCCCCAGCCCCGTGCTTTCTTACTTTTAAAGTATACTTTTCTTCCCTTTCTTATACCTTTTGCTGTCACATGAAAGGCCACAGTACACACAGGCCATCACAGCTCAGGGACTTGTTGAGGTCCCTAATTTTTTCTCTGGGACCCAAAATGAGGCCTCAGACATTTGGTCTTCATTTGCCACCCTGTCCTTACTGGGGATACGAGTGACATTGTTTTCTGCACACCTGAACAGGAAAGTTATATATCATGGGCCATTTCTTACTCCATCTCTCACTCACAGTGGCTGGGAGGTTTCTAAAAGCAACATACAATGATGCAGCCCTCAAGTGTGCTGCCTGGGACACGGCAGCTCCCCTAAGAGAGGACTTCTTCCCTAAAGAATTAATACCTTTAATGACAAAAGAACTAACATCGTACGTTTCTCTCTTCCTGAGACCAAAAGACACTTGATTGGTTTTTTTTTTTCCAAATTTTTACACAGAAATTTAGAAATCTAAGCGTATAGAACATTGTAGCAGGACAGTCCTATGATTTTTTTTTTCTTGTCTCTTGTTTTCATTTGTAAGAAACAATTTGGTGATTCATTACATTTCATGTTTTCTATCAATTTACAAAACACAGTCCAATATCACAATTATTTGTTGATTACAGAATAATCCACCGGTCATCTGCTTCTCCTGTGTCCTCATTTGTGTGTATGTAGCCCTCTACCACTGAGCTATACCCCCAGGCCTCCGTATTTTTTTTTTTAAATTGTCCAAAACCTCTTGTAAAGAAAAAAATCGTTAAAGCATATACATAAAAATATTAGCTATGGAAGAACAAAATTAAATAGCATCTTATTCCACAGTAGAAAGAAAAAAAGGACCAAGGGTGTAAGAAACTAGATTAATTAAAGGACTGAAAGAAAAGATCTGTTCTCTTTGAATTTTATACTTAGCAAACATACCTTTGAAAACTAAAAGTAAGATTTTCTAGTTATACAAACTTGAAATATTTTAATATCTCCAGAAGTAGCATATAGGAAGTAACAAAGACTCGAATGGTTTTAAGCTTAGGGACTATTGCAGCGAGGGGGTCCTGCACCGATGGCGCTGTAGTCTCTCACCGATGGCTCCGTCTTCTCTCTCTCATGTGCTGCAGGAGGAGAACATCTCCAAATCCCAAACTTGGACTCCCATTCCATCTTTATGTTTACAACCTCACACCTTTTCCACCTTTTTCCCTTACCCTTGGAGTCCCTATTTGGACTCACTATCTGCTTCCTTCTTGGTAGACAGAAAGAGAGGTATTTTTGGAGCTCTTGCCCGAAACTCAAGGGGAGCTAAAGGTATTTTGGGCGCCCTGGATCTGTCTCAAGCGTTCCCCTCTTGCTCACACGCTGCTGCTAATTCAGCCCACAGCGCTGCTGACTGAGCTGTGACTCACTCACTGAGTTTCCACACACTCCACGCAGTTTGGAGCCTTCTGCTCGCTGAGGGCACCAGACATTAGCAGCAGTCACACTTGTCCCCTACAGAACTGCCGCTTCTGCCCCTCGCAGCACTATCCTCTGCTCTCAAAACCTTAGTCCAGTTGCCCGCTGTGGTGGAATGATAACTGGTGATAAATTGTAACACCCAGCTGAATTGCACCAGCATGGTTCTGGGTGTGGAAGGCCTACCTGAGCGTTTCTGCCTGCTGCATAAGAGGCACAGTGGAGAAGGAGAGAGGCGGTGGGAGCGGTGGAAGCTGTGGGGAGGCTCTGAGGGAGCTGCTGGTTCTCTTGGGCTGTTCTGCTGGAGACCTTGTCATGCTGGCTTTCCTGAGGAACTTGGCTGTTCGTGTCAGAGGAGGAGCTTGGGACCTTGCTGTCATTGAGAATGGCTGTGGTCTGCTTTGAGGAGCTCTGGTCCTCACCTCGAGCACTTCTTCCTGGCTCTGGAGGGGAAGACATGCACAGTGCCGTCTACTGGGAGGAGCCCCTGGTACATCGGCTTTCCTGGTGGGAACTTGGCTTTCTTCATGTGGGAGGGGCTCAGGACCTCACTGTTGCTGAGGATGGCTATGATACCTTTCGGGGCAGCTCCGGTTCTCACCTTGAGTGTCGCTTCCTGGCTCCAGTGCAGGTCACCCAGCCTGCTAGCACAGACCCTTCATCCTGTTGGCACAGACTTTCTAGCTTCCAGTACTGACCTTGGGCCTTCCCAGTGCGGGTCTGTGAAACAGGCCGGCGTAAGGCCTTGTCGTGGGCTCTAGGCCCCCACCTGGACTTGTGGGAGGCATTGTCATGTGCCCTAGGTCTTCAGCTAGACTCATGCAGGACATTATTGGGGGGTCCAGGCCCTCAGCTGGAGTCTTTGGGTCTCTAGTGTGTACACAGATTTCTTGTTCTCTTTTTGTATATCACTCTTTGGGTGACTATTATAAACAATTTTTTAATTAAGCATCCTATATTGTATTGTTCCCCTTGCAAAACCCTAAGCTATGACACTCTCCTTCTTCCTCCCCTGAGGGGCCACGTGACAGCATCATCATTGCCTCCTGGGCCTTTCCCGCTGGAACTGTGCTCCAAGGCCCTCATGCTGATTTCAGGATTCTTTCTTTCTTTCTTTCTTTCTTTCTTTCTTTCTTTCTTTCTTTCTTTCTTTCTTTCCCTCTCTTTCTCCTCAGCCTACAGATGGGAAATTTTAAAGATCAGATTATTTCCTGGAGTTCAGATTTTCACTTAACCAGAGTGATTGAACTTAAAGATCCCACCCAAATTTTCATGCTGATAGACAACACAAGTGCTAGCCTTAATACGGAGAACCAGCACACACTTGGGGTTGTTGGTGATATTGGTGGGTATGGAAAGAGAGGGTTCATGTCATCTTCAGGGACAGCATCAACAATGGAACCCAAATCGCTGACCTATGTGATGAAAGGCTTCTCTTCTATGCAAGGACTTAGCTGTCCTCAAAACTGACACCACATCAGTAGTTGGACCCCCCTAAAAAGCCTCCCCTTTTGTCAATTATCCTAAGAGAGTTACTTCCCAAGAACACTTTTCCCCATCACCTGCTTCTTTCCATTGCTCAGCCTCCATTGGAGACAGAAATTCTGCTCAAAGAAACTCAAGCACAATAACTTAATTGGAATCTGGAAAAACTAAGTGGAAATGAGCTGGATTCCTCATGTACTCACATGAGCTTTGGAAACCAGAAGACAAGGCAGTCTGTCCAGCTTTCTTACCTGAAACCTAGCCAGACCTCTTGGAAGACCACACTGTGGCTAAGTGATCCTAGAGACTGTGGGGTACTTGATTTTGTGAGTCACCTTGATTGGATTCTTTGTGTGCAGATATTTGACTAAGCATCACGCCTGCATGCTACTCTGGGCTCTGGCCACTCTGGAGGCTCAGGTGTGTCACTGGAGAGTATCAACCCAGTGGTTTGATTCTCAGTTTTCCATGGTATTTGGCTAATGAAGCCTTACTGCAAACTCTTTTCTTTCGATGAGTTTTCTAGTGGCAATCAAATAATCCAGGTGCCTGTAGATCAGTGACTCTTAACCAGAGCTAATCTGACAGTACCCAGAGACTTTTGGTTGCTGCAGTTGGAGGGAAGGAGCTACCACCAGAAGCTAGAGAGCAGAGGCCAGGGACATCGCACTGTGTCCTACAATGCACAGGACTGCGCCACAGCTCAGAATGACCCTGCCTGGTGTCAGGAGTTTGAGACAGAGATCCACTGGTCTAAACAACATCATTTCCATGATACTCTCCAACCTTATTTAAGAAACAAAAATTTGGGGTGGGAAGATGGCTCAGTAGAATAAGCACTTGCCTGACAAGCCCAAGTGTCTGAGTTCAATCCCCAGTTCTGCCAAAAAAAAAAAAAAAAAAAAAAAAAAAAAAAAAAAATTTTATGCTTAAATGATGGAAGTTGATTCTTATAAGAGCATCTGCCTTTGCATTTTGTAAGTGTCTATGTGAACAGCACAGTTTGATTTTGTTTCTGGACCAAAATAGGTCTTGACCATGCCACAAGGGGAAAGTCTGGGATTCAAGTATTTTTTTTTTGAAAGAGAATATGTGAGTGTGCTGCTCGGAGTCCTGGCTCTCACACCAATTTGCAGGGTGCTTTGGGAGTGCTGCTGTCCTCTAGGGGTTGGGAGGCATCTCCAGACCTCTGCTGGCTGTAAGAGAGTTTATTCTAGAACAAGTCCCTGCATGAATAAATGCGGAGAGTTACTAAAGCACAAGATGGACAGGAAAAAGGAGGGCGATACCATCATGGCTCTGCCCTTCTTCCTTAGCTGTGGGGCAGGTCCGCCCCTGCGTGTGCTTCCATGTGAACCACGGCCCCTGTGTGCATGAACTAAAGGCCAGCTATTAAGAAAGGAGGAGGTTTGGCAAGCAGGAGGGCCAGCCAGGGCTGAGGCAGTGGTTATGTGAGACAGCAGGGCAGAGGGAGTTCTCAGCATCTGCTTTCAAAATTAGGCCGAAGGTGAGCCGTGGCCTTGTGTAGTTGCCTTCTGTAACTGCAGGTTGGCAGATTCGGTCAACTGCAGACCGAACATATCCAGAAAAAGATTCCATCTCCACTGAATATGCCTAGTTTGTTCTCCTAACACAGTGTATCCACTGTCTACAGAGTATTTCCATTGTAGGTTTTTTTTTTTTTAATGAATTCAGTACAGGGTCTATAGGGTCTCACTACACAGATCCAACTCATAGTGATCCTCCTGTTTTCAGCCTCCCAAGTGCTGGAATTATAGGTACACACCACCACACCCAGTCTCCATCACCATCTCAGCTTGCCCCAGGGGCGGGGCCTGCATGGCACACCGGGGATCAAACACCTGTCCCTGTGCCTGGCTAAGCAGGTGCTTTAGTCCACTGAGCTATCTGGCAGCCCTAGGGGTAAGTGTTATGCACCATCTAGAGGTGGTCTGATTTCCGCAGGAGGTATGTGTTATGTGCTATACAAATGCTGGTGTATGCTGGTGACCGGAACCCTGCAGATCTTGGTGTCCTGGTGCGAGTGGAGAGTGTCTTCAAACTAAAACCTCCAGGATGCTGCGGGACAACTGCCCTCCAGGATACAGCACCAGGCCTCAGCTATCTTGATATCACTCTTTGAACAGATTTATACATTTTTCTAGGATGAATTCCAGCTCACTTATGATATGTTTCACTAGTACAATTTAAGAACTTCAATTGTCTTTAGCATGAAAGCTTAAAAATCATTTTCCTTTGTTTTCAGACCAGGTAGAGTAAGTTATTTTTAAAATATACATATAAAATCCTTACATGGGTTACACAGGGAATCCATGCACAGAGTAAGTAATTTAAATATTTTAAAACAGCATACAGGGAAACCAATACGTCTTCCTACCAGCTCTAGGATGGATCGTCCTTCTTTTCTTATCAAAAATGGTCTTGGGAGATGGAAGAAGTTGAGGAGTTGATTAGGGGCCCATACATCACACTGAGGAGACAGCTTTGCATGGGCTTGGGAAGGAACAGAGGCACCAGATGGGACAGGTGCCCACAACACTGCTCATTCTAGGCAGACATGTACAGGGCAATAAATAAATGCACATGATTAGGTAGTTTTCTTGCTGCTTTGCTGATTTAAAAAGAGGAGGGAAAAAAATCAAGTGGCAGGAAGAAGATAAGGAGAGAGGCTTTTGGAGTGACAGGCTGGAGTTACACTGGGGTTTCTTCTGGAATAGCACACTCAGGCATGCAGGTCAATGATTCACATCTCTCTTCTATGCCATTGTTTCCCTTGTTGGCTAACACAGGACAGGAACCTGAGTTAGGAAAGAAAAGTTAGGGGTTATAGTTTGGGGTTTTTCAATTTAATGCAGGACACTTAATTATAGAATTATTTATAATATGTCACACAAAGAATTATATACAAAGAGTGCAAGAAATCCACCCACACACTAAAGACCTAAGAATATAGCCGAGGGTCTGGATCCCACAGTAATGTCCTGCATGAGTCTAGCAGAAGACCTAGAGCGCATCACAGTGCCCCTCACAAGTCCAGCTGAAGGCCTAGAGCCCATGACAGTGTTTCACAGATCTGCACTAGGAAGGCCCAAAGGTCAGAATTTGTGCTAACAAGCTGAAGGATCTGCACTAGAGCCCGAAAATGATGCTCAAGGTAAGAGCCAGAGCTCCCCAAAAGTACCGTATCCATCCTCAGCGACAGTGAGGTCCTGAGCTCCTTTGATGATGAAAACAGATGAGCTCCCATCAGGACAGCCAACCCAAAGAGCTTCTCTGGGAGACCGAGCAGTGTACCAGCCTCCCCTCTGGGCCAGGAAGTGATGCTCAAAGCAAGGACCAGGGGCTGGCCAAATAGCTCAGGGAACTAAAGTGTCTACTTAGACGCAGAGGCTGGGAGTTCGCTTCCCAGGCCTGCCATGCAAGCCCCGTCTCTGGGGCACGCTTAGACAGTAGTTGAGACTGGGTATGGTGGTGAGCGCCTGTAATCCCAGCACTTGGGAGGCTGTGAACAGGAGGATCACTATGAGTCTGATCTATGCAGTGAGACCTTGTAAACACTGTACACCCTGTCCTAAATAAATAAATAAATAAATAAAAACAAGGATCAGAGCTCCCCCAAAACAAACCCTAGCCATTCTCAGCAACACCAAGGTCCTGAACTCCTTTGGTAATGAGGAGTTTATCAGAAAAGCCAGCATGACAAGCTCTCCAAGGAAACCAACAGCCTCTCTGACGACTTTCAACAGCAGCTCCCAAACAGCTTCTGTTCTTCTCCAGTTCATCAACAGTTCTCACGTGGGTCTCCCATACCCAGCATGATGCTGATTCAGTTCAGTTGGGTGGTACAAGTTGACCACCAGTTGTCAATCCACCATAATAGGTTTCCTTGTTTTTTGTGCATTCTCAGAATTCTACAGTCTTTCTGTGTTTGAGTAGATTCTGGTTAGGATTGGAAGCAAGGCCTCCCAGGGTGTCCAGTGCCCCCCTTTATTCAGTCATGGACTTCCTAGCTCAGGTTTTGCTTGCTTCGAGTCTAGGGGGACTCCATGTGGAGTCCATAAGATAGGACTATTGCACTCCCAGGGTGGGCACACCCCCAACACAGTGATACCATTATTATCATACACAGAACCAATCAGAAAAGTGCTATTTTAGGCCAATCAGAAGATGCCATTTTCAATTCTTCATTTGCATGTAGGCACAACCAATCAAGAGACTTCCTGATCCTTCATTTATATGCAAAAGGAAGCCAAACGTGGTTTTCGATAGGACAAAATACACATGTCATAATGCCAAGTGAGTGTGTGATTGAGTAACTGTCCCTATACCTTACTTACATAAAAGAGAGACTACCTGGGAATTTGGGGTACAATAGGCCCTCTGGTTTAAACTTGGGGCCCCTGTGAGCCTTTCTACCAGCCTGTTCTCACTCTCCAGAGTGTATGTTTTCTGCCTTCAATAAATGTACACATTTATTACCCTTTCTGGGCATCTTGGCTAAGTGTTTGAGATTACAAGAAGTGGAGAAGAAGCCCCACAGGACTCTCTCTCTCTCTCTGTCTGTCTCTGTCTGTCTCTGTCTCTGTCTCTGTCTCTGTCTCTGTCTCTCTCCTTCTCTCTCTCTTTCAGGGAAGGGTCTACAGGGTGTTCAGGGTCTCACTACTAGATTGGACTATAGTGATTCTCCTGTTTACAGCCTTCCAAGTGCTGGGATTACAGGTGTGTACCACCACACCCAGTCTCAATCGCCATCTTGGCGCACCACGGGGGCAGGGCCAACACAGCAGGCCTGGGGATTGAACCCCTGGCCCCTGGGCCTGCATGCAGGTGCTTTAATCAGCTGTGCTATTTGGCCAGACCCATCCATCTCTTAATAATGGGTTGGGCCATCAAGAGAGATGGACACACACACACAGTGTGTGGCTGTGCTGTGTTCACACACGTGCTTCTCTGTCACTAGGACTTCTCTTCTAAAGCATAAATTCAGAGATAAAATTACTAAGATGTTCAAAATGGAGGCCCAGAGCCTTACCCTAAGTACTGGATCAGAAGTACAAGTTCCTTCTGGGCCCAAGGCCCTGCTCCTCCTCCCCACTGGATCACCCACAAAGCAGGCCCAGCTGGTCTGGATGTGAAAGCAGAACTACTGAGGGATCTTGAAACCACAAGATAAGCAGGCTGAGGCTGAGACCAGTGCCCCAGGACGGAGAACCATGCCCGGAGGAACGTGGCTTCTTCATGACCTTGCTGGACTTCAGGTTTTAATCTCCTTGGAGCTTGCTGGGGTTCTTATCTTCAGAGATAAAAATATCCTTTTTTTTTTTTAAAGCTGGTTTGAGCTGATGCTTGCAGATTAAAATTTTCTGTTGCTTGCAGATTAAAGTTTTCTCATATGTACAGCAGGACAATTTGTCCAAAATAAATGTGCGATACTGCTATATACTTCCTTTTCCTTACCAGGCTGCAGGTCTCCATACTGCACACTTGACAACGTGGATTCCTACCAGTGGGGTGGAGTCAGTCTTGATAAGACTTTGAAACTGAAAACCTACTGAAGGCTAAGACAGCTAAGCTGGAAATCAGGCCCTGTAATCAGATTCCAGGTGGAATGCTATTTCAAACAACTACCTAGCCCAAGTCAATTCCTCTCCTTAAAGATGCTGCACTAGCTGGCTGTTGTGCATTCCTATAATCCCAGCATCCAGAGAGGCTGAGGCAAGAGGATCTCAGTTTGAACCTATCCTGGGCAACTTAGTGATTTAGGAGTACCTGTACCAAGATAGAAATTAACAGGACATGGAGGCTGTGGCTCAGGGGAAGGACCCTGGGTTCAATTCTCAGTAAAGCAAAACAAAAAGAGGGTGTTTGCATGCAGTCCCTTTAGGTACTAAGAGTCTCCTGTGAGCCTCTGTGACTCTTACATTGTAAGAATCTCTTGAGACCTAAAAAAGTATCTGTGTGTTTATCCAAACACACCCAGGGTTAAGTTAACCCCCTTGCCCCCAGTGTTTCATGCATTCAACTTGTAAGTCATTCTGTTTAGGAATAATACCAACTGAAGACCTTTGAATCTGACCTCAGAAACTTAACCAAGGAGCAGACTACTCACAGTGAATCCTTGCTGTTTTGTCACCTTGAAAACATTTGTTCATTTCTTCTGGACCTGAAAAGGGCTTACTGGGGCCACAGTTGCTTTAATTGTAGTACCAAGGTGTCTGGGAGATTCTGCTCAGATTGACCTTGTACACTCAAGCCAGCCTTCTGGGAGCAGTCAGATTATCCCCCTGCGGATGGCCTAAGCCATGGCTGAGGAATATTTCAGGGTAATGAACATAAGCTACTGGAAAATGTTAGTGACAGTTTGACACCATTGCCATCAACAGTGGTAAGTGCCTACAACCCTTTGACTCCCAGCAGTTTATGGCTGGGAACGCCCAAAAGCTAGCTACTTTAGTCCCACCATGGACGGAGCTGAGACACAGGTGTGATGGATCCCTCAAGGTCATGTGTGCAATGCCAACCCAAGATTAAGCGTCCTGATTCCTCCCCCAGTGCCCTTTCTCCTTATTGTTCATGCTAATTTATTGCAGGTTCTATTGCTACAGTCCCCTCTGATTGGTTTGTGTACAAGAGACTCTCTAGAGGGTAAGATTGCAGCTTTTTTCTGCTGTATTACATCCCACTCCTTCTCAGGGGCCCTAGTGCTGCAGCAACCAGCCACTGAGACACTGGCATGAGCCAAGCCAAAAGGACTTCTTGCCAAGTGACTTTTGCCCAGGCAGTAGGTCTGAGGAGCTGGGAACAAAGGAGTCTTAGTTGTAATCAGCCTTGGGCTAGCTTCGTCAGGCCCAGAAACATGCCCCAGTTACCCCATAGGCCACTAGGATCACGCCATGCCAGCCTAGAAGGAGTGCAGAGAGTCGAGTCCTGAGGTTTTCTAGCTGATCCCAGGCACTCTCTGGGGTACTTTCATTCGACCTCAGAGAAGGCCCAGGAGACCCAGGCTCAGGCTCTCCTCCGAGTCTTTCATTGACTTGGGATTTGGTGGGATTTTGGTGCTAGAAAGCAACACCTCCAGTTCTAGCCCAGCGCACTCATCTTTTCAATGGGAGAACAATGAAAGCTCAGGGTGAGCGCAGAGGGACTGTGATAACGCCATGCACGGGGCACCCCTGGGAGTGCCAGAACTAGGCTGGGGAACGCTGCTTGCAGGTGGCCCCTGTAGCCTTTCGGGACCTCGAAGATCTCCGACCTAGGGCTGGTTGAAGAGTTAAGCTCCAGAAATAAACTCGATGTTGGCAGCTCATGGGGTTGGGGGTGGGGAAGGCTGAAGTCAATGTCCTTGCAGAGTGACTACCTTGTCAAGGCCGTGGAAAATGCATACCTTCATTCATGGCCAATTCCTTGAGCTGCCTTCTGTGACACATCTCACCCTGCCTGCTGTGGCTTTCTTTCTTGTAAGCCCCACGTGGCCTGCGGCAGCTGTGTTCCAGGGCAAGGTGGGGACTGAGCCCATAACGCAGCTCCTAAGTGGCAGAGCCTGCGCTGTGTAGCGACGCGTCCTAGGAAGCAGTCGGTCTTTTCCTTTTTCTTTGTGTGAGGCTCAGGAAGTTGGCAGCTACCGGTTGCATGTCAGCCATGCAAAGGAGTGTAAAGTCAATTACAAACAGAACAAAGCCTGAGCTTCCCTTTATCCTGTTTGGAGAGTGGCAGCGAGAGCCCACTGTGTCCCTTCCCCCGGGACTCTGTCTTTGCGAAGGGAGTGCCCTCCAGTGCCAATCCTGCCACTGCTTGGGCATTTATGATTCAGCGCTGTCTCCTGCTCTCAGTGGAAAATTCTGCTCATCTTTCTGCTCAGCTGCAGGGTGCGTCTTGGAGCAGCTGACCCTGGGGACATGGGTGAGGCGGAGCACTGTGCAAGTGGATGCGGGCCAGAGAGATAACAACTGTGCCCGGGGCGGCGGGGGCATTCACGCGCACCAGGGTGCCAGCCTGTGCACCAGTGGGCCCAGGCATTTCTAGCTGGCCACGTCTTTCCCATGACACCTGATCAGCACAGTGTTAGCAGGTTCTGAAGCCATTTCAGGGCTTGCTTCATCTGGGCTTCTGGTCATTTACATATTCTTTTGAAGGACCAGGAGCCTTGTTGAACACGTTGGCCTGATGGAGGTACTGGTAGGAAAGGGAGGATGGAAAGGGAATTCGAAGGGCACTGTGGGACTTAGGCCATCTCTTGCCATGGCCTTGGGACAGGTTATTTCAGACAGGAAGGATGATGGTTGCCATTCTTCCAAATGTTTACATTTTCAGCCTCTGTGCCCAGTCTTCCCCTTGCTCTTAGACTTTATTGTTAAAAGTTAGTGCTTGCAGTGGTTTCATGGTGGTGTGGGCCTGACCATGGGGACCATTAAGGCTAATACTGGTTTTTTTTTTTTTTTTGGGGGGGGGCAGCTTTAGAGATAAACATACTATCCTTCAATTTTAAAATTAAATGATAACTTTTTTTGGTGTGTGTGTGTGGGGGGGGGTGAGGTTGAAGCCAGAGCTTTCTTTCTTTCTTTTTTTGGCTGCACCGGGGATTGAACTCAGACCCTTGTGCTTGCCAGGCAAGCACTTATTCTACTGAGCCATCTCCCCGGCCCCAAGCTGGGGCTTTCAATCTGAGCTACATCTCATGTCTTTTTACTTCGAGGTACCTGTATACCTTACATCATTAAATTTTCCACGCTGGGTTTGAATTTGCAACCCTCTTGCCTCCACCTTGAGTGTACTGGGATTACAGGTGTAGGCCGCCATGCTGGGCTAAACCACAGCACTTTTGGAAGACATTTGAATCTAAATGGAAGCTAAATAAACTATTTAAATTCACATAAAAAAGATAAATTAAAAGCACATACACATAAAAATAAAAGCATAGCATCATTTCAGACCCTGCCATTATTTTAAAAGTTATTAACTTTCGATCATGTTCTCTCCCACTAGCGAGAGGTAAGTTTCTATATTAGTTGCTTTTTTTTAAAATGTATTTGTGCAGGGTCTACAGCATCTCACTACACAGATCAGACTCATAGTGATCCTCCTGTTTTCAGCCTCCCAAGCACTGGGATTATAGGCATGTGCCACCAAGCCCAGTCTCAATGGCCATCTCAGCATGCCCCTGGGGTGGGGCCTTCATGACATGCCGGGGATCCAACCCTGGCCTTGCACTCTACCTAAGTAGGCACTTCAGTCTACTGAGCTATCTGGCTGGCTCTATATTAGTTTTAAGGAGGAATGCAACAGTAAAATATTTCTGGGAAGGAGGTTCATGCCAAACACGAAATCAGGGAGGGAACTTGGTGGCTGTGGGCAGCAGGTGGTGGCTGGGATTGCAGTGATTTTTCCAGCAGAAATGGCCTCTCTCTGTGCTTCCAATTCCTTCTTCTGGGAGAGAATTATCATGTGTCCACTTCCTTCTCCCCCAGGAAAACTCAAGGACAAGGTGGGCACAAGCCTGGGCCAGGGGCCTTCGGTCTCTTTTGCTTTGTGTGCCGCAACACAGGGAATTCTTGACTGAGACGGCTGCCTGTGCTGCCGGCCCACAGTGCGGCCTACAGAGAACCATGGGCACTTTCCATTGGAGGCCGCAGTCTCCAGGACAGAGCTGCTTGTGCACCCCAAGGGGCAGATGTTAGCCGGCAGCGTTGGTATGCATGGACGATCCCTCCAGCTACTCTCTCCTGTTTTATAATTGCAGTAAAGTCAAGCACTGGGCCAGAGTAGATCATCCAGGGACATGCTGTGCATTCGTGATGGGCTACACATGGGGAGGGTTTTCTTTGGTGCTTTTAAAGAGATTACATCTCTATTCTCTGGTCTTGCACTTCTTGGCTCCCTCTAAACTTTGATTTCTTTCTCTCTGGGAAAGCCATTTTAGTTCACAGGACAGGGACTGCTGAAAAAACACCCTAGAGCATGGTGAATGGGCCGGCCTGGAACCTTGGGGCAATGTTCTTCAGAAATCATAAGAGTTTAGGGTTTTGGAACTGGTGGCAACTGGTAAAGTTTTTAGTGTTTGGTAAACAGCCAGCATCCGGGGCTGTGGGAAGAGCCTTAGTTAGCTCTTTGTTTGAATTTTGGGTAAGAGGTTCCCAAGAAGTTGGTGTAGGGGAGAGAAATTAACAATCACCGCTCGTCCCCAGCTGGGCAGCCAGATGGACCAGTCTGAAAGGCTTGGCCGATGGGGCCAAGCAGTCCTGGACAAGCCTTTAGAGGAGAAGTTTCTTTTCCCAACAGCTCTGCATCTGCTTGGAGGGTAGCCAGAGATCTGTGAACACCACAGCACTGGTATGCTATGGGTGAGGCTCGTGGCCATAGCAACAGGATGGGAGAGACCAGGTCCCTGGGAATAAACAGTGGCCAAGATACAATCGGACAGGCGAGGGGCAGGGAGGGGAAGGTAAGGCTGGACTTGCCTGAGAATGGGGCCCTTTTATTGATGGAAGCAGAGCAGCGACAGTCAGGGGCTGCTTAGCCCCTTCTCAAGCTCCTTCTCAAGCTCCTCCCCCTATGCATTTGTGAGACTCAAGCCCAGACTTTGTTAGACTTGACAGCTATGACCAACCCATAGGCTGGTTTCCATCAGGCATGGAAAAGTAACCATGAGGCATAGATCGTGGGCCTCTGACCTACTGTGGGCTGGACTTTATTGAAATGTTTGTGTGACAGGCTATGGTGTCCCTAGGAGTGGAGGCCGGTTTTCTCCCTTGCTAGATCCTCAGGCATGGAAAAAGTGAGAACCACCCCCATGAACAGAGATGTTCTCCAGTGCGCAGACTGCAGCTGGAGCCCCGTGCTCAGGATTGAGGTGTGAATTCTAGCCCCAGCAATGCCATTCCCACCCTCTGCTTGACCTGTTCGTGCATCTATTTGCTGGCCTATAAAGTCAGGGCGTTGGTGTAGTCATCCACAAGATCACTCCAGTGCTGACACTCTGCTTGCGCTCTGTGCGTAAAGATTATGAGGCACCTTTATTGAATGAGTCTTTTTCATTTTCTATTTCCATTTCCTTGAAACCACCAGCTAGAGTGGATGGCAAGAAAAATGACTGGTTTCTTCTCTCTCTCTCTCTCTCTCTCTCTCTCTCTCTCTCTCTCTCTCTCTCTCTCTCTTTCTCTCTCTCTCTCTCTCGTCTTTTTTTTTTTTTTTAAATAAAGAAATAGAGCAATTTTAGCTTCGCAGCAACCTTGATGGGGAGGCATAGACATTTCCCATGTGCGGTCTCTCTGCACACATGTGCGCCTCTCCCACCAGCAAAGTCCCCCATGGGGGCACACTTGCCACAGCTAGTGAACCTGTATGGACACATGCTAATCACCCAAAGGCCATTGCCTGCACTGGGGTTCCCTCTTGCTGTTCTACATTCTAGGAGTCTGGGGACAAATAGAGACATAAACCCATCATGGAAGTAGCACGCGAGTAGTTTCCCGGCCCTCCCCATCCTCTGTGCCTCATGGATTCGTCCCCCCTTTCCTCCGCCTACTCATCTTTCTCCTGTCTCTGTGGTTTTGTCTACCCAGAATGCCAGGTAACCAGACTCACACAGTACACACCCTTTTCAGACTGGCTTCCAATAGGCTTCTCTCCCCTCCCTCAGCAGTCTCATCTGCTGTCTTCCCTGGCTCCCCATCCCTAACTCCCAGACCCGCAGGTTCCCTTTTGCTGCCCACAGGCCACCTGTCAGAGGTCTATGCTGCTGGACTCCACATATTTGCCCCCGTGCCCTGCACCATAGCCCTGAAGGTAGCAGCTGGAAGTCTCTCCTCAGGCTGTCAGTTTTAACCCCAGTGTGTAAGGGACAGATGGGGCGTGGTGGTGGAAAGAGTTGGTTTCATGCTTGGAGATTCCGGTTTTGGATGACTCGGGGTTTGGTGTTATTTTGTTTCCCCAGTGATGTTGATGCGCAAGCCACTGTCACCGGGTACCAACTGTTGCCGCTTGCATGCCATTCCCACTCTGTGACTACTGCAGTCACCCCAGGTGCTCTGGATAGCGTCCCTGCACATGGCCCCCAGGGGTCCCAGATTCCTGGTATTTGGAGCCTCGTGTAAACTCCTTGCCTCAGACCCAGCTAAACCTGGGGCCTCCTACCAGCGGCATATGGGATTGCACTTCCAAGATTCGTTACAGAAAACCCGTGACGTGCTGTCTGGTTCCCCCTGCCTGTTTCTCCATGAGCCCCAATCCTGGTGTGGAGGAAAGAGGGTAGCAGGGAGAGTAGCCTTCTCCCAGGAATCCAGGCCTGCTCTTGGGGCAGCCAGCACCTGGGATGAGCTCACTTCCAGGCCAGTGAGCTAGAACGCGAAGTGTCCTTGCAGTAGCCTTGTGACAAACACAGCCCCAGGAGCCACCGAGTGCGGCCTGTGTCAGAGTTAGCTTGCAAGCGCCGCTCTGACTCCTGACCCACAGAAACCATAAGATAACACAAGTTCCTTGCTTTAAACCATTCTGTTTTGGGGTTATTTGTTAGACAGTAAAGATAACAAATATATTTCGAGGGAGAAAAGGTGTGGGGGGGTGTCCTTTAGACGGAAGCCCATTACTGGGAGGGTCAGGCTTTCTGCTCTGAGTGAAGAGTATGTTCCTGTGAAACAGGCAGGCCAGGTTGTCAGGGGTAGGGAGGCTGGTGACCAGGGCGCGGCATCTTGCTGGCTGGAGTGGTGGGGCTCAGAGTGCAAGAGGAGCCACGTGGAGGTGCTGCTTCTGGTCAGAGGTCTCGGGGTGCAGGGCAGAGACTCCAAAAGCTCTCAGTAGTGCTGCCCTGCTGGGCAGGAGCCCACTGGCTGGTCAAGGAGCTGAGCTGTTCGAATTTGTGGTTCTTTTTTTTAAATCTTTATTTTTTTCTTTAATAGTTATTTATTTGGCACAGGGTCTCGCTATGCAGCTCAGACTCATAGTGATCAACATGTCTCAACCTTCCCAGCACTGGGGTTATTGGCGTGCACTACCACGCCTGATTTCAGTGGCCCGCACGGCCCACGCAGGATTCCAGGCCCGACACAGCATGCAGTACTAGGGATCAAACCTGGGTCCTTGTGCTTGTCGGGCAGGAGCTTCCAGCAGCGAGCTAACTCCCCAGCCCTGTGGTTCTCTCTCTCTCTCTCTCTTCCTCCCTCTCTTTCTTCCTTCCTCTCTCTCTCTTTCTTTTTTTTTTTTTTTTCTTCAGAGCTGGGGATTGAACTCAGGCCCTTGAGCTTATCAGGCAAGTATTTATTCTGCTGAGCTATCTCCCCAGCCCCCTGTAGTTCTCTTTAAGGATAAAATTTTTGCATGTGGGGGGAGGTAATTTTTTTTTTTTTAATTTTAGTTTCTCAGTCCACGTGTGTAGAGCATAACGGTTGCGGTCCCTGTATGGACTTGCTAGGTGGACATAACGCATCCTAGCTAACTCCTTGTCCTAATTCCCAATTCCCCTCCCTTATTCCCTCCCTTCCTCTCCCTTCTCTCCATCTCTTGCTCTCCTTCTGCTTTGAGAAAACTCTCTCTCCCTCCTTCCTATTATCTATTTTTTCTTTGTCTTTGTTTTTTTTTTTTTTTTCTTACTTTGGGTTTTTCCTAAGAAAGGCCCTGGGTGGTACGAGAGCTGTGTCTGATTTATTCACTTAATATCATGGTCTCCAAATGCATCCACTTTTCTACAAATGACTCAAGTTTACTTTTCTTTGTGAGCAAGTGGGACCCTGTTAGGTGTAAACGCCACATTTCCTGCGTCCAGTCTTCTGCTGATGAGCGGGGAGGCCACTTCCGGCATTTAGCTACTAGGAGCAGCGCCGCTAGGCATGTGGGCGCGCGTGAGTCCCTGCAGTGGGATGTCTTTAGCTCTTTGGGGAAGACACCTAGAAGCCGAATTGCTGGGTAGATGGAATTTGTTGTTTCAGTTTTTTGAGAAATCTCCATCCTGATTTCCATAGTGGTTGTACTAATTTACATTCGCACTAGCAGCGTGGAAGGACACTTCGTCAAAAAGCAATCTTTTTGTTTTGGACTCTGATTTAGGGCTGCTGCAGGAATCCAGGATGCCCTTTGCCCTTGGAGACTTTAGGTGGTGGAGCAGCACCCCCTGGAGGCCACATGGTGCAGGCGCGGTAAGGTGGTTTGTACAATCCCAGGATTTTTTTTTTTTTTTTTTTTTTTTTTTTTTGTTGAGACAATGGCAAATGTTGGCAACTTCATAAGCTCCTGACTGCGAAAGGATCAATGCCTGGCCACCCGACCCTACTCAGAGATCCTTTTTTTCCCCAGCGACTGTTTTTATTTGTATATTTTAAAGGGTGGCAATTCTTCAGCAGTTCTTTTTAAACTCTTCTTCCCAAGCTGTTCTCCCCGCAGAGGGCAGGAATCCTGGGAAAGGGCCTGGAGAAAGCCTTGGGAATCTCTCCTTAAAAATTACCCCTCTGTCATGTGAGCCCAAAGAATGTGGTTATTAAAATATAACTATGACTTCCTCCCCCCAGATATCTAAAAGCGCTGCCCCAGGAAGAGGTACTTGGAAGCTGCCTCCACTGCAGCTCCCGAGGCCCGCCTCTGAGGTTTCCTGTCCTCCCAGACTCCCCACTTCCTCGCCCTCCCGCCCCCTCCCTCTGGGCCGGTATCCAACCTCCAGGCCAGAGGTCCTTTCTGGTCCTGCCAAGTGGGGGCCCCAGGTCAAGCGTCCTGAATGCGTTTACAGTCACTCCCCCCCCCCCCCCCCCATGCCCAGACCTCCCGCCCTACCACTCTGGAGAGCCCTGACCCTGCTGGAGAGATCTCCACTCTTCTGGGTAAACCCCTACCCCTGGCCTCCTGGACGGGTCCCACCACACAGAGTCCCTCTCAGGAGAGACCCTCCCTCCCAGACAGCCCCAACACACCCCTCTCATCCCACCACCAGCCCGTCCCTTGGTGCTTCCATTTGTGATATCTCTAGACTTTGCTCGATGACAAGTACACTTTCGTCTATTCTGAGACTGTTTAGTCCCAGTCTTGGGAGAGGGGTTGAGAATCTTCACATTGACACTCCCTGTGGCTGAAGCTTAGGACACACCCTTAGGACCCCAGGGGACCGTGGGGATCTCTTCAGCCCCATCTCCCATCCTATCCCAGCCAGATTCGTTGCCTCCTTTCTCACTTAGGAGATTAAATCCATCTGCTCTGAGCTCTCCATTCCCCTCCCTACCCCACCCCATCCTGAAAGCCCCTCCTCACTTCCCCTCTGCCTTCGCTTACAAAATAAACATCTTCCCACGCTGCCTTCTCCCCTGGGCTCACCCCCCCTCTTCTCGGCCCTCCTTCTTTGCGTATTGTCTTTCTCTCCCAAGTGGATGCCCCCCCCAACACGTTAGACTTTTTGTCTTCTCCTTAAAAAGCAGAGCATCCCAGTGACCAGGCTTCTCCGTCCTGCAGTCTGCTCGTCTCCTCTTCCTCTCCTCGCGCCTCTCTGACTTCAGGGCTCCTCTCTCTCTCGCCCTCCAGGATCCTGCGTGGTGCTGAGGCAGGGATTGCTCTGCAAGGCCTTTGCACTGATCTGAGGATGGAGGCCAAGGGGGGCCCACTATGAGTGAGAGGACGAGGTTAGAAAGCTGAGGAAGGGGGCTGGGCGTAGCTCAGTGGACGGGTGCTTGCCTCGCATGAGTGAGATGTTGGGTCTCCTCTTCAGCCAAAAAAAGCTCAGGACCAGGCTCTGGGCTTGCTCTGGACTGCACAACCATGTGGACTTCTTCTGTTATTGTTGTTCCTGACACTGCTTCTCTGATATGAGGCTATGTGTTTGGTGCCTCCCTACAGATACACAGGGCCTTTCTATGCATGTGCACTGGTCAGTTTGCTGTTACTGTTACTAAATATCAAAACCAGCAACTTAAGAGGAGAAAAAGTTTCTTCAGGCTTATGGTTTCTGAGGCGGCGGTCTATGGTCATTTGACCCTGTTGGCCTTGATCTGTGATGAGGCAGCACACTGTGATGGAAACCCCCATGGGACAAGGCCACTCACCTCATGGAGACCAGGAAGTGAAGAGAGAAAGAGAAAACAGGCTGGGGTTCACCGTCCCCTGAGAGGGCACATCTCCCGTGAGCTAGAATTCTTGCACTAAGCCCCACCTTTCCAGTTTCCATTGCCTCCCAGTAGCATCGTGGGCTGGGGATCCAGCCTTTGCACAGGGCCTTCAGAGGACTCTGCAGATCCAAATCATAGCATCAGGAATAACTAAGGGGCCTAGAGAGAAAGGCAACAATGGCAGCTCTGCATGGCTCCAGAAGACAGACACTGGAGACCTAAAGTGGGTTTCTGTACACGGACTTCAGTGTAGGTCCCCAGAGAAGTCCGCCAACCAAGAGCAGGGAACATGGGGACAAACTCTTTTTATTTTTTATTTTTTTGGGGGGACAAACTCTTTTTAGACTGGGAGCTAGGACCTGGAGGTAAGTTTTACTCCCACCCATGCCTGCCATCTCTTCTCTTTTCTCTTTACTTCTCTTCTCTTCTCTTCTCTTCTCTTCTCTTCTCTTCTC